>NC_136701.1:25023337-25070837 GCF_947650265.1 Symphodus melops | reverse complement strand
AGACGTGAGATCCACGATATAATTATATCCATGTGGGCCCAAGTCTGCCGTGCCTTGTCGGGCCTGATAGCTGTGCTCTAAAAGGATAGAGGTCCGAGTCTCATAAGGAGTCCATCCACCTTCGTCGTTGGCCCATTCCCAGTAAACACCACTGCCCAGGCCTGAGGACTGGGCGAACAGCGAGCGACGCACTGAGCGGGTCTTTCCTGGAAACAACAACAGATCATTCAAGATTAATACAGAAGCCACACTTCATAAGAATTTAAGTAGAAAGTTTAAACTCATGAGGTAAACATATGTACGAGTAATCTCAGCAAGCTTAACAGCTTGTCCTGCAAATCACGCGATCGATCCCTGATAAGGATTTCAACGTCAGCCGTTGAAACCTCTTATATAGGCGCTCTCTTCTCCCACGCTGGATAATCAGAATAACTTTATTTAAAAACAACTGTTTACAAAGTGCTTCACCGATAGAAACAAATACACCAACATTTAAGGAAGGAAAGGAACCGACAAGAAAGAGATACAACAGGCAGGTATGAGGCAGTTAAATACAATGAACAACATCACATCACATGCTGTCAGTAGAATGAGGATAAAAAGAAGAGATAAACGAGAGATGGAAAAATAAACGTTAAAAGGAGGAATTATAAAACACTGAAGCAGTGAAGTAAATACAGGAAGGGAGAAAGTAAAAGGCAAAAAAAATAAATAAGAGGAAGCCCCGCAGCGTTCTGCTTCCAAGCAGCCGGCCAATCAGAAGAAAGAGAGCAACCCAGGGAGAGAGAGATGAGCTGAAACAAGCTGTGACAGGCAGACACTGAGATCAATCAGGAGTTTGATGATTATGGAGGTTTCAAAGACTGACTGAGGACGGTTTATACAATCTTTAACATTTATGTATTAAATCCCAAAGTGGTTGGTGATGATGAAGAGGAGCGTTCAGGTGATCTTCATCCAAGCCATCTTAATCCTGTGTGACAGTTTATTAGTTCAGCTCATTTATGTTTCAGGGGATTTTTACCCATTTAAAGTTGAAGTTTGTTCATGTAAATGTGTAAACACGAATCAGCTGAGCTCATAAAAATATCAGGAACAGTGTGAAGAGCCGGAGGATTTTATTATTTTAAGAGTTATATCTCCACCTTCCTGTTGGGTAACTTCACCTGGCTGATTTTTACCATCAAAACAACAACGATCATGCTAAGCTAAGTAGCTATCGTTAGCCTGGCCCTTTAACTGTGTGTGTGTGTGTGTGTGTGTGTGTGTGTGGTTCAGACTTACAGAAATTATATTTTTATTGTTTTATGAAGCATGTAGGCTCACCTGTGTCCTGTCGAAACTGTTTCAAGCTTGGTATGTCGATGAGATAGGGCGACAGACTGGGGTCTGACTGTCCGAGGCAGATGCTCGTCGAGCCGGCTCCTCCTCCTCTCTGGCCCCGCAGAGTCCGCTCGATGTGGGCGCTCACCTGGCCGCTGTACGGCCTCCAGTGTCCCAGGTCATCCTGCCATTCCCACACCGCAATCATGGGCTGAGACTGCCCCACGGATCCGGAGGGTGTAGCAGACACAGACGGCCCGTTTCTCGACCCGTTAACTCGGGCACAGGAGCCAGACACAATCGCCATGTTCACGGAGCTCAAGCTAACAGGCTAGCTCTGGTTAGCTTCACTGATTGTGGCTTACGTCGGAGTGAGAGAGAAAAAAAGCCAGCAGGGCTAGCTTGGCTCGTTATATGACTCCATTTAAATGTGTTAACACGCTCCTGAGTAAGCTACGAGGAAGGCATCAACGTGAAGAAAGCTAGATTCAAATTAAAATGCATGTTGACAAAGCTCGAGCGCTTCACGTTAGCTTAGTGACGGCGTTGCTAGGGTTCGTTCCTCCTCCCGAGCTGCTTTCAGGGACCGTCCGGAAAAATTGGAAATAAAAACACGCTGATATAAACCAACTAAGATAAGGACTTTTAGTCAACTCAACTTTTTTTATAAAGCACATTTATAACAGCCGAGGCTGACCAAACTGTTCCACATTAAGTTTAATAAAATACAATACATCTAAACATCATAAAAAAAACGTAAAAGCAAATTTGAAAAAAAGGCTACTTTAGTTTTATTGTTTTATTTCGAACATGTGAAGAATTAACAACGAAATAAAATAATAATTTAAAATGCTAAAAAAATACTAAAAGTTCTAGTGGACACTGTTGTTGAGATAAAACACTCAACTGGAGGTAAAAGCCAAATAAAACAAATGGGTTTTTATAAATGTTTGAAACTGTTCAGTTGTGGCAGCATATTTTATATTAAAAGGTTTGTTTCAAGTGTTGGAGCGGCAGCAGAAAAAGCTCGTTTTAGCCTTTTAAATCAGCCAAAGATCTGATATATTAAATCATAAATCATACAACCAAAGGAAAGTCAGTGACATAGATTTGATTGGGCTATTTCAGCAAACTAGATTAACCTTTCCAATTGACGTTTTAAAAACACGATTTTGTGACATCAGTCTTTTCATAGTATGTACAATCCGCAGACTGCAGTCCTGTGACATCACTGACCCAGAATACATGCATGCCCTCCACTCAGAAAACGTGTTTTTAATCAACCATAAAACAAAACAAAATCTGTACATTTTTTTTATTGTTTCAGGCTAAAACTTGGCACGCACAACCTTCACCACTCGTAAAAGTGTAGTTTACAGAGTGTACCTGAAGGTTGCATTCTTCTTCTTTATAGCAAACTGCCTCATTGTCCTTCCTCCATCTCTTTCTCTGCTCTTTCATTGACAGGAGATTAGATCCCTCTCGATGGCAATGCTGCCCCCAACTGGAGATGGATTATTAAGACACAGCAGATCATCAACACAATCTAAAAACAGTCGTTCTAAAATACAGGCTGCAGAAAATGTAACAGAATCAATCCAATGGAACACATCTCACTGTTATGAGAGTCATGTTGTTTTCCAATCACAGTCTGTGACAGTGCTGAGGGAAATCCTGCAGAGGTTATTAGCCTGTGTTCATCACCGGAAGAAAACCATGAAGTTCCCTTTATCACATTCCCTTCAGCTGGAGGAGTAATCTATCACAGGGACGTCTCAAAGAATAAACCACGACTGCGATGGTCGAATTGTTTAATACTGAGATATTGATATTGAAATGTACCAAAGTAAAAATAACAACAGATCTTCAGACATATTTTAAACCCGTATAGTTGCTGCTATAGAAAAGACAGAGAAGTGCAGCTGTGGTCCTATTCACAGGTCGGGTAACATTGATGTCTCTCGAGTCCTCATTGTGCTGCATAAAGACACAGCTCTTATGTTTATGTCTCTGCAGAGGAGACACTGTATAAATGACAAATATTGGATTTTATTTGTTGGATTTGATTGTCGGTTGGTTTATTTTCTTGTCTGTTGTTAAGCACTTACCTGTATAGAAAAGTGCTATACAAATAAACTGTTATTATTTAAAAAAAACTTTTACTAAACGTCTCCACTTTTTTATTTGCAATGTAGACAGAGTGTGGGAGTGTCTGTGTGTGTGTGTGTGTGGGTGTGTGTGTGTGGGGGGGGGATGTTTTTCTATCGCGAGGTGATCAATCCTTCAGTTTTTTCTCACCTACAGCTAATATTAATAAAAGCATGCTAACATAAATAGCTTCTGTCCACAGTATAACACATCATGGATGGAATAAAATATTAAAGATCCCCACAAAGTGAGATCTGATCTTTACAGAGTGGCCTGGGAGGATACCGTCTTCAGTTTATCTGCCGGTTGTTCATTAAGTTCACATGAAAGATAATAGAAGTTGACAGCTCTGACACCAGTTTGAACAGTGTTTAAATTAGAGCTCAAGGGGGATTAGAGCATATTCCATTTAACCTGCGAGCTGACACATAATCAATACCCAGTCCAGGCCGAGTTGTCTCAAAATGACAAATGTAATAATAATCCCCAAACAAAACATAAGCTGCTGTTGCCGAACATAAAGGCTCACATCGTTCAGTTCTGCCTCTGCAAAGGAACCGGGGACGTGATATATGAGAAGATTGGCGCTTATTCAACATCTGCAAGGTTTCCTTTAAAATAGTGAAATAAAAATCCTGCAATCTGGAGGCTCCATTTTCCGATTCAAAAATAAAGGTCACCGCGACTGTTAGAGCAGCTGACAGCTCCGCGGCTTCTTTCTGATGACTTTGACATAGCTGCCAATAGCAAAGTTAAGAAAATGGTTCATTTCTCAGGATGCTGCTCACTCACATTCCAACATGCAGATGCGAAGCCGCTTGTCAGACAGAGAGTCCTCTGCTTCATCTCCAGATTAAATCTCCACGACGTGGTTTTAAATTGTTCTAACTGTACTGATCAGCATATAGGTCAATATTACTAAATGTAAAGATCTCCATCACTTTTCCAGGCCGTTGTTCAGATTTCTTTTTTGAATCCAAACGTCCCCCTTCTCTGTTCTTATGAAGCAGCGTCGCCTCCGTGTCCATCAGCACAGGTTTAATTCAGAGCAGCTCAGCAGTGAGCACAGAGTGATGGAAGGAGGAATGTGAGGAATGTGAAGAGAAGAAGTCGAGGACTGCTGCTCCAAGTCTGTCTTTTTTTTTTTTTACACCTGTGCACACCTGGCAGGTGTTTGGAGAGCACAAATATTTGGAGATACAGACCTGTCCTGTGTGTGAGCGGAGCGTTCCCACTGCTTCCCGACTGCACAAACATGTTTGAAAGGTCAAATATCAGCCTTTATATTTCTGTGCGTCTGGCACGGAGCAGGGCAGTGATAAGCACAACGTTTGGAGGAGCGTCTGGCACACTCTGAACGCATGAGAGCTTAAAGCAATTAGAGGGAGCACTTTTTAATGTGTGGTCCTCAGGTTCATTTTCGCAGCCATGAATTCATCAATCATCAGGGCGGAAGAAGCTCAACTCCGGTCCGCTTCATGGTCAGGTAAAAAGAAAGAGGCTTTGTTGATGCAGAAACTTTACATGTAATAACAGTGAGCAGAGGACTGGTCTTAAAGGGATCGTTTGCATGGTTCAAATCTGTTTCTACCCACCTGGGTCGTGAGTTTACCAGCAGTTATATTTTTCTGTTTGATGTGTCGTGCAGATTTGTAAAAGCTGTAAAACCTCCTGCTCCACCTGCACCAAAGACATTTACAGTAACCAGGTTGGTTGGGAAGAATGCTTACAGGCCATGAAAGCTTTTTGTGTCTCACCTTTTTTATTCAGTTTTCAAGAGCAAAATTGAATCCAAAATATCAGAGTGGGTTTTTTTGTAGACTTGGATATTCAGCTGAATTTATCTCAGTCAGAGTGCACGAAGAAAAGAACGACACCACTTAGAGCACTTTACACTACATGCAGCCTTCTTCCATTCACACTCAGGCTGTCAGCAGTAACAAGTTAATCAAGATTATTTAAGGTCTGAAAATACTGCAGTCATTCTTTTTAATTGTGATTACTCTCGTGCTATTTTGTCTCATTCAGAGCACCGTACATAAGTCTGAGTTCTCACACTGATGCAGGCAGAGGTGTGGACTCGAGTCACGTGACTTGGACTCGAGTCACGGATTTGATGACTTTGGATTCGACTTGCCAAAATCATGATAGACTCACAATTCGACTCGGACTTTAACACTAATGACTCGTGACTTCACTTGAGCCAAATGACTCAAAAATACAGACTTGTGACTTTGTCCCACCACTGGCTGCAGGAGCTGGAGATCAAACCCTCGACCTCCTCTTTATGAGACGATGACTATACCACCTGAGCCACAGCTGCCCCGTAACCCCCCCCCCCCTCCCCCCCACTATAAACAAAACATGCAAGTAATTGATTGCTCGTCTACTAAAGAAAGTAATATCTTACTTTACTTCATGCAGGTGAAAACTCAACTTTCTGTCTCTCTCATTTTGGAGAGAAAATGAATCGTTGTTTACATGTGAAAAATATTCAATCCTATCAGCGTGCTAAACCCTGAATGGGTTGACTATCAGGTTGATCTTTTACCAACATGTGTTAAAACCACAACTATGATAAGGTTTTTTTTTCTTTCCAGCAAATCCTGAAGAAAATGACACCCCGAGCGTTGAAGAAATCTAATTTTCTGCACCACAGTTCAAAAAGCTGCAGGTTCGGAGACTTTGCGGTCAGGGCTCTTGCACTTTAAATAGAGTCAGTGACATGAATGAGCCCCACTGCATTCAAATCAAACCTTTTATGGGCCAGGCCTACAAGGAGAGGCGTTCAGTTGAGGATAAAATAATGAAATATTTCCTGTCCAGGAATCAGGGTCCCGGTGCAGCAGAGAGAGCCGGGGCTTGCTTCAGAGGAGCAGAACAATCTCCATTAGCTGATGGCTCTGTGCCCACATTGGGGTGATCAGTATCAATGAAGAGAGCTCTGCCTCACTCTTGTTAGTGCGAATGAGTCAGGAAGAAGCTGCTCAGAACAGAGCCAGAGGACGCTTGTGTAGTCCCAGTGGAAAATCCCTCAGGAGACTTGATGGGCTTTGAGACAAACATATTGACCTGAACTTGTGATGAGAGAGGCTATATCATGCTCATTTCACGTTTTATTTTCATGCTTTAAAACCTCGTTGGCACAATTTGCAATTCAAAAAAGCCTTTACTGTTCTCTCCCTAGTGTCGGTGAACATCCTCAGTTTAGCCTCTGCTTGACTCAGGCTATTTCAGGTCTCTTTAAAGGTCCTGCGAGGAACTTTCAGATTGCCGTCACCGGCTTTAACGAGTACTCTGTAGGAAATGCAATCTTCTTCTTGACAGTCTGGTTTGCTTTTGTAGCTCATAAAGAGACATCACTCAGACACATAAAGGTACGAGTAATATTCAGTCTTCAGGGTTCAGTCTGCAGGCTGCTCGAATACCACGGTGATTTTGTGACATCACAAAGTCGCAGAACTCCTTTTATGGTCATTTCCCCTTTAGGCACATAAGGAAGGATACACCCACATTCACAGGGGCACCATTCACCACCAGCCTACCATGCTGCTTTTAATTCTCTCTCTAAATAACTGAAGCCCCAGTGAAACCTTGGAACATGTGACCCCCAAAAGACTCAAAGATGTCTATAAACCCCTCTATTTCAAGCCCTGCTCAGAACAGACTGTTTCTGTGTCTGTAGCTTTAAATATGTAAATGAGCTGTGTCTGGCCACGCCCCCTCTCTGGAAGGGCTCGGGTGTACTCGCTGCTTTCTGGCTCCATGTCCTATTGTTTACGGTGAGAAGGCAGACTCAGAGGGCAGAACAAACACCTAGCTGTGGGAGTGTCACCCACCTGGGGGAGGGGCTACTGCCCTTTGTGATGTCATGAAGGGAATAACTCCAAATCCCGCCTGTTTACCACCTGCTTCATGGATGACATATCTATTTGGCCAGGGGTTTACAACATGTTTCCCATTTTGTTCTCTGCTAGTGTTTTTCATAAAAAGATGAATGTGGGAGGTCCAGCGCAGAGGAATCCTCAACTTATGTGCAGAAGTGTATATTTGTACATTTTCAAACCAAGGGGTTAATTGTGGAAATATTTGCTTCATATCTGAAAGATTTTTCGGCTTGCAGGAAATGGATGTTGTTTTCCTTGTCCAACACGAGGAGATGTGATGCCCCCGAGGAAAAGTGTGAGTGAGTGTGTCCGGAGTATCTGACATGCCAACCTGTCATCAGCGGTTGTCAACATCATCAATCAAACAGCGATCTAATCCATCTCATCCCCTGAGCCTGTGCTGCATGCAGCCAGCTCTGTGTCATACCTGAGCAGCTCCACAGGAGCCTCTATAGGGATCATGTTTGACAGACCGGCCTGAGCTATGCGGCACTTTCCACAGAGACTCTCGAGGTAAAATGAGATCTATGCCTCGGATTATGCAACCACACTGACAAGAATCTTGGCGTGGCTTTGCTGTCAGTCATATATCGAAGGGAGTGATCCTCCTTAGTCTTTGGGGTTTCACCACGATATGATTGGCTTTGAAAAAAGGCTTCAAAGAAAAAAAGCTCTGGAATAAAGTCTTTGGCAGGGACCGGCAGCTGCAGCATACATTGATTCACAGCGTGGATCCTGATGGCGACCCAAATTCACGGCAAATACTTGTGTTAAAAAATGTCAAAACATGTCAAAGAAAATTAAGAGAAACACATCAAACCGGTCCTGCAGCTCCGAGGTCTCAATGTGCTTTTAATGTCATGATTTACTGAAAATACTCCATAAGCAACATCCTTTTATTTTCACAGCAGCAGGACATGTCGCTTTGTCTCTCAGATGACATAAAGTGCACATTAGACATCTGCTCAATGAAAAACAAAAACATTTAAGAGGATCAGGGAACAGCGCAGTTTAACCCTTTATGGGGCAAGTGACTATTTTTGGTCATTTCTGTACACATTACATATGGCCGCCCTTCTGCACCTGAGTACGGTCGAGAAGCATGTGATCCTTACTCAGCCAATCAGAAGAGATCACACAGCGTAACTGTTCCAGTTATTCGGGCATTCGAATCAAATATGGCGACTTAGTCAATGTTTATTTTTCTATGTGAAATTAAACATTTTTGAAAAATGTTTTTACAGAAATAAATTTCTGTCATGTCCCCCAGTAACACTCTGAGGATGAATTTTTGAATTTCAAAGTATTTCAATGAGTGCCCTGTAAAGGGTTAACATCAGGTAGCCTCAGCTTCCTGGGGTTAAAGTTCAATCAGCAGCGATGATAAACCGGCTCGCTGAGGCCAAACAAGCTGCACCTGGATGATCCTGAATGTCATACACACAGAACGACTTCTTCTACATTTGGTATTTTTGCTGATTGAACTTTTGTACCTGCAGTATGAGAGGAACTGATATTACTTTGAGGCAACAGTTACTGGCCCTGAAGCGACACTGCTACAGAGCAACCCTATTATTCCTTCTGTCCTGTAACCAGTAATGAAGATTCATCATGTTGTCGGATCTCAAGCAGCTTCATTGCTCCTGCAGATTTTAGTAATGGAGACTTTTTTTTGTGAAGCAATTTGCAAACTGGATGCCGATGCTGGACTCTGCACCTTTTTTCTGAAACACAGTTTATTGTAAAACGAGCTTCGCTGTGAGTACATGCTACTCTGGAATGAAACTGCTGGTGCGAATAATTATAAAGGAGGCACAGCTACAGGGTTCTACTCTCTCAATCAGCACCCAAAAGCGGGCTTATAGAAGAACAGAAATATCAATAAAAACTGACAGTTGTATAATCATGCACTGTGATTCAGCAATTTCCGCCCGGAAAAATCAAGTCGTCTCAGTTACTGCTAATGTGCAGTTTTGTGATCCCTGATTGAGAATCACAAGAGATGACTGAATGTTTGTAATCCAGAGAGTTCAGGGGAGGCGATCAAACCCTGGAAGAGTCACAGGAGCACACAGTGAACTTGAAGCAGGAGGGAGGACACGCAGGGTTAAATACACAATCAGGAGGAACAAACATGACCTCGACCTCAGCTTGACGGGTTGTGTCAGTTTTATCATGTGGAGGTTCGACCTGCTGTGGGAAAGACCCGAGCAGCAGCTTCAGTACAGAAGTTAAGTCTAAAAAGAAGAGGGGCTTCAAAAACCGAGCCGGAGACTTTAATCTCCCCTCCAGTGTCCGCAGTGTGTGAACTCAACTTATATAACTATTGAGATGGAAAAATAGATTCTTTTCAAGGGTTCAAGTTCAGTAACAAGAGTCAGCGGAGATCACGTTGAGTAGGCAGCGAGTGAAGCAGTATTTGATATAAATTTTACCTTATTAAACTTTAAATATTCGCCGAAAATAACATGGAAAAGATCTGTTTCTTCTGCATGTGTGTGTGGTATAAACTTTTTCTTTTTAATATTTTTCGTCTTTTTTTATTTATTTTTTTACTGTTTTTCCTGAAAAATTCTGGTGTTATTTGCACATATACCTTTTTTTTTGCACATATATTTGGCTACCTCTTTGTACTGTCTTGCACTGTTTGTTTTTGTGCACAGTGAGAACATATTGAGAGAAGAGGGTTTCTTGAAGCACCTGTATCCTGGTCTCTTAATATTAAGATAAAAACAGCCGCCAGCGAGAAAGCAAACTGTCTTTGAAATGCTGCAATAAAAAGTCTGGTTTCCCCTTTAAACAAACATTTTATAATACCTGGCAGATGGCAGACATCTGTGTGATCATGAAAACAACTTTGAAGGTGCATCTCGCTGTTGGATAGAGCTCACAAACGGTGATTGTAGTTTCCTTGAGGTGCGTTAATGGGAACCAATCAACGAGGCCTGAGGTCACGAGCGGGGTCAAGGTCAGAGTCTTGTACCAACATCCTCCTCGAGAAGAGTAACGGAGCAGTGTCGGTCAGACAGCGGCTGCTGGAGCGCACAAACATCCAGCACTTCACAGGGTCGAACCTTTTGGCGGACAGCGTGAGTTCACATCACATCTGTAAAAACTTGTTTAAAGCAAAACTTGTCAAAGGAAGAGCTCACCTCCATCGCTCATCCATTTGTGAGCACAGATGATGTGCCCCAGATAAAAGCTTTTTTACAGCCTTAAATGGAGCTAAGGAAGGCTTTCAGTAAAGACGGCTCTTCCTCCGGTGCTTCTAAAACCCACTCCACAACATTTATTACCTATTATCGAGATCCTGTGATAGAGGCCTCCTGTGATAGAGGCCTGTCTCAGTATTTTTTTAGTTATCAGAGTTTCTTTCTGCTTGTGAAATGATAGAAGATGAGATGTATTTGGAGAGTGTTTTTCCAGAAGTATGGACAGAAATAGAGCGTGTTCATGTTCCTTTTTACCAGCAGTCTGTGACGTGCGGCACATTGCCATCATGTGTGTCCTTATCTTTGCTTCTCCAGAAAGAAAAAAAAAGACTAAAAAAACTTTTCAAAGTGACCAGAAATTCGATTCCCTGCCTTGATAAGCGGCCTTTAATAAACTTCTGCAGTTATTGCTACTCTCACAAAATGAGATTATCAACACATTTTGTCCAGCTGCCTGAAGTGCAAACATTAAAGTGTCAGAAAAGTCTTCATGCACTAATAAAACACGAGTGTGCTGACTTTAATAGCACAGATCTGCTCATTGAACCAGAGGCAGCTGCCAACAACGACTGTGTTTAATTGTTGAATAAAGTCTTCGACAAGTCTGAATTATTAAAAGATTGAGAGGTTTATTGTGGGAGTAAACATGACGGCATCATCATCAGCGTGGATTAGTGTCTGTGACCTCGGGGATAACGTGCTGGGAGCGTCTGGGTTCACAACAACAAACGTCCTCTTTCCAAATTGTAAAGGTTATTTGAAGTCCATTTCTTTCTGTGCTTCAGAAGGTTGTTCAGTCCGAACAGACTCGTGCGGCGGGAGGAGTTGATGTTGGTTCGGTTAGCTCGCCATCTTGACCCTGAGGAATGGTCATATTAAAAAAAAAAACCCTGAATGCTGAAACATTTAAAGAGAACAGGTGTTCCCCCTTTTCAAACAGCATCTGTGTTTCTGAGCTTTGGTCCAAATCTAACATGAATCAAGCAGCAGAGGAGGTTTGTGACCCTGAAGAAACCAGCTCTCTCTAAACGCTCCGTTTTGTGTGTGTGTGTGTCTCTTTAAATCCACGGAGCCCCGCCCCCCTGAGTTTTCCCCATAGACGTCACTCCTTCACTAGCAAGAATAAAAATGGCCGACCTGCGTTAAAGTTTGGCTCCAGGTTGGGGGTGGAGTCCATGGGAGGAGATACCAGGGGAGGGGAGGGACCAGAATCCCATTGTGACATCACAAAGAGAGCACATTAGAAACGGAGCATTTTTCTCTGAGCTGTCAGACGTCTGCAGACCACAAACAAAGGACTGGGTGGATTTATTTCACATGTTGGGGGGTCAGTAGACTCTCAGGTTACCCACATAAATGTTCAACATGGATTTTTCAGAATATGTCTCCTTTAACAGACAGACTCTGTGTCCACCGTTGATTTTCGCCCTGCAGGAATTAAAGGAGAAAGAGGAAGTGACCTTGTAAACCGGATGTTCAGGTGAGATTATTAAACGCAATAATACAAAATAGGGAAATTAATGAACAGACAACAGACACATTTAAAATCAATTTCTCATCATTTATGGAAGTAGGTCACCCCTTCGGCACAGAAGAAAACTAGATGTAGATCTAATTTATTAAACTCAGTTACAGTGAAGATGTATTTTTTTTTTTAAATATTTGATAAACTGCTTTGTGCTGCATTCAGGCAGCTAAGAATAACAAACAATTCAATCCACATATGATTCATGAAAAAAATAAAAAAAGTCAGTTTCTCTTCCTGGCTGATTCTCATATGTTGTTGCTGTGAAACTGCACGTTTCACACTGATGTCACACTGTGCTACAAGTCTGTGGACGGCTTTCTCTCCGTCCTGCAGCAGGCGGCACGCTGCGCTCTAAACTCCGTCCGCGTGTCCTCTGTGTGCAACCTCGAGCAGCTTTGCTATTTTACTTCCAGAAAATAAAGATCTCCTTCCCTTATCTGTGAGGCCTCCTATAGAGGAAGCATGATATGACCGTGCATCTCAAGCTGTGCCTCGACCCTGGGGTGTGTGTGTGTGTGTGTTTGTGTGTCCAGTGGAAAAATACGAAGCAGAACTAATGTTGGAATTATCCTCTCCTCGAGGGGAAAAACCAAGCAGAGTGCTTTCACTGCATCGGGGCTGCCAGGTTGCAGGTCGGCGAGGTTTCCTTCAGCAAACGGATGAAAAGATGAGCTGGACAGAATTCACATCACCTCTGCTTCAGTATTTTTGACACTATACTGTGATGGCCCTCCAGCCAGCCGGCCCGCTGTGAGGACCCCGGTGATCTCTAACAGGCAAGTAAAAGTACATGAAGCAACCTGCTTCATCAGCAACATTATTGAAGATAAAAATCAGCGAATGGAAAGCAAAGAAAGCCAGTTACTTCAGCTGGAAGATTCTATTATAAAGGAATAATGCTTTCCTATTAATCTGAGTGCATTTACTGGAAGACAGGATTTCAGAAGCCATTATGGTGACCATATGGCCGGTTTCAATTCCCCCCTTGGCCTCACCCGTATAGATTTGATGTGATTGGGCCTTTATCTGAAAGAGCAGGTCTCCCACCTGACAGGCTCCTTTTACAAGAACTGCTCAAAGATTAAAAAACGGGATGTGAAACACCACCTGCTGTTTTTTCGGAGTAGATCTTAAAATGGCGTGTATTTAACTGCAGAGCTCGCGTGGCCGTTCAGAGGCTGTTTGCCTCGTCCTGTCAGCGTGGGAGTTTGTTCTGCTCGCTCAGATCTAAGGCGTGCGTTAAATATGACTGAGAGTGTCAGGAGCAGGCCTGCCAGTCTGATCTGAAACACTGCAGTGACAAAATAAGAGGCTCAGTGACGACGGACACAGTCACACTTTCATCTGACTTCAGTCTGCTTTGGCTGTTGTTGAGTTACATCTCAAATCTTTGTATTTAATCCAATGAAAGTTCGTCTACTTAGATGTTCTTTGACATTTGTGTTTTCAAATATACACACAGACACGCTACGACGAGCAAAGGTAAGACCGTCAGTGTGTGAATGTGTATGAATGGATGAGTTCATACTGATGGACTCTTTACTCTGCAGCCTCTACCGTCAGTGTGAGTGTGTAGGTGTGACCTGCGGTGTGAAAGCGCTTTGAATCGTCAGAAGACAAAAAAAAATTACACTAACAAGCTCAAGTCCTTTCACCATCCACGACCATTCAGTGTCAGTTTACATGCAGTGTGAAGCTACTCACCAAGCACAGAGCCAACAGGGTCAGAACCAACAGCACCGACGCTAACGCAGCAATGCAGGCATCTGCATTAACTGCTCAAGCAGGTTCCTACATCGCCCCAAAATCCACTCCTGATCAAAATAAACAATAAGCAAGAGGACGACTGAGAGGTCTCAAAAACATCCTGTCTGACAGGTTGGACTGCTGACCCAGCTGCTGTGTTTGAGGACTGGCTCATGTACCTCTTTGTATCGTTCTACACAAGCTGAAGATCCCCGATGTGAGAGCGTCATCAGGTGGTTGTTCCGCTCCGACACTGAATCTGACTCCTTCTTTAGTTGTGCAGTCCGTGTGCTGATCTCTCAGGGACCTCAGCGCTGCTCTTTAATTGTCTGGAAAGATTCCCGCTGTGCACTTACACATGTCGACTTGTTCCTGTTCCTCGGCAGGTCCTCCAGAGGTTACAGATGTGTGAAATAAGCAAAAGGAGGAACATGCATATGTATGAGCCGAGACACAGAAAGCCGTGCATATCCTCAAATAATAATGCTGTTAAATTAATAACAGCAGATCCTATGGATTCTTCTTCTCCACTGCTGGGATTATAAAGCCGTGATGGGGAGGTCCATATATGCCTCAGTGTAATGTTGTGTTCATACTGCACAGAATCACACATTCATGGCACACATACAGGCTGTTCTGCAACAGACAACGCAGAGGTATCATTATTTTTTCATACTTTTTCCTCAGTACAGAAACATAAAATACGTCATTGTCCTTCCAGTTAAAGAGGATCAGAGGATTTACTGTATAAACACGACATGGTGCTTATTGTGTTAGCAGCAGCTTCACGTGTTTTGAGACCACCTGGAGTAAACTTGTTTCTCTTTCTCTCGAGGCTTCATATGCGTGGAAAAAAAGACAAATCTAAATGTAATCAATAATATTTTGGTTAGCGAGTTCAGATTTAAGACTCTGTTTGTGCAGCCAAAAATGACACGACCTCAAAAGTTTCAACGGAGGGTTTAGTGTTGACTTTAGGCCTCACACAGAGCTGGTGCCACAGGCGACTGATTGGCTGCCCCATGACGGGAAGGCTCAAGTCAAATCGATAGAAAGTTGTTCTGATTCGTCGCCTTTTGTCTCATGAAATATTTCTGTTCGGATGGTGGCGGTCTCTCCATCAGTACGGCAGGAGGGCTGAGAGTATTTACTGCAGCAAATAAGAAACAACAGGAGACATGACATCAGGCTCTTCATGGCTTTAATAACATAACCAGCCACCGAGTACTCTGAACGTGCACACCATCTTTATTGAGTCTGAGTCTGCAGCACACAGGTGACCTCCTCACATTATGTGCATGGCGGCAATTCATAAAAAGTGTAATCTCGAGACGCAGGAAGGTTTTCTCCTTTGTGTTCCTGTTCCCACCTCCTCGCCGTTCAGGTGGAGGTCGGAGCAGGCCGGGCGTCTCCGACATGCTACCTTCTTTGTGTAATCATCAGAAACAGATCTTCACTCACTTCCCCGTAGGTTACTGAGGCGGCTCTCTCTGAGGCTGGACGGATGAACACAAGTGAGAGAAACATCTGCTCTGTTGTTTGTTTTTTTGTGTCTGCAGGGCTCGAACATTTGTCGCAGACCACCTGAAGCTTGTTCCTCGTAAGATGCTTTGTGTCCATCTGCTGTTCGCCGCTGGACTGTGAGTGTGTGCTGGGCTTTAGATGCTTCATGCAGATAAGTGCTGCAAGAATACCAGAACAAACGGTCAACTTGCAGGTTGTAAAACAAAGTCAAGAAACCTTGAAATGAAGTGAAATCCTCGTGTACACCATAAATGTCTCTGAGCGAAGCAGCGCAGCGTTTTCCCCCCTCGATGCCCTCGTTTCTATTCAGTCTTCAGCCGCCTGGTGGTCCGACGGGGAACGGGGAAGAAGGGCGTTCATCATCTACACGCTTGATTGATTGAAATGCTGAGCTGTGTGATTTGGTCGACAGCTCGTCAATACAAAGCACGGACGCCGTGGTCCTCCAAACGGGCGGCCGAGGTTTGAATCCTTTCCTGCATTTTCTTCCCCACTCCCTCTCTCTCTATCCGCTGTCTCTCCAATAAAGTCACAAAAACATCAAAAATACTTCAAATAAACGTGTGGACAGCGAGCGTGCACGATGCACGATGCAAAGCCTTACCCGACTCTAGTGTACTGCTAGGACACGACAGATCGATGTTCTGACTCACGTGGTTTACACTGGGTCATTGAACACACACACACACACACACACACACACACACACACACACACACACACGGATCTCATTGTGTGAATACGGATGCAGATGTTTTGGGGTGTTGCTGATGGTGCCGTTTCTCCCCTAATTTCTTTTTCTCACATCTCTGCATCAGCTGTGAGATGTTTGGGAGAAGAGATGTTCCACGCTCTGATAAAAACAGCCATCACATGAAGAGAGGCAGAGCTGTCCAACAGAGAAGAGACACATTCAGAAAAGTATTTAGTCCTCACATCATTAGCTTTCTGATTATACAGTCAGAGCGTGGTTGAAGGCAATTATGCTGCCGGAGCATCGGCAGCATTTTAAACTAAAAATGACTTTTACACGCCTTAAAGCTTGAAGTCATTGCCCAGACTGAACATAAATTAAGAAGTGAAATTCAAACTAAAACTTCCCTGAGACGGAAGCACACTGCTGTATTTAATGAGCAGTATTAGTGGGTGAAATGCTCCATGACTTGTATTTTGCAAGAATTTGTAACAAAAAAAACACATTTGTACAAAGTTCTCGAGTTTAAACCTTCCAGACTTTTCTTCAGATATTTTAAAATTCTCGACAACGTTAAAGGAAGAACGTGCAACTTTTTGATCCACACGCCGTTTGTCGAGCAGCGTGCAATAAGGGGGGGAGGGGGTGATCACGGCCTGATCAGCTGCTCTCTCAACAAAGTCCTCTTGCACAGTGAGAGCAGAAGCCACGTTTCCCAACTTCAGGCCTTTTCTTCCTGATTGGACAAAATGCAGACGGCGTCTATCAGCGTGTACGAAACATCGGTAGGATATATCATCAGACCTCCAGCTGTCAGTCAATATGTAACTTGTGTTTGTTGGGTGTGTGTGTGAGTACAGAGCTAAATGCACGGACAAGTCATTGACAGTCATGTCATACCTGTGCGCTCTCCTGCCCGCGGCTGCTGGTTCAGCGGGGATCCACAGTCTGCTCCTTCACCTGCCTGCTGCTGCTGCTGCACGGCGGCTCAGGTGTTCTAACTGGAAAATTGCATCTGACTTGATTTGCATAAGTGGAGTTGATAAATTAGCTGCTAAAGCGTGTGAAAGCTGCTCTTGTTACATTTCGAGGCACGACGGGGACTTATCGTGCTCGTTAGCCTCTTCCTCGCAAGACAATGAGATCGGCAGCGTTCTGCATGACAAACAGGGCGACGAGGAAGGGAATATAAGAAGCACTTGACACGGGATAGTTCATGGACATTAATTTGAACACGCTTCACTGTGTTAGCCTGCCTGTCACAGCTGCAGCCAACAAAGATGAAGCAATGTAATAACACAAAACAGAAACATCTTCTGCAGCCTTTTATGATGCCAGACATTTTGATGTGACGGAGCAGGAAGGCACAAATGCAACCCTTGGGGGAGCGGCGACCTCGTCAGCGGCGTGCTTGTCCAGGGTTCTGACTCATCAGCCTTCATTAGCTGCACCTGCAGGTCGGTGAGGTGCGCAGTGAGTGGATTGGACGCCACGTGGCGAGATAAATAAGAGTTATTGGTTTTCAACACATCACCACCACAGTCTAAACATCCAACAGCTGAGTGCGGCCCCCCCGCCTGAGGGTGAGCTGTGTGAGTTACCCGGTGACACGTTATTGTGAGGTCACAAACAGATGGTTCAGACCTCCACAGACGAAGACAAACCTTTCCTACTGGAAACTTTTAAACACTCTCAAACATATATATATATTTTTTCTGATATAACCAGAAGCTGCCCCAAACAACCAAAGTAAAACCAGACATGGCTACATGGTAACACACGAAGCACATGAGATAATCAAAACCAAGTGTGACGGAGAAGACATGACGAGTGCAATCAAAGCGGAGGGAAAGACACGAGGGCAGGAAGTACAACGAGACGTGAAACACCGGGGCAAGAAGGAGGAAATAAAGCAGGAAATACTCGAGACTAAAGACAGATGTTGGAAGGAGGGAAGACAGGAGGACGAACGTCAAAATGAAACAGTGACATAAAATACTGAGGAACAAGTCGTGGAAATCATGACTCAGGGCTGCAGACCTGGGGATCAGAGTCTGCATTCAGGCTGAAGACCTGCAGCAGAGAGAAGCAGCCAGTGGCTTTAGTTGTACTGCCAAGACCCCTGCTGAGCCCTGAAGTATCAGAGCAGGACCACAAAGGGGGGGGGGGGTCTCTGATTCTATTATCACTGTTCAGCCCTCCAGAGGCATCATGAGCTCTTAAAAGCAACACTGGAAAAAAAGAGGGTGCCCACTTGAGAAGTGTTTAGTGTTCATCTCCTCCCATCTTGTAATTGCTTGTACAGACGCTAACGACCTCTCGTGCCTCGTGTCTTCACTAACCGTGTGCGGACGGCGTGCATGCAGCACTGAGGGGATTAGACACGGGCTGACATGGGAGCACGCTGAGACGATTACTGAAGCTGATCCGTAACATGTCAGTAAGACTTCCAGTATGAAGCTGTTGATATTCTTCTCATGACCTACATGTAACGTGTCTGCTCTGCTTGGAAGGTGTAATGTCTCATCATTTATGGACTCTTTCGTATCCGTCTTGTTGAATGTTTACTCAACCTGCTTTAGGACTACGGATGAAATTTAGCTATTAGCTACGGATGCTAACTCCGGCATCTTTACATTGATGCTTTATGCTAACACGTTGCTGAGTATGCATTGTCCTAATTAAATTAAAATGAATACGTGAGGAATGACGTACTGCGCGTTGAACAAAGTCGTGTTTTCTGAACATTTAAAACAACTTTGAGGAAGAAGTCACATTTATAGCGATCTCACAAGTAAAGAGAAATGTACCAGAGTTCATTTGTATCATAAACCAATATTTCTATGCAGCACGCAGCAAGACGCATCATGGCACACTGTGCGTGGGTATGCATCATTTTAACAGAAACTATCTTTCTGCTTCTCATTTGAACAGAAGTCACCTTGACCAATGCACTCCTGACAACATCCTGATTGTCTTCATACTGTGGAGACAAAGTCCCAGTATAAATGAAATACTGTCAAAGAACATAAAGGCCAGCAGAGAGGAAACCTTTTCTTGCTGTATGTTTTAATATGCGTTGGTGTTAACATCTCTGCAGAGAAGAGAAAAAGCAAAGGGAGCTTTAGCGACCACTGGAAAGGTCTGACATCCTCCCACCAGCTCGGCAGGTGTTTTTGGTTGTCCCTGTCATTGTTCTTTTTATTTTGAAACTGCAGAGAATTTAAGAAATTAAAAAAAACAAACAAAAAATTACTTCTATGTAGAGTCTGAAAAATCTGACACGCGGTTTACAGTCAGAAAACAGAGAGGACCCGACTGCAGGTAAAAAGAGGTTGGTTTAATTAAACAAAAGGCAACAAACAAAACCGCTGCGTCGCATTATTATGACATCACCTCGTGAAAGTGCGGTCGGATAGTCAAAACAAAACGATCGCCTTTTCCTAAGTCCTTTATGAATTCTCCTAACACCTTTCCTTAACCCTGTGAAACGTGTGTGAGACAGGTGAGACTAATCAGGGTCATCAACGAGGCGGGAAACACAAGGAACACAGAACACAAGACCAGAACAATGAGGACAAGTACAAAGTAAAACCAGACACTGAAAACACAACTTTACAAAATAAAACAGGAAACACTTCAAACTAGAAACGTTAAAGACCAAACTAAGAACCAGCACCCGTCACACTCTCATACAGACCCTGCCATGTATGAATACAATGCTAATGGTCATTTCCACAATGGCACTTCTATATAATCCAGCAGCATTAGTATTCCATTTGTGAAAAGGAGCACTATGCTCGATAATTGACCTATTAGCTTCATAATTGAAGCTCATTATTGAAGCCCCATGTGACGGTGGACACTTTGCCTGACCTGTGAGAAATGGTGTAGGTGTTGCAGTCAGGTTAAAGATAACTCCCTCTCATTTAGACGCAGCTTTAGTTCAGTGTGCAGTGTGGACTTTTAGGGTCCACCTCAGGAGAGTGAACGTTTCAGCATGGATGCCACTGCACTCTGACATCTCTCCATTAATGCATGTCCACAGGTTGGGTTTGTGCATGTCTCTCAGTAACAGAGTGCAAGCCATAACTCCCCCTCTGGGGTTAATGAAATAATAATAAAAAAAGATTAAGATAAAAGTAAAGTTGTTAAATTGTTTACATGCAATGTGAAGTTTCACACCTGAGATGGAGGGCCAATGAATCAGACCAAGTAGGAACAAATATCGGCCTAATATCGGTGGGTGCAAACAGGATACAGCCCAGAGAGAAGGGACTGTCTGCTGTCACATAATCCAGCATGCAAACTACAAGAGGAGCTGCAGGACCCGGGAGGAACGCAGCCACTGTACATTTAATCAACCTGTTTAATGTTTCACAGTGCTCTTTATTCAACATTTATCTTTAGTGTGCTGAAGCTGGAACTAAAACGCAGTCACGCGTGTGTGTGTGTGTGTGTGTGTGTGTGTGTGTGTGTGTGTGTGTGTGTGTGTGTTTGAAATATTACCTACAAAGACCTGCTGCAGGACTCCAAGGAGGGGTAGGCCTTTCACGTGATTAATTTTGGTCCGTGATGCCCGGTTTGAGTTTCATCAAGTTAAGAAGCGTTCATGTGGACTAACCCGGATGGAAGCTGTATGGATTTAAAAATAAAAGCCTGCAAACTTTCTCCTAACCCAACATGAACGTTTAGTTTAATATTCATAAAAGGAACAGCACAGACCTCGAGTCGGGCACTCAAGCACACATGCATCCATGCATGTTTTTAACCATCAATCATGACATTAAGTTAATCAAGAAATAAACCAAATATCACAGCAAAACCAGCAGTATGTTCATGCCATAGTAGGGTATATAAATTGATAAAACAACCAGAATTAACTCATAACTGAGGGAGCAAACGGAGCCAAATAAAACATATGGAATAATGTCCGCTCAGGGCTTCCATAGGATGCATATAGACGTGATTAACATGAAATGTCTTGATTCAGTAAGGAGGTTTAAGCCTTGCTTGCACATGGAGCTTAAAGTAAAAATATATAAATATATATAAAAAGTTACAGGGCTCTAAACTGAAGTGAATATGGTTGCTCATCTTATTCTGGGTGAAGTTAAAGAAGTTCAAAGAGAAACAAGTTTTGTGCTCACAGTAAAGGGACAGTAGAGTCATTTTCAGTTCTGCTGCAGTTTATCTATTTTTGTATTTTCCTGCATTTTACAGACACCTGAGAACGTATAGGTTAGCTATTCTACAGTATCCTGTTGGTGGTTCATGTCAAAGCGAATACTGTTGCTGATATTTCTGCCTAATATATGCACTTGTTGACTTTTTCATAGTTTATTCCTCATTCATTGAGGGATTTTATACTTCACATGTTACTATACCTTTGCAAATACATGAAACAACTTAAAACTATTTATTTGATAATATAAAAGATGATTTTATATAGAAAAAACATTATATGTTGGAAATGTTAGACTTTAACTCAGTGTTGTTATTCAGATGTCCTACGTTACATTTCTAAAAAATAAAATGCTTTTATTCTGAAAATAATAACCGGAAACGCGTTTTCCGGCTTATGGGTGGCTTCACGCGCTCGAGCAGCGTCTGTGTTCATTCTGAGGTGAGCACGTTGAGTTTGGAGCGGAGTTAAAAAACGAACCGAGACAGCGCGTGCCAGGTAGAAACACGTCACGCAGGTGAGGCGTCGTCAGGTAGTTTGGGCTTTAAACGACACCGGAGAGTTGGTGGGACTTGGCAGTGTGTCAGACTCCCGGTGAGCGGCACCGGCGATGCTGCGCTCCGTTTTTTTGGCGTGACGTGACAAAGTAAAGGCGGAATAAGAAAGTGTCCTGAGTGTTCTTCTGGGTCTTTCTGCTCGCGTGGAGCTCGCGCGCTGAGGGACTATTTGTGCGCGCTGCGGTAGGTGAACTACTGGAGAGCTGAGCGGAAAGAACGCGCGCGGCTCTGTTCTCCTCTCTCCCCCCCCCCACAGCTAACCGGGACCCTTCCTGGACCGTCTCTCCGTTTCCAGCCCAGAACGAGCGCCTCTCTCTGCTGTGGATTTGAAATGAACCCGGAGAAGTCAGTGACAGCTGAAGCAGCGCGGTGCGGATCCGCCGGATGCGTTTTTTCTCGCCCTTCTCCCCATCCATGATTTACGCAAGGAATTTCATTCCTGAATTCTTAATTGGCTCCAAACACAGACTTAGTCTACTGGTGTTCCTCATCTGAGTGTGACTGTGCGAGTCTAGCCCTGTTCTTTTGGGTGGTAGAGGAACGCAGGATTCGTGTTTTTCAGCCAGGGCGCGCGCGCGTCATCTCTCCACTGATGCCCATTGATTTATGATTTTTGGGGGGCTTTTTTTTCAGGCTGCGCTCCCGGACTTGGATGCGTTTCAGGGCACACTGGGTTTCACCGCCTCCTCAGTTGGACAATTTGGAGCTGGATACTTGTAACTTTGTTCGTCCATGTGGAAGAACGCCGTCTTCCTGCCTGGAGAGGACGCGGTTTGGCCGTTTGCCTTTGGATCGTTGCTCTTAAAAAACACGAGGAAGACCCTGGACTGTAGATTTGTTCTCTGAGGCATCGCACATTTTGTCCCGCACATATCCGTGCGCACATATAAATCTACTGCGCATTATCCAACTTAAGACCCTCAGACAGAACTGCACCAGCATCGTGTGGAGGCTACCACCTGCTCTGAGCTTTATTCTCCACCGTCGGCTACTGGAACAACTGGGATTTAAACATCCGCCTACTGGGATTTCTACCATGCCAGGTGTACGGGATTGCAGATGGACTCTCCTCATCTGTGTGGCGGCGCTTTCATGTGGTGAGTGGGTCCTCCCCCTCTTAGTCCTCCGCTCCTAACCTCCCACATTGCCCCCCCCCCTCGCTTGAGCAGCCTTTCAGGAGCATAATTGTGTTGTGTAGAAAAGTCATGTTGCCAAATTTCTTCAACATGCATCTGCAGAGGTTGCTGCATGATCTGATTGGTGATTGGTCATATTTTGGATGATTGACTGACGCACACGCACGCACGCACGCACACAGAAAATGCTGTTCTCTACAACTGTCTCAAAAGGAAGCTGCGAGCCTGTGCAGGAGCGTTTTGACACTTTTTATGTGCTTTTCCTTTAAGGGGGCTCTGAGATCAACATTAGTAATTGCACATGTGTTTTAAGTTGCTGCAGGAAATATTCACATATTTAAATAATGATGGAAATGTGTTTTATTTTTAGGGCAACCTGAGATATATCAATATGCAAAGACATGAAAAAATAATATTTCAAAGATAATTAAACCATGCATGATATAAATTCTATAGAGGGCAATAAGGTGACCATGCTGACACTCACTCCAGCAGCACAGAGAGGAGTGTTTTTTTTGGTTCTGCGTGGGACAGATCAGACAGGAGCGGAAACACTCATCTTACATCACGTCACAGCTGCTCACTTGTGAGAAGGACAGACAGACTTACAGCATATTACACAACTGTCTACCATCTCCTCTGGCTTTCTTCTTCTTCTCCGTGTGTGTGTGTGTGTGTGTGTGTGTGTGTGTGTGTGTGTGTGTGCAATGTCACCCTCTTACACAACAGATAACGCCACAAGTTTGTCCTACATGGAGTGACGTGTGCACGACAAAGTGTACGAAATCCAAACACGCCAAAGATGATTTTCTGTCATGTCCTGGCGCTCTGCTTGGACTCTGAAACGATAATCCTGCTTTAATATCAGAAACTCCTTTTTGAGTGATGCAGCTCAGATGAAATCACAGTGTGACATTGCAAAGATTTGGTTTAAAGGGCTAGTTCATATTTTTGGATCTGGGGTCGTAATAGACACTTAATATGATACAGCGTATGGATGGTAGTTAGCATGGCCTCTTGTGCAGCAGTCAGGCTAAAATGTCATTTAGTAAGTTAAAAAAGTTCCAGTTAACTGGAAAATGTCCCAACATTTGTTGGGGGTGAACTGCGTGTTTGTTTAAAATGTTTGAATTCTTCACCCTGACTTTCCCCGGAGTTGTTCCAGCCAGCTCTCGAGTGAATGTTCAGGAGAGTCGGGGTTCCATCTGATCAGCTGTCCATGTTAACGTGTCAAAGAAGACACGTGAAATACACAGAATAACACCGGCAGTGTTTGTTTGTTTTCTTGTGGTGCAGCATTGAAAGCACGACAGTAAATCTATAAATGTGTTAAAATCTGTATCAAAAGGAAGTTTGATCGTAGGTTGGTTTGTTGAAAGTGATAAAAATGTTACAAAAATAATTTAAATTAATGACGTGACTTTTTGGTTCCAGACTTTTTTTTAATGTTGATGAGTACACTTTGTTACAAGCTAGCTTAGCTTCTGCCTTCTGAATGAACAGGAATCAGAGGGGCGGAGCTTGAATAAGGTGGCCTCAGGGGGGGCGCTGACTTCTGCAGGGGGGGCATGAAGTTTGTGCACACACACACACACACACACACACACACACACACACACACACACACACACACACACACACACACACACACACACACACACACACACAGAGGAGAAAGGAAATGTGCCTCGTTGGAAGAGAAAGAGATTTGAAGTAAATAGTCCCTCTATGTGGAGGATTTCTGGATCCGCCCCTGTTTGAACCTCCGTCCACTGCAGACACAGTTTTGATAAGTTTCTCATGAAAGTGGACTTTGGACAGACTGAACGATCCCTGTAAGAACCCTGCTCACAGGCGGCTCGTTCGTTCATGGAGCCTGTAAGAAAGCTGCAGAGTTTTGTCCCCATATGTCGTGCATAACCATCCTTTGCATCATCCTCCCTCTTCTTTAAGTCTCGCCTCAGTTTCATTACCTCACTAAAGAAAACGCCTACGTGTGCACTCCAGAACATACTCTCCTTGATGGCTCTACTTCACCATGGCTGCGAGCCGGTCGAGTGTGCTGCAGCGCTCTGCCTACACAAATCCCCGTGAACGCCTGTGGTCAGCGTTGCTTAGTGCAGGGAGATCCACCTTCCTGGACAATGGAGGCGCTGCTGTCAGAAGTAATTGCAGTAACAGATTTGGCGCATGGCCGGCTGCCTCCGAGGAGGGTTTCATAGGCTCTCGGCCTCAGAGACCTCAAGTTCCACACATACACACACTCACACACACACACACACTCACACACACACACACACTGTGCACTTTCCTCCCAGCAGTTTCAAGCTTTCTCTCCTTGTCACACTCATGTGCTAAGTAAACAAATTTGTAAGAATACCTCAGGAGGGAAGCGGAGCTAAGCAGACAAATCCCCAGGTGTGAAACAGCTGTATCATGGCTCTATAATGAATCTGTTATTTCTTCCACTTCTCCCCTCTGATTAGTTTTTGTGTTTACGTCAGCAGGACGTAACCATTCACATCTCTGCAGGGTCGCTTATATAAAAGCCTCACAGGTTTGTTTTAAATATCAAGATAACGGGAGGATTGTAGCTGCTCCTTCAGGTTTCTTTTTTCTTTCTGCCGCTCGAAGGTAAATCCACCTTCCCTCTCGTCCTCCTCCGCTCAGAGGTCAGAGGTCAGGTGCAGAGCAGCATTCCTGCAGCTGATGGGGATTAAGACTTTTCAAGGACTCTTCAGTCCGACGCGAGAGCGTCTGTGATGTGTCAGAAAGGAACTAGAGCAACATTGTCTTTGTGTAATTCAACTTTTTATTTTAATTCAACAAACCATCAAAATGTGCAGCGCTGTCGTCCCAACTGAGTCTGTAATTGGAACCAGAACAACAGTACAATAAGAACAGTGTATACAGTACCGCATCTCTATTACTACCATGCATCCCCCCCTGTATAAACATAAAAGGTGTCCCATAACCTCTGGAAGGTCTCAGCTGTGCTATCGATGCTAACACGCGTTCATAAGAGACAAGTTTGGTTTGCAACATTTTTAAAGCCTTTGATGCTTTTTGATAAAACGTGCTGTTGTTGTTTCTTTTAAGGGAAATAATCTGTCATTTTATTGTCTGATAGTACCAGACGGCACCGCAGCTTAAAAAAAACAAAAACTACAGATGTTCAGGCCTGACGTTAATCCAGAGGTGCAAAGAGAGAGAGAGAGAGAGAGAGAGAGAGAGAGAGGGACGACGGCAGCACTGGTCAAGTTCACAAGTCGTCGTATCAGTGTCTCAATTGGACAAATACATCGAGTCCCCTTCGGTGGGTTTCTGACTGTCAATCCAAAATTTGAACATATTGTGCCGCTGCTTTGGTTTACGTTGTACGAGCCCTCTGGCGCCCCCTACTGGTCTGTGGGACCAATCAGCTGCCAAGCCTCGCGACCAAAACGCTGTCAGGCTCCAGCGCCCGCCACGTTTTATTTTCAGAATCAAACATGTCCCGTACTGTCCAAGTCTTCTCTCCTGTGTTACTCTGCCGACTAATATCACACACACCTGATCAATAGGCTGAGTCATCTTCTGACCTGCTGAAACATTCACCTTGTGGGAAACAGCGGAGGCAGTTCTTCCCACAAGAATTCATTATATTTACTGGGTGTTGAGACAATTATCTGCTTCATAAATTGATCAGGAGCTCTCGGTGGTTTACCAGCCCGGAGCTCAATCATCTCCTGGGGGAAATCTGCAAAATGACACGTAGAAAGAAGGCTGTGGTTAACCTGGACGGATGGCTTCTTGAGTGGATGATGACGACCGGTGTTAAATCGAACGCTCGGTGTGACCAATGCATTGATGAAGTGCCTGGGATTACTGGGAGCTGTGTGTCTGCAGTCAGCTGCAGAGCGTGGCCTGCAGAGCCGTGTTTGCCCAGTCATGGTTCGCATGTTGTTGGCAGCTCTCCCAGCAGCAGCAGCAGCAGCAGCAGCAGCCTCTCCTTCTCTGACGGTGGACAGAGAGCAGACAAAGCAGCAGTGTGAAACAGCGGCTCTCATGTTCAAACCTAATTGATTTACATGCAGAGAGACGAAGCCTTCGCTTTGTTGCTGTGTTCAGGACGGAGAGCTCTGCCCCCCCCGCCCCCCCTCGCTCACGCATTAGACCCCTCTCTGCCTTTCCCGTATGCATCAACACCCTGCGCCTGCAAATGACTCAGCGCTGCTGTTTAGTGATTCTGTGTTTGTTCTCTGCTGTTCTGATGTCAAGATGCCACATTTCTGTTGATGCACCTGCCACTGTTGTTTGTGCTGGCATGCATGAGGCATATGCTTTTTTTCTATTTAGCTAGCAGCTCTCAGTTGATGCTCTTTGTGGCGTTCGCTGTCAGCATCAGATAATGATAAACCCATTTGAGTGGGCCTCCCCTTTCTGCAGGTTTTATTTATAATTTTTTTTGACAGATGGGCCCAAGGCTAAAACTAATCTTTGCTGTCTGAGTAGAAGGGCAACCACCTACTGGAAACAATAAAAGAAAGCGGCTGTTACTGGAAAGACGGCTCCTCCTTTTACTCGCAGCCTTGTTCTCTAATTACCCCCACAGGTGGGCCTGTCACTCTGATCTAATTGATTTCCTGTTTCTAATTGTCGGAGCTGAATTTCTTCATTGTAACGCTGCTCTTTGAAACGGCTCCTCGGCGCTCCGAGCTGTATTTCTCCTCATGCCTGACTCTTGTGGAGTGAATTCTAAGGAAGTCGTCCTTCATCAGCGCTGAAAGGAAGCTTTTGTGAAGCTCCCTCAGAGGTAGTGATTCTCTGCGAGACCTGAACCGAAGGCTGCGGGGCTCGTTGGTCGTCCTCGCTGTTTACAGTGCATTAGCCCCTCTGTCCAGGCAGACCTTGTATTCATGACGTCCAAACATTGGGGACGATGAAAGCATCCTCCTTGTGTCTGACATGAATGCCTCAAGAAGACGTCGATTTAGCGCCTTGAATTAACCTCTCTGTGCTTCGCAGTCTGAAGTGAAAAGCTGCAGTTCTGCAGCGGGAGGATTACGTACAGTAGATAAAACATCCATTAAAGGTTCTGAGCGTCGATTCTTCCTCAGCTGCAGACGATGGTTCGCCTTTTTTTTCTTCTGTCTCTGTCAATAAAACCGACATCGACGTCCTCCACGCTGCTCACTTGACTTGTGCTGAACCCGTTGATGAAGGTCAGAGGAGCTTCTCTAGAAAAGTCTTTAAGGTTCACGTTTTAGTCAAACAGTGTCTGAGTTCTTTTCTCACCACGTGCGTATGTTGTGTTTTATTTTTCTCCGTTTGTCTCAGACTCTTTCACCGCCTGCTGCTCGGTTTGTTTTTTCAGGATTGTTGGAGTTCTTAAATGACGACCGGCGGGCCGATCGTTGATTTGCATAATGCTGCAACCCAAAGCCCCTCCCCACTCTCTGACCTGCAGAGCGTCAAAGCCCCATCGATGGCGTCTTCTGTCAGTGCTGCGAACTGGTAAAGGCTTATTAGAGACGGCGGAGAAGCTTTTTCTCGACAGCCGGAGCAGCTTGACCCCCGCTTCTGTTGTGTTTCTCTCCAAGAAGTACAAAAGAATCTTCTTTTGTCAAGACAGCCTGTTACGTAACTTGAAATTGAATTTTCCAAGTTCTTACTTAATCGTCCTCATGTCGGTAATTTATAAACCGCTGATGTGACCAAACATCACAAAATGTTCATGTGCCTGTCCGAAGTCGAAACTTAAGTCTGTTGCAACCCACCACGAATGTTTGAATTTAACAAACAGCCAATTGTAGCTTCAGATTTTGACTTAGCACCCGAGTAAGCCAATCAGATTTGAGGTGTGGCCACAATGTAAAAAATGATGAAGACAAGATGCCCACGTAACTGGAAACTAGCTGCGCACCTCTGGACACTCAGAGGAGCGTGACGATCACGTAGCGCCCTCTGCTGGTGTAATACAATGAAACACTTTTCGACTGGTGGATGAATCCATAAATATCTGCACTTATCAATCATTATCTGCTGGCCGACGACGTGAGCGGGCTCGACTCTGAGGACGAGCTGACACTGCGCTGACTCAGAATGAAACATTTCAGGAGACGCGTGTCGGTACAGATCCGTCGCTTCGTTTGTGTGTGTTGATCATTTCAGAGAGGCGCAGCCATGAAGCCTAAACTCAGGAGGTGTTCAGAACAGCAAAGCATTTCTTGGTTCAGTGAAGTAGAGCGAGGACGAGCGAGCGAGGGCGAGCGAGTCTCTCTCTCTGAGTGGCCGTCTCCATGTCCTGTAACTCTGCACAGCAGGGAAGCAATCTGTCTTTACATAAGGCCATCACATATGTTTGGTATGAAATCAGCTCACACACACACACACACACACACACACACACACACAGACACACACACAGACACACACACACACACACACACACACACACACACACACACTCCCCTGTGCCTTTGATTTGAAATAGCTCTCTCTGCAGCCCGTGGTATTGTGAGTCAGAGCAGCTATATTCCACATTGTAAAAAGAAGCATTTTTTAAAGTGGATTTCGACGCACCAAAGCGTCTCCTGCATGGACCGCACGAAGAATAATAAGAGAGAGGCCGCCGTGACGTCACACATCGGTTTGTCCAATAAGACTTTGACGCCTCAGGTTTGGTGGAAGTGACGATGGATGAAGGGTTGGAATAGTCCTACATGTCAGAGTGGTTCTGTTTGTGGGTCATTAGCTGGTCAATGAGCTCGTTAACGTGGCGTGTCCCACACATTTGGACTCTGCTGGACCTTTTGGATCATTGTGATAAATTCAGACCTGCGTGTTGTGTTTATGGAGAATAATAATAATAATGAATATTACTAAAGAGTCCTCGTGTCTTTCCAGCCTGTAGACATTTAAGCATTTTAATATTGGACCAAATGAGTCGACTCACTTTTTAAGCCCGCCTCTGGTGGCCACTCCTTGAACTGCAGGTTTTGGTACTCATGCATTGAATTCCTCTCTCACCTCTGTCACCTTCGCAGACTCCTGAGACACTTCTCTGGACACCCTCTGTTGGATGAGATGGATGTAATGAGAACGCCCCCAGTATGATCCTTCTACATTCTGCTGGTCCTGTCATGGAGTGCTTCTACATCTCTTAATAAGCAGCCGTGAATAAAGAAAAGGTTACACTGCAGGTTTGCTCTTTGGAGCAGAAATGTGCAGAGGAAATGTAAAGTGACAATAAGTCCACTTATCATTGAGGGCCCGTGTCCACAAGGGGGGGCGGGACCTTTGTCAGTCATGCTTGCGGCCTTGTGGCAGAGATTGCATAACCTCGGTGAGGATCTAAAGAAGTGATAGGAGTGCTTATGAAGCTGTGTCACCTTCGCTGTGCCTGCAGCGCACTGTGAATAAAAGCCATTCCTCTCACAGAGAGCTGCAGCCTTTAACTGAGCAGGTACTGATGCAGATAGATGATGGGAACAAGTTCATGCATCAACTTGTGCACCTGCTCCAGGACTCCCAGGAAGCTGTGAAATGATGGAAAGGTTTTTGCTCCTCTGTTGATGAGAGTTAGGCCAGAAGATGAATTAACATGAGAGTACTTCCTGTGACTGGTTGACTTCACGTCAGCTGTTTTCCCAGAGTCCATCTGCATGATAACCTCCCCCCCCTCCCAACCAGGTTCCTGGTTTGAATCCCCGACTGACAGGAGCCTCTCTGAATCCTGCAAAGACGAGCCAGTTTCCTTTTTTTCCCCCATGAAAAATCGACATAAGAACCTGTCTTAAATCACGTTGAATGCACGTGATTAAGATCAGTTATACATGCACCACATGTCATTTGTCAGATTGATAAAGCTGCAGCGGCTTTTGCTCTCCTGCTCTGCATATCAGCCGTTTTGTTTGCCTCCATGTGAAGGATTTCTCTGCCGTCTTCAGTGCAGAACAAACCGAAGACATCGGAGCAGATTTTTAGCTTTCAGCGTGTCTCGCAGTCCTCCCCCTCCCGTTCTTTTCTCACACTGATTTCCTGCTGCTTCAAATCTGCTAAAAAGACTCAGACATGCAGACTCCGGTCTGCAGCCGACGTCGGCGTCCTCTTGTGCAGCAGGCCAACACTTCAGGACTGTATCATCTCCAGCGGTGGGATCGCTTCTCCTGCTGCTCTGCTCCTCTCGATCAGCGGGGCGGCGACACTCGTCCCTGATGACTGGAAGCCGTGTTCGTCTTTGACACTTATTTCTGTGGTGGGAGTTGGTTGACATTTTCCAACGTGGTGTCGTGTAAGATTTACTGTACAAGCTTCAGTCCGGCCCCCCGCTCTCTCCTCGTGGTGATTACAAGAAGGACAAGATGCTGTGGTGTAAGAATCACAAGCTGTGTCAACACAGTGTGCAGTGAATCCACTGAGGCTCTTATTTATTCAGGAAGATCTCCTCGGAGGAAACATCTTTGTGAATGATGAAGATTTAACCACAAGTGAGTTTAAATGTTGGAATTCCAACTTTAAATGATTTTTCATTGAAAGTCCGTTTACGGGTCTTTACAAAGTTGTTTAGCGTCTCCAAAGAGCGCCGCGTGGATTCTGACGGAGCGCCTGAAGTCGGTTGGCGCTGAAGAGGAAAAGTTTGAGAATAAACCAAGGTTTGATTTTATTGATTTGGAGAAACTGAGAAATAAACCTCTGGCTATCAAAGTAGCACGTTTTTTTAACCTTATCAGATCTCTGCATTAAGTTTTTATTAACGCCTCAAATCATTCGGGATTTTGTGGATTTAACTTTTTTTTTAAAAAGTAAAAAAATCTTTCACATCGTAGGTGTTGTGCTCCAGAGAATCTTTAGAACCAAGCGCACGACTCAGAGACAGTTTAACGTTTACAAAAAACAATTTATTAGAAACGTGACTCGGGGTGAAATAATTGTGCAACACGATAATTAATGTGACTCTAGTGAACCCTAAAAACCCCTGAATCCAAACACGCGTGACGAGGAGCCAGATCGGACACACGAGACGACGGAGTCGCAGGAAGGACGGGAACGGGAACTACGGAGAGGGAGAAAACACGAGAGGTTAACGAGCACGAATAAACACAAGTATCCAAGATAACACGAAGAGCGAGCGCTGACACTGAGGGACAAACCCCCCATGGGGATGAAACAATAATCTGGCGCTGGCTTCCTGGAAGGAGCCGGTAGATCAGAGTGGAAACACCTGTGACCACAGCTGAACCTAATGAGATGATTAGTGAGGGACGGGAGACACGAGGGAACTGACAGACAGGGAAACAGCACGTGGAGCCCCTGAACATGACAGTCGGAGACCTGCTGGCAACATTTCCAAACTGAAACGTTACCAACAAAAGTGTGTTTGTAAGTTTGACCGTGTGTGGCTGAACTTCCTGTAAACTCCAACTTTGCACCTGCTTGTTGGTTAAATGATTCATGTTTCACCAGAGGAGAAACGGAGAGTTTGTCACTCGTGCTTGTTTTTCTTGATTTGAGACACGTGCTGCATCGCGGCCTCGCAGATAAATTAACAATAAATTTAACTCCTTCCTGTCATGAATATACAAAATAAATAACCAGACTTTAAGTGACGTTTGTTCAGCAGGCTCAGGAAGTTAAACGTCTCCTCTGTTGGATGATTCTCGTCTCCTCCATATGAAGCCTGAGTGACAGCTGAACGCTACAGGTTGTTTGAGTTTCCTCTAAATGTTGGATGTTTGAAGTCCGGTCCCTGCCGTCTCCTGACAGCTCCAGTTTCGCCTCAGGTAAGACAGTGAGCTTCCCTACAGGTGGACTCTGAAGGTTCAGCGTGCTGATACGTCTACAGTCTCATGGTTGAAACATAAACAAGAACTGGCTCTGGAACAGCGCTGGACTCGGTCAATAATGTTGTCTGGGACTGGATGAGGAAGGAGTGTGGATATCATGCTGAACACGCTGTTTTAAATCTCAGTCGTATTGATTGGAACGCAGGGAAACACATGCTTTACAAACGAGGCCGGCGTAGCGTCGACTGCACTGGATTTGTCCGACTCCAGCGATCATCATGTTGTGTTGCAGAATCAGAGTCAAACTGAAGACATGCGTGTCGTCCTGTGGCTTTCAGATCCAGGAAGAAAAAAGAGTTTACAGAAATCGAAATGTATTCAGTGTTCATGTTTGATTTTCTACTTCCACCTCCCGCCAACACGCCATTGATTTAATCCAGGCTGCGCCAGACTGAACATTATCTTTGATCCGTGAAATCATTCCTAATTAAAGTCCCAGTTTAACCCCGGAATATTAACCCTCACACTTCAAAGTGGCTTCTGAATAAAGCCGGTTGAAGCGTCCGTCCTGCAGGATCTTGTTCTCTGTTATGATGATCACAGAGCCGACTTCACCGCGGGGTCCAACCAATCATCGCTATCGACGTGACGACGGTGGAAGGAGGAGGCGCCACGCTATAGACGACCAATCACCAGAGCCAAACGGAGAACACTTTGACATCGTTAACCAGCAGACTCTGTGATCCAGTGTTTATTGATAAGTCTTCGATGTTGAGTCTGGTCTGAGATTTTTTTCACAAGGTGTTAAATAAAAATGAACATTTTAAAACAGATGCGGTGAGGATGCACAGAGAGTTTCGTGACACCGAGGTCTGACGTGTCCCCCGTCCTCTGGGATCCCCCGGCTCGTTGTCAGCGACTTCAAAAGTCATCATCTGTGATTGATGAGCTCATGTGACACGCGCTCACCTGCAAATCACAGTGTTTTCATATGTCGCATAATTATCTCTGAGAAAGTGAAAGCGAGCCGCTGATGAGATCTTTGGGAACAAACTGGTAACCTATTTAAAGGAAGCAGACCATCTGTGCTCCCACTCATCAGCGTGACGGCTCGGCATGGAAACAGATTGTTGCTGTGCATATGAAGAGACATAAAGGCCGCTTTACTTGACTTAGGTCCCCGTTGTTGTTTTTTTTAACCGTGCGCTCTATAGTCTATTAAATCCTGTTTCCTACCCTGGAGCTTTTTGCCAGATTGAGCAATGCCCAGTGTAATCAATTCTTTTATTAGGTTACATTGGCTTTGAGAGAAAAGAAATCCCAGACTGTTAAAGTAGCTTCTGCTATGCTATATTAGGTCCAAAAGACATAATAATAATTTCAGTGTAAGCCTGTGAAACAGGATTTAAGTTGCACAAAGCAAAATAAGGCTGCAAGCTTCTCCCTCTCTTTGGGCCGGGCGACTGCTACGCTAACATTTCATAAAAGGTTCAACTTTAAGTCATCAGTAAACATGCCCAGCTCGCTGTCTTTGATGAATAAGAAATATCTTGTAGCACTTAAACCTGTCCTTAAGCTGTTATGTTAAATTAGTGATATCCTTCCCCTTCCTCTTCGTCTCTGGTTTTTTTTTTTTTTTTTTTTTACATCTGCCGTGCTTACAGATTCTGCTCTGAGGAGTCACTCTGCTGAATGTAAATTTGACGTGGAAGCAGTTTGACTCGGTTATGCAAAACCTACGAGAATCCCTGTTGGACACTCCTGACAGAGTTATTGTGAGGCAGCAGCATTAGCATCCGAAGAAGCTTCAGAGTCGTCACGATGTCTCGTTGAGGGGGGGGGGGTGCATTACAAACCTGTTCAATTAGCTCTGCTGTCATCTTTAGCCCCTCCCTCGCGTGGCATTAAAGAGGTCCCCTGGGGGGGCAAATGCAAAAATTAGAAATTGATTAATTCCTCTGTCATTAAAAAAAAGACTTCGAAGAATCGAGAAAATGAAAGAAATTGAGGCAATTTATATTATAATTGCAGAGGCCACGTGAGTTGCACTGTATATTGCACTTAATTAGACCTGCATGATTTCCTGCAGCTGCATGAATGCACATTTAGAGAAGGACTTGTAACGCTGCAGTAAGGAGGCACGCACAGACTCCTCACGATGAACTTTAAAAACTGTTTGAAATACTGTTTGGACATTTTAAATCGATGACACAAAAATATATCATGATACTCTTTCTTACCAGCAGAGGGCTTTTGGATGACCTTTTATGCAGATGAGCCTCCAGCGCCCCCTGCAGGAACAGACGGCTGTTAATATTTGTAGTCGATGGTACCAACGTGTTCGAAGCGAGGGGAACTTTGAGGTTTGTCCTTTGTTAAAATCGAGGCCGACACACTTCCACTTCCTTTGTGCAGTCGCGTAGCGTAGCGTAGCGTAGCGTAGCGTAGCGTAGCGTAGCCTCCTCATCGAGTGCTGTCGTGCAGAGTGGAGCTCAGCTCTCCAACACCAAGCAGTGTATCACTACTGTCCTAGCAGTGCACAAGGTTTCCTTAAAAGCATGATCGTTGGCTCCTCACGCTCATCGGGTGCAGCTGTGTTATATTGGTCAACATGCAGACAGAAGATATTCAGGTTATTGTGCTTAGCCAGTTCTAAACCTTGAATGCTGATAAATTAGACCAATGAAGACACTTGTCTTGGGGATTTAATTAACTGAAATAATTGTCCTCCAGCCTTGGATTCAGTCGGGCTCGGAGCTTCCTCTGCAGACTCCGAGGTCATGTCCTTGGTGGGCTTTTTTTAATGGGAATTGGTGAGTCTTGCAGAGAGGTATAACTCCAAGGTTTGGCTTCAGCATAATGTGAACACACTCAGAGAAGCTTGTGTGGCTCCACAGGGGGATGAAAACAAACTGATAATTTGGTTGGTCTGGACCTCGGCATACATTCTGCAAACTGAGGCAGATTGTGACCTGATTTTTAATCCCGTGACTCATTTTGAAGTCGGCTGTATTTCACCTTAGTCGCACCTCATTTGCTGTCCATTAAAGAGCAGATCAGTTGCTCCTGATTGGTTGGATGTCTTTCTGTCATGTTTAAAAAAAGTGATACGACTGTATCCTCTCGCACAGTGAAGGTGGAGCCCCGAGCGGGCAGAGGAAATGGCAGACAGTGACAACAGCAGGCATGTCGATTTAGGCCGTGCATGCGTTTCACCGTCTGTGCCATTGTATGTTTATATTTGTGCTGTTTTTATTCTTGTTTTGCTGCAGGGCTCCCCTGGAAAACAGACCTCGGCCTCAGTGGGTCCTCCCTGCTCAAAATAATATCAACATAAAAGTGCTCCACTGAAAATGGAATTGTCCTTTTGTGTTTTTCCCAAAAAGTTCAGATGTTTAGTTTTAGGGACAGTAGCGTGCACATAGATCCACAAAGGACTGAAAAACACTGCAGTGCACGTACCAGGCCAGTAGTTCCTGGTGTGACATCACATGAGGTGCGTCCATATGAAAACAGGAAACATGAGCTGCTGCCTGTGTAACACCATTCTGCTTCATGTAGGTTTAGGAAATAAATGTGCAAAGTGATTCTTCATGGACTCTGAGAGTTAGTGAGGCTGACAGCTCAGCTTCTATTAGACTGATGTGAAAAACGACCAAAGAAACGTTTTTCTTGGAGAAGATCAAACTGGTTGTAATACTGCACACTATGTGAAAACAGGGAAGCATTCGTCTGGAGTCTTTTGGAGAGGGAAGGCGACATTTTGAGAACTCACCATAGTATGAGTATTTGTGAAATCCAGACTGTAACCCTGAATTCAGTTTGTAAACTGATATTTATTGAATCAGCCAACCACATCGAGCGATTACACCTCCAGAGCCCCGGTGGGAGGGGAGTTTTTGTTTTTCACAGGTGAGGATTAAAATACCGTTTAAAAACAGAAATTCAGTGAGGACTTGTTTGTTTTGAAGCAGACGGTGCAGATGGAAATATTTGTTTTGGATGCCAGGAAGTCTCATCTGCTGGCCGAGTAATGATTGAGTCGTTGGTATTGATTATACGCCTATCAGCCTCCCACGGATAGATGAATAGATTGAGCGTGCTGCGGGGCATGCAGACCTCATTTCCACTTTAAACAGTCGAACACTGGACTGATTTGTTATTAATGAGGGGGAGACCAGTTTAAATATAAACGTAGGACCACACATGAAAATCCTCCTTACGCTGGCATCTTTTTCTTTACTGTGATTACTGTCCCCGTCAAGTACAGAAATACAAGCCTGTTAAATTCCTGCACCTTCATCACTTGATATAATCGCCATAAACTTCCTCAAACAGGCAGTAAATATTCCCTCTCGTGGGAAATGAGGAGGGTTGACTTTCGGTACGTCATGCACGATGAAGTGGAGACGATGAGACAGCAGGCATGTCGGCTACACGCTCAGATCCCGCTGTACAGGTGTGTGTAGGAATGTACAGGTATGTGTAGGAATGTACAGGTGTGTGTAGGAATGTACAGGTATGTGTAGGAATGTACAGGTATGTGTAGGAATGTACAGGTATGTGTAGGAATGTACAGGTATGTGTAGGAATGTACAGGTATGTGTAGGAATGTACAGGTATGTGTAGGAATGTACAGGTATGTGTAGCTCAGCTGCAGGAGGAGGTGAGAAGGATCCTTTCAGCTAGCGACTACGAGACCTTCTCATCACGTCACATACCGACCAATTAACACAACGAAAACCAGTTAGCAAGCGGCAAACTGGTTGTCGGTCAAGCGGTGAAAACACGGACGACCTTACCCAGAACTTTCCTCAGATGCGCCTGCTCGACTCCGTTACGGCGCCGTGCACCTCTTTAGTTTTCCTCATCTGTTAAACTCTCTGAGCAGGTGCAAGACGGACTCTGTTAGCCAATCAGGAAGCGTCAGAGTTTGGCGTGATGACATTTCTCTGCTGCTCTGCTGATGGCGAATCATTGTCATGTCAGGCCAACGCTGGCGTCCTGCCTCTGGACGGAGAGACGATTGGCCCAGTATATAAACAGCTTAAAGTAATGAGCTGTCTGTTCATGAAAAGTTAGTTCTGTACTGCATGAAATCATCCATGAAGGCGTGTAATGAAGGGACTGCTTTAACTTCATATATCGTGCATATAATAGCGTGATAATGGTGCAACTGGTTCAATGCTTTGGAGCCTGCACACCTTTGGTGAGATCAGCTGATGTTAGTGCAAACTAAACTGGGTACTGAACCTGACTGGTGTTGATCCCAGACTTTAACGAATGCTTTTTATTCCAGTCTCTTTTTGTATTTATGCTGATTTGAAAATCACTACGATAAATGTTTCTGCAGAAACACGTGTCAGACGCTGTCGTCCATGATGTGCACGTACACTATTATATGATGCGCTCTTTGTTTTATCACGAGGCAGCGACAGTGAACAGGTTTCAGATGTTTATTCAGCTGTGAGCTCAGGCTGCTGTCCGTGGTGCTGATTCTTTGTGACGACATAGATCAAAGTGTGTTTAGGTCATGGGATTGGGGATTGGGGATTGGGGGGAGGGTGCTGGATCCTCGGGGTGTCAGTCTGTCACGCTGCTGGCTGTAAAGGTAAATTTGCAGGATTCGGGAGGGTTGCCTGAAACGGCCCAACAGGTGTTCTGCAAGACGACAGGAAATTGTTTACAGGCAATTAAACAAGTTTTTAGTGTTCGTCTGTCCCTGTTATTACAGAAACAATCTTCATTATAAATATTCATTAACAGCACTCACCGAGAGCCGCTTCTTGCCCTATAATTACCGTGGAGTAGTTAGAAGTGGAGTTTCCATGGAGAATCAACACATCTTGAACTTCTTTTCTCCGCATCTATCAGAATACAAATAATCACTGAATATTTCTTTAACAGTAGAAAAGTGAAGCGTGGTGATGTATTTAATCGTTCCTTCGTAAGTTAGCTTTTCTCTCGGTAGTTTGAGATGAAATGCGCTCATCATTTCTGCAGAGGAGACTAATGGGGGGGGGGGGGCGAGTTAAAGTGTGGTTGTGTTTCAGTTTGCTTCGGTAACATTGATAGGCTGAAAGGACTTGTTGTTAAAATCTCTAGTAATCAGCACTTCCTGGATTTGAGAGGGAAGAGGGGAGTAGAGCTCTTCTTCTTGATTTTTTTGGCTGTCTCCACTTTGTGTGAGGGTACACTGACCACACTGTACTGAACCAAACCAGACTGGACCACTTGGCTAGCTGGACTTACATTTGTCCGCCATTTTGGATTTCAGAAGCATCGTTTGAACTTAACATGGCCTCACCTCATCGAACCTGTGAGCAGTCTGATGAGGACTCTAGCCCCCCCCCTCAGATGTCGTTTATGCTACATCCCAATGTTTCTGACAAGTGTCGTAACCTGGCAGAGGTTTTAATTTCCCCAACCAATCAAGTGAGCCAAATACTCTGATTGTCCTTTTTAACCCATAAAAAAGCCAATCTCCAATCGGCCCGCTCTTCATTAAGTCAGTCTCGCAGGTGTCGACTCACACCACCTCCACAATCATTGTGATTATTGTCAAACAGTGGGGCTCTTCCGCTGAGCGATCATGGGGATAATTCCCGTAATTGGGCGTTAAAGCCAGATGTCCAGACCAAACGTCTTATCTCCGGATTAATCGTGCTGATTCACGCGGGGCAGGAAGCTGTGACGCTGTTCTCAGACACATTCGAGCCTTCGTTTCATGACGTCAGAGAGATGAGCCCCAAACATCATTAAGGCCCTTCGGTCCGGCTGCGTGAAGAAACGTTGGAGCGGGTGGAAGAGTGCGAGACAGATTTGAGAGCTTCACTTCACCTCCAGCTCACCTCTTGGCCTTAATGTAAAAAGAGCTGTGAAGGAGAAGTGCACTGAGCTGATGGAGCTGTGCTGTGTTCGAGTCCACCTCGGGAACGCTGATGAATGGCCTCTCGGAAAAGTGCTAACCTGAGACTTTGACCTGACATCTTAAATTGGATATCCTGCTCGGTCTTTGTAGAGGTCTGCTTTTTTTTCAGTAAAGGCTGGAGTAGACAGCAAGTGCAAGAAATGAGGAGGGAAGGAAGGAAGGAAGGAAGGAAGGAAGGAAGGAAGAAATGAACACAATGAAAGAAGGGAGGAAGGAGTAACAGAATGAAAGGAAGGACGCGAGGAAGCAAAAGAGAAATAAAGAAGAAACAGCTGTGGGAAGAGAGAAGGAATAAAAGGAAGACTGAAGGAGTCAGGAAAGCAGAAGAAGGGAAGGAAGAAATGATGGAATTAAAAAAGGTGAGCAAGGAAGGATGGAAGGAACGAGAGACTAAAGGAAGAGAAGGAGGTAAGGGAGAAAGAAAGAGAGGGGGAATAAAGATGGAGTGAAAAAAAAAATGATGGGAGGAGGAAATTTAAAGACAGTTGAAGAAGTAAAAAAAAGAGAAGAGAGATGGGATGTACGAACAGATGGACGAGAAAAGGAAGCACAGAAAAACATTAAGACAGAGAAGGAGAGAACGGAAGAAAGACAGGAAAAGAGAGACAGGAAAATATGGGTGAATATAAAAGACGAAGGAAGGAAAAAGGAGGGAGACGAGGAATGAAGTTTGGGAAAGGTTAAAGGGAGAGGAGGACGAGGGAAGTACTGACGGGTGAAAGAAGGGAAGAAAAGGAGAAAGGAAAATATGGACGAGGAAAAGAGAAGACGGAAAGTGAGAAGGGACAAGAGCGGAAGAAGGAAGTATTAAATAAATATGAGCGAGGAAGAAGCCAGGCAGCATCAGATTCTGCAGCACAAGAGCGAACCGTCTCGTATAAAAGAGCTTTTTTACCAAAATGCAAACTTAACAGCCCTTGTTTATGTCGTGTTTCGATTGAATGCACTCTTCAGTTTTTATTTTATCAGGACTTGACTGTTTATAACCTGCTGCATTGTATCCAATAAAAAAACCCAACAGAGCAGGCATCCCTGGAAATCCTTGATCGGGTGATAAACAGGGTTGTAAAGACCTGTGACCTTCTGTTCTCTTTTCAGCTTTAAATAGCTCCTTTTCCAGCTCGGCTCTGTGGAGGTTAAAAACAGCGGCGCATCAGAGGCCGCCTGGGAGGTTGTTAATAATTTCAAAGACACGCTGATGTTCCCTTTTTGTTCATTGGAGATATAGAAGAGGAGAAAGGGTTGTGGTTAATCGGTCAGGTTTGTGCACCTTGGTAGATTAAAGTTCTGCCATATTTCCCGATGATGAGTTCATCCCGATCTGTTCTTCGTTCCTCTGTCCCGCTCATTCATCTGGCTGTCCGTCTGTTGGACGCCGTTACACTCTTTAATTGTGCTGATTGGCCCGAGGCGGCTGTCAAGGCATATGTTTGTACGTCGTGCAGTTTCAACTCGTTTTGCAGAACAGGAATACTTCGAGTCGTGACCAGGCTTTCGTCTTGCATGCATTTTTTGGGGGGTTTTGGAGACTTTTTCAAGGTTTCATGATCAATACTGAAGATTTATATGACACTATTCTGGCGTAGTTTTAAACCTCCAATCACATGGCATATTTGCGAGGCGAGATAAGAGGCGATAATGAGAAGGGGAGGGGCGCAGCTCTCTGTAATGTTTAGATTTTAGACTGCAGTACCCATTTTGATCACTAGGTGTCAGAGTTACGTACAGCTCCTTTAACTCCCGTTTACTGCTGTTACACATTATGCCACTGCACCTGTTTAGGACGCCTCCTGCAGCTACATTGGTTTTGTTTGAAGCTGGATTGGAACCAGCTCAGGAACAAAAGCAGCAAAAAAAAAGTTCAGTGTTAAACGTGTGTCATACATGGACCTGCATCAACGGCCCACGGCTGACAGGAGGCCAAGGTTCATAAAGGATTTCCAGCTTTTTTTAACTTGGCATAAAAGAGGAGTATAATCTCACAAATGCCACCCATTGTGGGAATACTGTTGATAGTTCTAATGTTGTATTCGCACCCTCAGAGTTCTGCACAAAGGGCTAATATCCCTCTGTGCTTTCTGGGGCTTGATAATTAATTACTGCCAAAATGTCAAAGTCAGCCGTGGGTTCCCTGCTGACCTCCCTCTGCTGGAGACGATGTCAGTGCTGCGTTCACTTTCATTCTCTCAGACTCTAAATGTAAATGAGGAGCGAGTAACTATAGGAAGACGAGCTTTGGTTAAAAATCCAACTTTTTATATAAAGTTGAATAATAAACTGGTTTGCTTTTAAATGTCACGTTCCTTCACAAGAAAATAGTGATTTAAAAAAACCCTCTTTAATCTCCACCTGAGCTGAAACTAAACATTTAAACATTTTGGGACCTGGGATCCCTCGTCTCGTGATCCGGAGTGAGTGATCAGAGGTCCAAACGCTCTGACCCGCCGGGAAATCAAACACGGAGCAAACTGAGAGAGCAAGGTTCGTCCACCTCACGGTAGCACTGTGACATTCTGCCATACCGGAAAAGTCATTTTTCATGGCCGAGCTCAACTCCCCCTTGCTGGAGGACGCCAGAGGGGAACCTGCTGCCTGACCGTGCCGCAGCGTGTTCTGGGTCAAATGACCGAGTGACCTTTACTTTTTAAAAAAGGATTAAAGTGAATTGCTGCTCTCTTTATGAAGTCCTAAATGCTGCAGATGTTTGATGTCCGTGCAACCAAGGTTTAGTTTGTTTTTGTTTAGTTCTCTGTGCACAGATGATCAGAAGAAAGCAGTGGCATTATGTCAAAACTTGGTGACTTATTTTAGATGTAATCAGGGAGCCTCATCCTCCGATAGCTTCTTAAGATTTTTGTTAAATGTGTGTTTAAAATTCTCCCCATTTTATGTCATTTCAGCCTCTGCCTGAAACTGTTTGTTCTGGTTACTGTCTCTTTAAAAGAACCCCCCCCCCCCCCCCCCCCCCCCCCCCCCAATCCTCACACACCCACTGTCTTGTGATTGGCCAGCTCTCTGGAATCCTTCAGGGTGGAAGAACGCTGCAGGGCTGCCACAGTGCCAGGGAAAGTCTTGATTTCATATCGGGGAACTATCGTGCGATTTGTAGAAGAAGTCATTCAGCGCCCTCCGCAGACTCATCCTGGAACTACGAATAATAAAACGCTCTTTAAAGTAACAAAATTGAATAAGAAATTAAGAAATGTTCCTTCAAAATAAAAGAAACAAGCAGGTGTGTTACAATGCATTTCACAATTTAACACATCGGTCTTTTATTTATATGTGAGCCGCGTTGCCATGCTGACACCTGGCTTTCTAACACACCATGATAAATGAACAAAGAATGCAATAGAACACAAAGTTAACCTGTTATAACGGAGCAGGTGATGTAGGTCAGTTTAAGGGTTTCTATAGCGACCACACAGCAGCAGACATTTTGATTTTGGCCCGTGTGGATTTCACTTGTCCTGGTCCGTCTCGTCCGTCCCCGTCCTCTAGGCGGTCTGTTTATCCTCCCAGATGCCTCCCTCTCTTTGTTTTGTTGTTCCCTGGGACAAACTGTCAGTCCAGCTCGTCAAACTCCATCTTTGCCAAGCGTGGGCGGATCCTGCCAAGAGCTGGACCTGAGTCTCTGCGGGGATGTTTTACCTCTCCACTACCCAGATGTTCCACTCCAAACAGCCAAACACTTTATTTGACTGAACATGTTAATCACCAACGCTTGTCCTGACTCATCTGATGGCTGAATTTAGAAAATACAAGTTTGATATCTGAATGGTGTGTCGGTTTAATATCCAATATGTGGTCTGAAATATCACAGCAGCCCACTCGTCTGGCGGCTCATTTGGCCGCTGCAGGACTAATAAAGCCTGGAATGAAAGTTGCCTCCTGAAGTTGGCTGTTTAGAAATGTGTGTTTGTGTATCCAAGTGCACATGATTTTGGGGGTGATGTTTCCAGATGTGGCTCCGTGCCAGGAGCAAAGTGTTTGGATGTGACTTTGCTGTGAACCTTTTTGTGTTGCTGGAGGCTCAGTGTTTGGTGTCACCGGCAAACGAAGGGAACGCTCCTGCAGGATGTGTGATGGCAGCCTGTCATTTATCATCAAAGTGTGTTTGTGCAGCATTCAGGAAAATGATTCATTGTGTCATTGCACTCTTATAAATACTCCTGATGTGTGTATTGATAAGATACTCTGTAAAATAAAGGTCGTTGTTTATTGGCTCAGTTTTTAAAGGGAAAGAAAGAAAGAGTGGCGTCCGTCTGCAACAGAGAGCTCCTTTAAACACACGAGCTGGAATAAATGATTGTGTCATGTTTATTAGCTTCTAATTGGCGCACCTGGATTTGTGGCTGCCAGCTTTAATTACCTCCCACAGGTCTCGTAATTCTCTGTGAAATGCATGATGAGATTCATCAAGTGGCAGCTTTAAGGACTTTTCATCATGGTAACATATTCGGCTTCTCTTCTTTTTTCTGTTTGGAGCAAGTTCAGAGAAAAACGTCCAAAATGAAGATCAGGTTGAATTTAAAGGGAGCGTTTGTGGCGAGGAGGAAGCTCAGTTAGAGGTGGGAGTAATGTGGGGTCCAAACGTGTGTTACAGGTGAACCTTGAGCTCTGAGCTCGTCCGACACCGGATTGTCTTTTTGGCCGCGAGCAGTCGGTGGATGAATTCCCAAATCTTTGTTTGCTGTGACAAAAAGCAGCGCGAGCGTTTGTGACAGCTCTGAGTTGTCTTTAAAAATTCAAAGCGCAGAGTCCCTCTTGATCTGCGTTTGGCCGGCGTCTGCACGTTGAGAAGTCGGAGGACAGATTCATGAATGTAACCTGTTAGCGTGTGCTGGGCGTGGCCGCTCTCCACACAGCGCAGTATCAGGACGAATAAAAATATGATCATCGGTCGTCATGTTTGGACTTTTAATCTCTGTGAAGATTCTTTTAAAATGTTTTGGTTCATCGGGCCTGACGGGGGAAAGGCTGAGCTGAATGTTTTTTCTCTGAACTGTTTTTAGCATTGTTCAGCGTTTTCTGTTCAGCAGCGTCTGTCAAAGCATTCGTGTTGAGAAGCCGAATTGAGTTGAGTGAGAGAGATGTAAGAGAAGATAATCAGTGTGAGTCATGAGATCAACACAGTGGGAGACGCTGTGGATCTAAAAGGCAGGAGGTTGTTCGTCCCTGGAGACGGAGAGTGCTGCATCGATTTCTGCAAAAAAAGAAAAAACAAAACTTGTTTCCGAGCTCAAGTGAAAGTCTGCCTGCAGAGAAGAGACGAGCTGAAGAGATGATCTGTGAAATCCTCGGATGAAGCCGACGCATGAGGTCACTGGTCACATGACTCTTCTTAGATATCAGGCTGTTTCTTACGACTTCAGGACGCGTTGAGGCCTTCACCAATGCAGAGAGAATCACTCCCATGATTCCCCGCCAGCTTTGATCGCATACTTTGTTATTGTTTTGATTAAGAGCCCCCTGGTGGTCAAGTGGGTTGCTTCCACCTTTTATTCTACAGATTACAGCTGAAATGTTTCCTCAACCAAACCAAACACAAATCCACATTTCTGCATCATATTCATTCTCGTCTGCCCTCATTAGCATTGCATCTGCTTGCCTCCTTTTCTGCAGCGGTTCAACGGGAACGAGTAGAATTCCCATAACAGGAGAGGATGTCAACACACATAAACAGCAGACTCTTTTGGCTGATTTCCTGGAAACATGGCTGAATCTGCTCTAGATTCAGATGGAGAGCACATCCTACACAATGTAATCTAGCCGGAGGGAAATGTGCACCACCTTCAGCTTTTGTATCCCTCACACACACACACACACACACACACACACACACATACACACACACACACACTCAGAGCTCGGCCGTATAGCTTGTCTGCAGAACTTTCTTGTCCATATGGTTGTTCTGTTCTGGAAGACAAATTGGCCTCTTACAGTTTTGGGTGCATTTCCGACCCGTCTCGGCTGTCCATCAATCTCAGCGGCTTCAGCAGCTTTTCAGCCATTTCACAGTCCGCAGCCTTTCCTTCCTCTAGTTCATCCATCCCTCACTTCGTGTTTCTCAGAAAGCAGCGAAAATACCTTCCGGAAACCACTCATAATCCAACCACATGATGTCATGATGTGTTGACTGAAAACACGACAAACATGTCTCCTGAAATATTGGGCCGGGGCAGAGGTGATGTGCTGCTGATCCACTGTCCACCATCTGCTTGGTAATCCAGTCTAAATAGATATTACAGCACTCAGTTCACACACACACACACACATATTAACAGTGCTTGATGCTGTTTCAGAAGACTTTCAACCTGATTTCCAGATGTGACAGACTGCTGGTGAATTTGATGTTTTTCCACAGACAGATTCAGTATCTTTCATCGTCAAAAGACAACAATCGCTGAATCGCTGACATGTTTTCCTGAATATCAAGTCAAGAAATGTACGGCTATAATATCATGTAGGGATCACAATGAAGCAGCCTCAGGCCTCGTGGTTTTTACCAGAGGTGGTAATAAGGTCCCAGTGTGTGTCCTGCAGCAGAAACACAGATCAGGTCCTCCAAAGGTCGCTCGACTCTGGACGAAGTAGAAACTCAATTTATGAGTTCCTGATAAATCATGCAACACTTCGGCTGAGCAAACGAAGCATGTGCACTTCAAATGTTTGTGAGTCAGAGTCTCACCCTGTCGGTGTTTGGATCAATACGAGTGATGAGCAGATCACTGTTTGTTAGTTTATGTAAGCATGAATATTTCATCCCTCACAGAGGCTCGAGGTGTGACAGACGGGGGGGGGGGGGGATCATCATCTTAAAATCCTAAAAAATAGATAAAGCTCTTTTAGCTCGACATGTTTATTGAACACGGGAGGTGAAGTTTTAAAGGTGTTATGTGTTAGTTTACTCCGTCACTCATCTGTCCGGTGACCAGCGGAGCATCTGTCGATTCACAGCGAGCGAACAGTCCGATAATCCGTGCGAGGCTGCAGTTCAGACGGCTCCGTGTCGTCACAGATGCAACACTTGTGATGACATAATCGTGTAACACAGCTGTGCACGCTGCGAGCTCGTTTAACGTGCAGCACTGAGACGCTCTTTGATACCAAGGAAACGAACCGTCTCCGGCTGAAATGAGGATTTTTATTGATGCCAATTAAAATAAATCAGGAGGTTTTTTAGCTGCGAAGCTAATCGACAACATGACAGATGAACAACATGGGATCTGTAAACGCTCAAACACGGCAGCTAGCATAGATGCTTAATGTTCCCTGAATTAAACTGCACATGTGCATGAAAGCTGTGGAACCTTAAAACCTATAAATGAGCTATAATCATCCGGAGATGATCCGTCGAGGTTTTATTGGTGTCAAAGAAAAAAGAATCATAAGAGTTAATTTGGCTTAATCACGGCCTGCCTTCAGGTACACCCTCTTCATAATTGCTTGAAGAAAAACAATCAACTGATTAGTTGCAATAATTGGGAAGGTTGATAAAATTATGAAAAATAGTGTGAATTAAATTAAAGCAACCCTCGAGACACCCTTTCAATTAAAACAGAAATCACATCCCGTCCACGGAGCGGCCTCCAGTCAGTCGGGTGCAGTAATTAGAAAAGTCCCCGATGACTCCGTCCGCTGCTTCACACTTTTTGTTTCCACGAAAGGTGAAAAAAAAAAAAGGTTCCACCTGCTGACGGTTCACCGTGAAGGAGCGTGTGCAGGGCGAGATTATGGGTGCTGGAGGACGATACGGATGGCAATTAACACAAGCAATCATGAACTGATTAACCCTTTAACCCCCAGCATCTTTATCAGATTACGAGTCTGAGCACGCTGGAAGTGCGAACAGCAGTGAC
>NC_136701.1:25013337-25018337 GCF_947650265.1 Symphodus melops | reverse complement strand
TCAGTGAAGGAGACATTTAAAGGTTGTCTTAGTGGACGTGTCCTTTCAATAAAACATGTAACAGGAGATATTTTAAGAAGAACTCCCCCTCCTCACTGACTGAACCTCCTGACAGCGGCCGCGTCACGTCGAGCGCCGTTTAGTGCTGACAGTCATAATTACTGCTGCTCCTTCTTCCTGCGCTATGTGTCCCTGTGACTCGAGTATTTCTCGACTCCACCCCCTCCACCCCCCGCCTGTAAATTAATCTGGATCACGTTGGCCAGATGCCAAAAGAAAAAAAAAGTCAAAAAGGAGAAGAATCATCATCAGTGTTTTCGTATTAAGGTCAACAGTTTGGACAATCCTGACGGCTGCAAATCTCCAAAGTCACTCGTAATCTTGAAGCAAATCAGCTTATTCTCTTTCTTCAATTTGATTGTTTTTCCTTTTTCTTTAGCTTTTTGTTTTCAGAGACTTAAAAAAAACAACACTTTTTTAAAAAATTGTTATTTTTTTTTTCTTCAATCCCAATTTAATTTGGAGAGTGGGCAGAAAGTGGGTGAGCGGCACAAAGTGCACTGTGTGTCTTCAGTCAGGCGACACGTTATCCTGAGAGGGAGAAAACTCCAGAGCTTCAGATCAGCGACAGGAAAAACAACGAGTCCGTGAAGAAGCCGTCATGTTGTCTGTGTTGACTCCGCCCCCCCCTTTATCATGATCACGTAAAGACGTGCGTGTATTACGGCGTGCTCAGGCCCGGTGTGTCCTGAAACAATCACGGCTGATGTTCTGCAGGCTGTGCTCGTGTCGAGGCGGAGGCGGAGTCAAAGACACCCCGGGGTGTCACAGAGACGAACCGTCCAAAGTTTGACTCTGCAGACACGAGACGCTCGAATCACTCGCTTCCACATGCAGCTCACGGAACGTTCTGGATCCAAATGAAGAGATTCATCCTTTAATGAAATGTCACATGATGAGATGCTTTCTTGTTGTGTGACTCTTTCTGGCATGCATAAACCTTCAGCTTATGTATTACATATTTAAGGCTTATTAAAGATGAAAGATTCAGACTCACAGCTCCTTTAAAAAAACAGCCAATTACTTTCTGCCTGGCAGGTAACTGAAATTGTTTCCAGCTTATTATGAAGCAAACAATTCTCCTGAGGCACTCAGAAGGGTTGTTCAATCATTAAATTACTTAACTGAAGCAACACAGAGATGTTATTTCCTCAGTCACACACTCACACACTCTCACACACACACACACACACACGACGGCGTTCACGGTGGCTGTGCGTGCTGCATGAATGTGTTCATGAGGAGCTTCGGTCCAGCAGAGCATCGTGGCGTGTTTCAGGTCAACGAGACGACTACTCAGCCGAATGAAAACAGAAGAGTGGTAGAGACATCGAGTGAGACATCTGTGTCTGGACTAAGTCTGTGTTAACCCTTCAGGCTCTGGCTGATCTGCAGCATGTCGGTGCGGTCCACAGAGGTCCAGCAGTGACCCATCTCAAAGGTCCGATTTAAGTCTCCTGAGTGTTCGGATTCACTGCAAAGGATTTGAAAATAGAGGAAGCGCACTCCGGCACCTCGAGGGTTAACATCCTCAGTCGGAGGAGGCCTGTTTTTTTCCCCCCCCAAACTTCTCTGAGTGTCTTTAAATATGCTGCATGCTTCAGAGACGTTTCTCTGCACTCGTTCCCCTCAGAAGCTTTCCTGGTCACATGACTCCACTCCACAGGTATTAAGTAATCCCCACTCTGGCTATGTGGTATAAAAAAACCCCTCATGGGTCTCTCAATGGGTGTCAAGTGGAGTGTGCCATAACTGAAAGCGATGTAACATGATTGTGATTGTACGGTGGGCTGCAAATAGAAAGGGGAAATTGTCTAATTACCGAAATGTCAGAACACCCGGGAGTGAAATATGATTTAGCGCGGTTAAACAGCCGCGACTGAAGCACGTTTGCAGGCTTGCCGCGGGGAGTGTAGTAACCAATGCGATGTGAAAGTAACCTATCTCAGGAGGCCAGGCTGCTCGGCGCTTTGAAGCTGCTGCTGGGACTCAGAGACTGCAGCGGCCCGTCAGAACAGGGAGGGGGTAAAAAAAAAAAAAAAAAAAAAATCTAGAAAGTGAGATTATACATTAAAGTCACGCCTGAACTGATGAGCTGGACGGCTCGCTGCTGCTTTGGAGGAATACATTATCTGAGAGGACGGGGACTGTTTAAAGTGTGGGTGTGATGCTCACTTCTGAGCTGGTGTATTTTTAGAGGTGCTTGTGGCTCATTTTGACAGCTCCATGTGTGCGCTCCATCGTCTGCCATCTGGACAAAACACGAGTAAACACGAGGGCAAGAGGTCCTCTTAAGTGAAATCCAGACGTAATCTGTGAGTTTGGGCTTTTTTGGCCGCTCACTATTAAGCCTGTATTACAGTGAAACGTTAAGCCTTGCTTCTTTTCAGTGCGCTCGAGCGTCCCGCAGGACTCCAGCGTGCTTTTCAGGAGAAACACTTAAAAATACTCTAAGCACTGCACACACACACACACACACACACACACACACACACACACACACACACACACACACACACCCAGATCTGTGCCATGCACATAAATACAAATACAGCACCAGGGGATCACGCAGGAGTCAACTTACATTGACCCGATATATAGCAGGTAATCAATCCGTTTACAGGATCAGAATCAGTTTAAGTCTTTTTAGCTGCTCTTCAGTCATCATAGCGTCAGTAAAATCCACAAAGTGATACAACAAGGATTTAATAAAGACGACTTTAGTTTGACATGAAGTAGGTGCAGGTCTGCAGGCTCGCCTCGAGCTGGACCCAACAGAAACCACCCAGACAGGAAACGCACAGAGCAGCAGCTTTGTGTTTTCCACACGTTCAACACCAGGTGCACGTGTGAACACAAATCTTTTCACCCCGACTCCTCCCAGAAATCTTCATGCAGAAAGTCAGTGTGTGAAATGCAGCTGTTGATGTTCAGGAAAAAATCCCCAAAAACAAGAAGTCGGACACAGACGTTGACGTCAGCAGACTGATGAGTGACCCGTGTCGTCCTCGCAGTGAGGACATGATTTATGTCTGCTGAGGTGTTATCGTTGAATTCCAACCTGCTGAAGACCGCTCAGCTTTTGTTTGTTTCTCTGTGCTGTTTGAAAAGATTGTTGAAAGAGGTCGGGGAGCCTTGGAGTCGAGTGAAGATGCTGACTCTTTTATTATCGTGATGAAAGCCTCTCCCACGCCGAGTCCTTCTGCGTCTTAACCGTCAACAAACAAACAGGGAGAAAAAGCTTCTACCGAAGGAAAAGCTCACGCCAGGCTGAAAGTTTAAAATGAGTGGTTGCAGTTTGGAACGATGTGAGCCGAGCCGAGCAGCAGGAAGAAGACGCCTCGGCTTGTTGGCATCAAGCAGCTTCCTCCATAACGCTTTAAGACGCATCAACTCCTTGTCCGTCGTTAGGCTGTTCCGCTATCGCCCCCTGCAGGAGCAGGCGGGTGACACCACTCAGGCTTCAAGCGTTCGTATTGGTCGGCGTGTGTGCTGCCGTGGCCTCCTTCTGGGACATGAGTCCCTCGGCTTGATACGCGGGGACGGAGGCGTCCAACGTCTTGTCAACGCCGCACGTGAAAACAAAGCACGAGAGCTCAGCCTGTGTTGCACGACAGCGTGGAAAGCTGCAGCTTCTCCATCACGGCTCACTCCCTCATGTGTCGTATGTTTGCATGTCTCTTCAGAAGGAACTCTTTAATTAGCTTAAAGGATGAGTGCTGATTATGAAGGCACATTAGGCAGCTTAAATACATCTCGTTATTATTCACAGTGTTGTTGCTTTGAGAAGGTTACAGAAAACACAGCCGAGGAGATGTCCAACAACAGAAACTCTTTACTGTGACTTGAATGTGAAGCAGCAGGAGGAACCACGCCCCCCTCCCATCTCCTCCGTCTCCCTGCACCGGGGATCAGCTGACCCCAGCAGGCTCTACTCAGACCTGATCTTTCACACTGAACACTTGGTGATACGTTTACGTGAAGACCATTCGATGATGCGTGTGGTGCCGAGCTCGGCCTGTTGCTGTGTGATAATCTTCTCCGCTGAGCGCCTGTAATGGAGAAGTCGTTGCCTCAGGGTCATTGATTGAACATGTTGTTCTGTGAAATCCACATCTACTGCCGACAACCATGTTGCCATTGATCGCTTTAGTTTTATGCGCGTCCTCTTCTGGGCTTTATCACGCCATAAAAACAGGTGCAGTGCACACTAACAGTCGGCTCCCGTAATGACTGCATAGATCTCTGATCTGAGGGTGGAGGAAGAGCAGATGTGACTTCCTGATATGAGCAAAAACTCACACGGCCTCGTTCACCGACATCTTTAAAGACCTGAGGAAAAAAAAACTTGGAGTGAGATTCCTGGCATTGTTCTCACCTGTTTTCTTAAATCAGTAAATATCGTATCCTGACGCGTGTTTTTCCTTGTAAATGCAGAAAAAAAGGCCCTTTTATGCCCATATAAGGGCATGAGACTGCATGCAGCACTATCACAGAACTCGACCGGATCTCCTGTGTTGTTGACGTCACGTCAAAGCCCTTCAGTCATGGATGGATTAATGCATCGCTAGCTCCACTTTGTAAAACAAGCTCGGGCCTTGTAGATAGGGGCGTGTCCAGATGGGCGTGGCCTAATGTAAGGCGTGCCACTTTGATGCAGAAAAGCGGAGGTTTAATGACAGCTGTAAAAGAACTACAACATGTTCTTTCTACCTTTTTATTATTGGCTTTCTTTGACTCCACAGGAGCGAAACATTTCAGTCATGTGGTGCCCAGTGTGCACATTCAGTTTCCATTAGTCCCTATGCAGATAACACACTCTGTTATTCTGCTGCTGTTCTGCAATAAATCAGGTTTGTGAATTTGCCGTTGATGGTGATCCAGAGTCTCAGCAGAGCTCGTTTGAACACAAGTATTCAGCGACATGACGAGTCGGCTAC
>NC_136701.1:24568337-25008337 GCF_947650265.1 Symphodus melops | reverse complement strand
AGATGATTCCTTTGTCTTTCTTGTCTTTAATCTCATGTCTGCCGGCTGCTCTTTGTGTTGTTTTCACGGCCACTTCTTTCCTGAGCAGACTGTAAAAACTCTCGGCAGCACATGTGTCCTCTGTGATACAGAGCAGTGGATAAAACCCACTTATTAGCATTTCATTCATCTGTTGTATGAAAAGTGGAGCCGAGCTTCTCTCTTCCTTTTGTTCTGAAACATAATTCAACCTGCAGGACTTTGATGGAAAAGGACAGAAAGAAGAGGTTTAATTAACCCATCAGTCGTTGCTTGAAAATATGAACGACGTGATTAAAGTTCAAGCCGAATTCGCTGAACGATGATTCAGTGATTGTCAGATTCAGCCGACAGCGAGGCGTTCGAACTGTCACTTTGTGCGTCTGAATGTAACCTTAACGTTGTTGCCGCTGACGCCTCAAATGTGAGACGGTGTCACGTGTTTCCACCGATCTCAGGAAAATGGAGGCGTCTTTTTAAAAAAAATTTTTTTTTATCACATTTGCATATTAATGAAAGTGATCCGCTTTGTATTCCCATCTTCCATGTCAGACAAAGTTGTACAAGAAGTCTTCGCTCTGTGACAAATTACAAAGCCCTCACTCTTCGGGGGAATTGGAATTCAGCAACAACAGCTGTGAGTAGAAAACTGAATCAACGTCTTCTCGCCGTTTTTCCCCGAGTCTGACACTTCGCTGAAATTGTTCTCTTTAAAAAAAAAAAAAAAGTGAATGAACAGTGGAAATGATTGTGACGTGAAAGCTGACAGGGTGAAATAACATGCCATCACAAGCACCGCGTGCTGCTTTCTCTGCGCCTCCTGATTGAAAGCTTCGACAGCCATAAATGTTAGTTTGTATTCTGTTTCAAAATGGAGCCTTGTTTTTTCTCGTGCGGTATAAAAGTCGATACTTTAAAGAGCTCGTTTGACCTTCGCTTGGGATAGACTGCCCTCTAATCTCGAAGGCATTTCATGCAACTTTACAAACCCAGCTGGAGAATTTTAACGTCACAAATTCTTTAAGCAGATGCTTCGACTGTAAGGATCTTTAATATCATAACTGGTTTTTAGTCCCGGGTTTCAACCCCCAACCCTAGAGGTCACTGAGGGATAGTGCAGGAGTCTGTAGCAGGAGCTGCTCGCTCTTCCTCGTGTTGTAAATGGAGCCTAAATAAGGGTTCATCATTTGGTCTGTAGCGTTTTAATCCTCTACTTTGTTTGGTGTTTGATTTCAAAAGCAGATATCGCTCCCCGTGTTTGCTTTTTCTTTGTTTTTGCCAAAGATGCAAAGAGCTGAATCTCCTGTTGACGCTGAGATGACAATCTTCTTCCAAACACATGAAAAGCCACCTCCTGCCTCTCAGCTGCTCGTCACACAGCAGGTGTCCCGTATTTACTATATTGTGATCTTCGCCAGCTTGGAAACAGGCGCCCATGTTTCCCATCGTCGCGCCTCCTCAAAGGGGAAGAGTGCCTCGCATAAGAATCAGCCCAGAGAAGGAGTGAAAACCTCGGCTATCAAGCCTGAACCGCGTCGAGCTAATGTGTCTCTGGGCTGCTTTCCTGTGATCACGCAAAGATTTCACGTGTCATGTAAAAGAAAGCAGGAAATGCCCTGGAAGACAAAATGCCTCCGCGTTGCTTTCCTTCATTCTGCTCGTCTTCAAAGTGAAGATGAAGCCATCTGTGGGAGTCTGGCGTCAGTCGTAGCTCGTAGCATTCAGGAAGCTGCAGGTCGGCCCACTGCGACTCAGCGGGGGACTCTGCCCCCCCAAAGACCCGGGGACTTATCCTACACTTACTTATCTTTCACTCGCAGCCATATTGGCTTATCTCATCTGCAGCGCTCTGCCTTTAAGAACACGCGTGTGGATTCTTTGACCACACTCCCAGGTAAGGAGTCTGCCTCTCCGGCGGTGGAAAGGATTAAGGACTGAAACATTGTTCTTTAACATGAATGCTTATATTTGAAGCTATTTTTATTTACTTGCTTATTGGCTTACAGAAAAGGTGCCAAGTCCTCGTTTTAGACAGACAGTCTCTGAGCTGAACTCCCCAGCTGTGCTCCAGTCACTGAAGTACACTGTCGTTTGAAGTGACTGTGTAGAGACCAACAGCAGGACGCTTCATCTTCAGTTCTGCTGTTTAGTGAGTGGCATACAGCTCCTGGTGTAAGAGGGGAAAAAAATGAAACTTTTAGTTGGGAAAGTCTGCATCATTATGTGAAGTTTTAGTCTGAGGTGTCTCTTAATGATTTCAGCCCGGAGTCAAATGAAGTTTAAAGCTCCTGTGAGGACGACGTGTTCCACAGACATAAATCATGGGTCCAGTGTGAACGTGTCTGTCGACAGCGAGGGTGAAGCATGCTGGATCAAAAAGTCTTCTTTTAATCAAACTGAAACGGATCCTTCCTTATGAGCCACAAAAAGCAAACACGTCCTCCTCGATGCATAAACCTGCCGCGAGGTGTCAGACGGCGTGATGGACAGCAAGAGAGGCATATTTGACCGTTAAAGAAGCTGTGAAATATAAACAGAGGAGTGGATCCAAGGTGCACGCAGTAATAATACACGTCACCATGTAGAGATCATCCACCTCAAAGCAGCCTCAGAACCATCTCCAGGCAATCACATCATCGCTTTATCGTTTGAAAGGTCAAGGTCAAGGTCAAGGTCATGAGCGCCAGCCTCCAGGAGAAGAACATCTTCGCTCTTTTATTTATTTGATCATGGAGAATGTAGCTAAAGGTTCGATTTATCACACGAGCTTTGAGTGCGACCCGTCTGCTCTCCTTCCCTCCTGGATGCGCCCGTCCCCTCCTCATGCACTTTACACGTCCTGCTGATGCTATCTGGCAGCTTGTTTGCATCTCTCCTGCCCATGATTTGATGTTATTTTCATCCTCTCTGGCACCTCGTAGATAAACTCGTAGCAGCAAAATGTAAAAAAAAACAAAAAACAGAAGAAGAAGCTCTTTCTGCCTTTTATTGGACAGAGGCAGCAGGGTGCAGGAGAGTGACGAAGGTTTCCCCTGTGCTGGTCTGTCATCTGTTGGAAAAGCATGCCATGTTCCACTTAACTATTTATCATTCATCTTCTCAGTGAATTCAGCTGCTGACATCTCCAGGCTCCCTGTGAGCCGAGGCTTGATCTTTGTTGTTTATCCCCCCACATTGCTGCGTGTGACTCTGAAGTGTCAGGCTCAGTCAATATTTGTCTCACTCGACAGACGCCAAGCAGCGAATGGACTTCAGATGTGACGGCGCTGAATGCCGCTGTCCCGATTTGACGAGGATGCAATTAACTTTGCGTCCGTATTCATCTGAGTTTCGCAGATAGGAGCTCAGGATGGAAGAGGCGGGGAACTATGGAGGCTACAAAGGTCGAGTGTGGCGTCGCCTCACACCGCCTTTTGTCTCTGCAAAGACTCCAGACGCGCATGTTCTGAGAGCACATGATAACTTTTTACCCTCTTCTTGTGCAGCCGTCGAGAAGTGTAAGAAGCATCCTAAACATAAAGATCTCCTTGAAAGCTCCTCCTCCTTTACTCTGTTTCTAACAGAAGACTCGCACTTGTTTGTCCTTCTGATGTAATTTGCACTGAGCCTGACAAAGTCTCCTCGCTGTGGAACGACTACCTTCACCTGTGTTGTTCTCTGAACTCGTGTAGGATGAGACGTTGAACCGTCGCTCTGAGTCAGTCAGCGCTTCCTCCACGTGATTGCTGTTTGATTCACAGATCTGTGAACGCAACAGGAAGAAAAGGACGCATTCTCTGAACCTCAGAGAGGGGGAGTTTTTAGAGATGAATGCCGTGCACGCACAAAGAGCTGAATACGTTTATTCCGGGTCTCATCGGAGAAGAAAAATGTCAGAAGAAGCTGAAAGACGAGCCGACGTGCCGGAACGACACGTTATAAAGTTCAGGCTAGTTTGCAAACAGAAGTCAAAGCACGCCGCCGCCTCACAGAACGCTGCTCGTAAACAGGAGGGGAGGGGGGCTGACAGGTCTGTCTTCATTTTTTTTTTTTTTTATTGGTTTGAAAATGGTAAAAGGGGCGGGACATATCCGAGAACAAAGCCAAACAACTGACCAATTACAAGATAGCGGATCGGCCGACCAATCAGATCAGACTTGGCACACGTGGGGACCCTTTCTCTCTCTCTTCATGGGGGATTATGAGCAATAGAAACACAGACAATGGGACCTTTAAGACATTAAAATGAATCCGATCACAACATGACCTTCTGACTTTAAAGGGCAAAATGTCCGACGTGTGCATCCTGTTTATAAACTGAATTTACATGATGAAATTCAAAAATGGAGACGGTTCATCCGAAGATGTTTCCTTCCTTCAGGTAGTGCAGAAAAATCTTTGTTGGGATGTTGACATCTCGTCCAATAAAAGGAGATGGATTTGTTTGGTGTTTTCAGCTACTCCGTCAAAGTCCAAACAAAATCTCCAAAAAGGACTCCGACTTCTCAAAGTGCTTGGAAAGAAATGATTCCTGCTCTTTTCTTGATTACAGGTTGAGACATGTTTTCCATTATCTGTCTTTTACTCCCGTTTGAAACGGCCAACACATGTCTGGAATAAAAACGTCATTTGACACACAAAAACCCAGATGACAAACAAGATGACACGATGGCTAATAACACGAGTGGACAGGCCGGTTTTAAAGTTTCATCATGAGGGGAATTTGAGTCTCCAGGGCGACAGCGGACAGAGGGACAGGAGAGACAAAAAGGCTCAGCGAGCGGCGAAGGCTGGAGTGCAGAATGACTCAGCAACAGTTTTTAGTTTTTCCAGGAAAAGACGATGATATTAGTGCCTGATGAGGAGACGTACCAGAGAGCTTCTCCTGCTGTCAGGCCAGATAATGGCATCTATATAACTTTGAGTTTTGAAAACTTGAAAGGCCTGAAGAAATGAATTCAGGCATCGATGAAGGACGTTTCATTCAGGTGTCTGTTGAATGATTAGCTGAACTGGTAGAGTTCGGTAAATTACCAATTTCTGCCAAAGAAATGTCGTTTTGCTTCAGTAAGTTATTCAAATTGTGTTTTTCTTCCCAGAACAAACCGAAAAGATAAAAGCTCGACGGTTTAAAAAGTGCTTCATCTCAACCTTTCTTAAAATGCACTTCTTCACTGCTGCAGGCTTCTGACATTTACAGAGATCTCTCTCTCCCATCGAGCTCCTGTGTGGATTCTGCCTCCACTTTCTTCGGCTCGCTTTGTGTAATAATATGCCAAACAGTCAGCAGCTTGATACGCTGGATGTTTATTCTTCTGGGACACTTTTACGAATGTTAAGAAGCATTTTTTTTTAAAATCTGGACGGTTTAGAGCTGTTTGCAGAAGTGAAATAATTTCAGAACAGATTTTCCTTTCGATGGACTGAAATCCAAAATCATCCCGACGTGATGCTATATCTGTTAGCATATTAATGTCAGTTTTCATTCTGTGTGAGCATCAAGCTAACAAACTAAGTTTTACTCCCCGGTCCATCTGTCAGAAAGTGAGTCACACTAAATTATTCCACTTTCATCCGAGTCATTGTCCGTGACTTTCGAATAATTTTACTTGACATTCACATCCCACTTGACGTCCAGATCCAATACAGCCTTCAAGCTATTTTCATAACTTTCGTAACCTAGCAACAACGAGAGCTGCTGAGCGGCGCTCTGAAAGTGAAGTGGCGAGCGTTGTGTTTGTGGACACGGGCGCTAAGAGTTACTTCACCTTGACAACCAAGACTGAAACTCTGGTGTTTTCGGACTTTTTTTTTGTAGATCCACAAATTAATTAATGATGAGAATAAAAATATTCTGCCGCCCTGAAACAGACACAAATATGATCAAAGTCAAAAACTGAGCTGTGCTATTAATTATTCCTTTTAATAAAACAGAGCTAACTTCCCTGAGCCTCACTGACAGGAGATCCAAAGTGCTTTCTGCAAACTCTTCTCTTCCAACTTCGGCCCTCAGCTGGACTTAAATGCCTGAGTGTGATTCCTGATGGGACACGGGCCTTAAGTGACCGAAGGCTACGCTCTTCAGGATGTCCGATTCGCTCCACTTGCGCTCAACAAGGAGGATGAGAGAAGACGCAGACAAAAAGATAGTGTCCAATCTGCCCAGTCCATTATGGAGGCGCGCAGGGGGGAAAGTAATAGGTCTTGGAGAAATCTTCAAATCTAAAGTCCTCGCTCTGAAAAAGAAAAGACTTAAAAGTACGAGTCTTTTATGTGGAGGGCAAGTCGAACATTTGTGGGGGAAAAAAGGCCTCTGATTTGTTTTCTTCTGATGCACTTAGTAAGCACGCGAGCATGTAGATCTGCCCTACCAGCACATCATGTCAACTGGATCGGAAAAGGAGCCAGTTAGAAGGGGGAGTAATGGACTTAAATACTCTATTAAATCCCATTAGGTGACATCTGGTGCAGTCCCAGTGCTTGAAATAGTTCCTAAAGTCTAAGTGGAGTGAATTAATAATTCATATCTCTCTTTGTGCGCTTTCTTTGTACTTATTTGGCGAGCTGCAACGATTCGGCTGGAAGTCTTCATTACAGATGTCAGACAACGACCCGGCGGCTCAGAGAAGATTTCATGATAGCACATGAAAAAAAAACCCCCATATTCTTAATGCAGCTATTTAGCCGCTGCGTGGGCTGCAGGTCTGGACCTTGTGATGGTAAATACAGACGTGCAGTCCTTAACGGTGGTCTCACTCAGAAGCACACGCCCCGGCCTTATGTGTAGACTTTCTCTCCGTGTCGTAGCTCATCGGTTCCCAACACGAGGACGAACCTAGCTCTGTCAGATTTAGAGATCTACATGTAAACGTCTCTCTGCTCCATCCTGCTCTCTGTTTTCAGATTACTCAGCTTCAGTGCTACAAACAGGCTCCAGCTGTGTCTCCTGAATGATCTCTGCTGCACGCTGTACTGTATGTGTTCAGGATTAAGAGAGTCTTCTGAAATCTTTTGTAAGATATTAACAGTGTCTCTTAAAAAGATTGCTCATTTCAAATAATTGAGGAAAACGTGGACTCGTTTAATTAAATTCAGTTTCATTTGATCTGTACGGCACATTTCAGAGAAACGTAAACGTATCGTGCTTTTGAAACAAACACAATACACACTCATTGAAACTATTTTATAACCCTGCAGCGTCCCGTACTATCGAGCCATAACCTCCGGTCTGGAAAAATGAGTCCAATGCAGAAGTGCAAAATCCTGCAGTTTGTCAAGTGACCACTAGAGGCCGGCTGCAGGAACGACAAGGTCATGACGGACAAAAAAGCCCCAGGATAAAGGAACATGTTTACAGCCTGGTTCCATAGTTAGGTGAGGTAGCTGATATGATTTATGTTAGCTTGACTGAAAGTTAAGGTGAGACAGCCTCTGGCGCCCCCTGGAGGAACAGATGGCTCACTACACTTAGGCTAATATTTACAGTCTGTGGCTTATACATAGATACACCTGGTTCTACTAACGGTACACACACACACGCACGAAGATAAGCTAGCAGCCAAAAGTACGAGAGAAAAGATGGCGTTGAAAGAACATTTCTACAGACCTCAGGTCAGCAGGCACTTTGAACCACGGTGACTAAATGCGTCTTCACCAGATTTGATTTTCACTAACTTCATCAGACCGCCACCTGCCGACCTGAGGGATCTGATTGGGCCGTACCATTTAACACTTTGTCGACCAGAGGCCTGTGAAATGGATCGGTTCCTCTCAACCAATCACACGACAGCTCATAAAGAAATAAAGACATAAATATACAACGTGTCAACATGGCTTCCCACACGCTCCTTCTCGCCTTCGGCCACGTCTTTAAAACAACCACCTTTCATGTCACTTCAATTAAAGTGACACCCCCCGCCCCTCCCCCGTTCTTCTTCATGGCACTCGTGTTGACGTGCTTTACATCCCGACGCCACAGGCTGTCACTGTATGTACAGTGTATATTTAGATGAGGTGGGAGAACACAGCACGTCTTATTCAGCAGCACGTATGGGCGCCTGCTTAATCAAAGCCTGCTTTATTTCTCCCCACTGTCTGATTAGTCTTTCATTGAGTTAGGTGGAGGGAAAAGCTGCAGCATTTGCATATCCTGACACAGTTGGAGCTACATTAACTAAAAACATCATACATTCACCGACACGTTCCTTCTGTGAATATGTGCCGCACAGCCTTCAGCAGAGGGAACCACACAGAGCCAGGACTGTACTTGTTAAGGAGAAATCTTTGTTTTGCACTGAAGCATTGATTAGTTAATCCTGGATTTGCATAATCCTGACACTTTCATCCAACACTTCAGTGCAACTTCCAAAATGTGTAAACAAGCAGCCGTCAGAGGAAGTGTGTCTCGTCTGGTTCAACCTCGGTTTGTCTGTCCTCCTTTGTTTCTCTCTTGGTGACAATTATGTTCATCCTTGTAAAGCTTCAAGTCTGACACTGAGCACACACACACACACACACACACACACACACACACACACACGCTGCCCGTCTGTTTACAGAGCGTGATCGATGTGAGTGGCGCTCACACTGTTGTAACACATGTTTAAAGAGCTGAGACTCAACAGCTCAGTTACAGTCTGTTTGACACTTTAACACTTTCCCTTATTAAATTCACAGGCTGCCTGTTTCTGCTGCTTCATGTGTGAGTTCAGCACCAGGTCTTGGTTTGAGAGATGAATCTCTGTATTTAAATACTTAATCAGGTTTGAAGTTAAAGTCGTTTGTTTGTTTGTTCTGTCTTAAGCTAACAGCATTTCATATATTGTTTGGATCCAAACCTGCTTTTATTTTGAAAGTGAATATTGAACTTCCTGGAAGTCGTTGCTGGTTGAAAAGATAACTCAACGCAGCTCGAAGGAGCGGACCCGTCAGCTGACAGCGGAGTCGTTCCTTTCTGTCACTTCCTCTTCACTGTCCGCTCTGACAGCGTGCTGATTCATTCAGTGTGTGAGCTTCAGCTGGGGACGCTGTGGCTCAGTGGTAGAGTCGGTTGGATCTTACCTGGATGGTCTGGGGTTCGATCCCCGGCTCCTGCAGCCACATGTTTGTCCCGCTGCTTCATCAGCGGTGTGTGAACGTGTCGGACTGATGGTCAGCAGCCTCCACCATCAGCCTGCTCAGGCTCACGTGTGACACCTCGCCGTGAGTCAGACGTGCACAGATCTCAGGTGCACGAGTAGATTTGTGACGTTAAAATGAAGAACAAGTTATCTCTTCTTTTTTTTTGTCTGTATGACTTGCTTCACTGTTTAGTGCTGCTGCATCAATAACAGGCGAGTGTCACAACAGTTGCGACGGCGACTAATCTCTGTTTCCAGTTGTACTCTGTGATAAACTATCTGTGAATGCAGAGCAGGGGACGCCAACACGGCGGCGCTCTGCTGGATGTAATGACACAGAGGGAAGGATAAAGTGGCCGACACATCCGTCAGTAATGCCAACCTTACAGCTTCAACTGCCTCCAGTAAACAAAGCACAAATCAGTGATGTTGTGATCCTCACATGCGAGCAGCCCAGAGGAGTGTCGTGCATCACAAACACAGACTGTATGTTAGTGATGACTTCCAGTCCGCTCCACATACATCTGTTATATATCTGCTCAGTTTGCTCTCCTGCTAGCGACAGTGCAGAAGTCGAGCTAGTAGATGTGAACAGTTTACCACTGTTTTCTAAAAATACATGATTACAACCTCATGAGGGAGGAAAGATGCTCGTCTTCATCGCTACGTACCCCCCCCCCCCCCCCCCCCCCCCCCCCCCCCCCCCCCCCGCCTTCATCACGACGTGCACCGTGGGTGATGCACTTCTGTTCATGACAGTGTGTGTGCCAGCGTTTCATACAAGCATATTGGTCGCACGCGTTTAGAGGATGCAGCGCACCTTTTAGATGGAAAAAAATAAAAAAGGTTTTGAAAGTGCGTCTTGTACTCAGAATCCTCATCAGAGCTCGATGAACGGACCCTGAGGAGTTTTCCTTCTGAACAACCAGTACTTAGTTTATCCAGGTCCATCCAGGAGATGGTAAAATCGGTTTGGTGTCACTCTATCCACTCGTCTAAAATCCTGCCCCCCCCAGGTGTGTCATTTTGCGATATGTTCCCCTCACTCCAGATCTTACAGTATAGTAAGAAGTGAAGTATATTTCTGTATCTCTTTACTGATAAGCACATTATTCTGCGCCCGTGGACATTTAGCCTGAATTTATTTTCATTTCATTCGGACCCGCCCTTGTAATTGACCTCTGCAGACATGTTTGTTCGACTCGTCTCCCCCTGACTCAGAGAGGTCAGGGGGTTGCACCAGCAGGATCAACTAGAAGATTAAAGTGTCCGTGAATTAAATTTCTAAACAGACCCGGCCGCGGCGTGCTGCTTGAACTGCGTCTCAAACCTTCAATTTGAGCAGAGAAATGACTACCTTGATGTTTCAGGTCAGCCGTGTGTTGATCTGCTTGAGCGCTGGACCTTGATGTGAAAGGTGTCAGGCGAGAAGCCAAAGAAAAGCATTTCCAACACTGCAATAAATCTTGACCCGCACCAGACTACTGACCCGCATGATTACACGTCTGAAGGAAAACGTATCGCTGTCCCAAATGCCAAGACAGAGAGGGCGGGGTGAAAGGCCGGCCAATCACAGAGAGGGATGAGACGGGTTCAGATGTGTGTGAGGATGCAAACTTCAAGGCCGACTCTCCTAAAAGGACTTCACGGTGCACGAGACAAATGAATCAAATGTGTGTTTTCTATGACGACTTTGGCCTCTCATCATCATAAAAACCAGACAGTCAGGATGAACTCGTCACTGAGCGCGTTCAGTGTGAGCCGAGTCCTCGCTCACAGGGGACGTGCACGCCGTCCGCACCCACCGCAAGAAGCGTCAGTCAGGTTTGACTCTACTCACTGTGCTGTCTCCAAATAAAGACAGGACCTGATCTACAAAAGGAGCACAGCGATGAGACAAGTGTCCGTCCTCATAAGGCCAAACCAGACACACACACACACGCACACACGCACACACGCACACACGCACACACGCACACACGCACACAGCACTTATATATCGATGGGATCGTTGTGTTTGACCGGCAGAAGTCCAACGTGTGAGTCGGTGTCAGATTACGGATTACAGTCTCCACCTCGGGGACGACACCGAGCCCGTCGTGAATTACAGCTTATTTTGCTGTTCCTCTGCAGTAAGCCGCTCGCATTGATCTCTCCTCACTCCCTTCCCCCGAAGGCCGGACCTAAATTACCTTCTACCCTCCTTCACAAGTTATCGTTCTGATGTTGCCCTTAAAGCCCCACAATGCTCAGCGGACTCGACAGAATCACGAGGCTTTCCACAGCTGTCCTGCCCTCTGCTGCGAACATTTTGACAGCAGCTCTCTGCAGGCTCGAAATGCTTTTTGCATCCTGGTGTAGAAAGAGTCTGAGGACGGAGAAGAAGAAGAAGAAGAAGAAGAGCCCGGTTGGGTAAAGTAAAAAAAAAAAAAGTTCTGTTATTCAAATAGTTCCCCAATCTAAACGAGGCTGATGTCAAACTTCTTCTTCACTCCTCAGAAAGCGTCGCCCTCTTTGTTTCTCGTTTCTCTTCCTTTTATCTCTCCCCTCTCTGTGACTCCTTCTCTTTCCCGCCCCCTTTTTTCTACCCTTCAACTCTTCTGAACATCTTTTATTATTCAAATTCTGACAGATACTTCAAAGGCAATAACTCGCTGCATTGGTGGCATAAATATGAACCACAATAGTATACATTAGCATTAATACTTTGAGCAAAACTGTCTCCACTGAAGCACTCTCCGTGTCTTTACCAGCTTCATGGACACTTTCTCACAGATGATACCTTTCCACCCCTCCAATAAGGCTCCGCCCCCCCTCCCCCCCTCCCGCTCTCTGGGCTATCAGGTGGACCCTGACATTGTCCTGACATCCCAAATCTTGTAACCAGCATGTGGTCAGCTTCATGCTGCTCTTTCAGCTGCTGGACTGATACAGATGGCACATCCAGGGTCAGCCAGCGAGAGCCCGCCCCCCACCCGCCCACCCACCCAGCCCCCCACCCGCCCACCCCTCCCCCCCTCCCGCTCTCTGGGCTATCAGGTGGACCCTGACATTGTCCTGACATCCCAAATCTTGTAACCAGCATGTGGTCAGCTTCATGCTGCTCTTTCAGCTGCTGGACTGATACAGATGGCACATCCAGGGTCAGCCAGCGAGAGCCCGCCCCCCACCCGCCCACCCACCCAGCCCCCCACCCGCCCACCCACCCCCCCAGCCCGGCCCTTCAGCTAGAATGAAAATGTTGAACAGATGCTTTCCTGCCTGGTCCGTCTGTCTGCTTCAGTGTTTAATGGACCAATGGTAAGTCAGTCAGCCTGCCCCGTCCTTTAAATGGACGAGTGTTTAGATTGGAGGTCTGAATATTTAATGTGTCAGTGTTTAGTTGGTCTGTCTCAGAGGGAGCACTCCACCTGCTGCTGTCCTAGAAAGGCTTCAGGTTGAACTTTGGACACAGACCTGGTGTTTGTTTGACACGTTTCAGTATCACACCACCAAATCATTTTCTCTCCTGTTTCCTCTGCTGCTGTTCAGTGTTCAGTGTTCAAGACTCGAGCTTTGTATCTGTTACATGCTCATACAGATGTGCAGTGAAATGTCAAGACTGTTCTCCAGGGCCATGCAAAAACAATAAACACTCAATTTAGTAATACACGTGTACACAGTAAGATAGGATATAATGTAAACACTAAAAATGAGTTATTTGAATGTACAAAATATAAAATATAGAATAGAGTACTGTAAACACTAGAACATACGAGAGCACGAGCAGGGAGACAGGGAGGCTGTGATTGGTTCATCAGAGAGCAGGGAGACAGGGAGACTGTGATTGGTTCATCAGAGAGCAGGGAGACAGGGAGGCGTGTGATTGGTTCATCAGAGAGCAGGGAGACAGGGAGGCTGTGATTGGTTCATCAGAGAGCAGGGAGACAGGGAGGCGTGTGATTGGTTCATCAGAGAGCAGGGAGACAGGGAGGCTGTGATTGGTTCATCAGATTGGTACCTCGTGGCAGACATTTGTGGCAGACCTACAAACTGATACAGATGAAGGATTTACTTTGTTCCTTTTTCAGAGAACCTGAGTTATTAATGTCTGCCAGGACCTAAAGACAGTTTGAACCAACATTTGAAAAAGAGACCAGCTGTGCTCTTAAAGTAGTCATGGTGGCATCGCGGTGCCTCGTCTGTGAAATGGTCAGTCAGAGCCGAACAGTCAGAAAACATTCTGTCAGGTGTTTTTAATGTTTGACTCTGCACGTGACCCGTCAGGAGTTTCCAGTCAACTATGGCAACACCAGGAAGGACAAAACACTCCTTCAGCAGCTCCTTCATTGTATTGTGCTAACCTTAGATTACCTCTGTCACACTTAATATTAATCAAGTCTCTCTCTGTCGTACCATCTTTTTTTTTTTAAAGATTTATTTTTGGCCTTTTTGCCTTTATTGAGAGGACAGAGGATAGAGTCGGAAAGGGGGAGAGAGTGGGGAGAGACATGCGGGAAAGTGGCCACAGGCCGGACGCGAACCCGGGCCGCCCGCGCGAGGAGCAAAGCCTCACAACATGGTACGCGCGCTGTCGCTGCCGCTGAGCTATCGGCGCCCCCCTCTGTCGTACCATCTTAATTATGTATTGGACAAATCTTCATTTGTCACTCTATCTTGTCACTAAATGGGCCGGGCTGTTTGTAGTTAATGGGCCAGTGTTTACTCGATCAGTGTGTATTTTTTCACGCTGCCGTCTTTGCTCTGTCACTTATCGCTGCATTTAATGGGCCGATGCTTAATGAGTTGGTTTAGCGAGCGTGTATTTGGTTGTTTTTGACACCGAAACCTGACAAGCTGATAAAAGCGCCCTCGTTCCATAATTCAAAACACAATGTCGCACCAAGGGCCGGGAATTCACGCCGCTAATGGATTAAATATGACAATAAATATGCAAATGAGAGATGTTGAGAGTCATTTAAAGCCACTGAATGTTTTTTGACTGTGTCACACGAGCTAACGCGATGATCTGCAGGCCTTACTGCTCCCTCGTGTGATGGAGTGGTGACGGGGGTGTGTGTTGGTGTCCGAGGGTTTCGTGTGTGTGTGATGTGTGATGTGTTCAGGGGTGAGAGGTGCGGTGGGATTTTATTGACTCTGTCGCTCTGCCTCGCTGACTGTCTGAGAGGTTTCAGTTTGCCTGACCGTGAAAAGGAAAAAGGTTGGAGGGACATTTATCCACAGGCTGCACCTTCCTCCGCCAGGACAACACGACGGAAGGTGCTGGAAGAGGTACATCGATGGAATCGTGAGGTTATTGAAAAATATATCCTCTTATCAGCTGATGTGCACGTTTATCAGATTGTTTCTGTTTGTGCTGAATGTAAGGAATGCACTGAAAGGTTTCATGAAACTGAAAAAACAACATAAAGAGAAGAGTTAAAACGTCAGAGGAAAAAGACAAATCTTTTTAATGAACTACTTTTAGGGAACGTTTTCAAACCGACAGTAACATAAAGTAATAAAACTCTGCTGCTTGTTTACAAAACGACGACTCCTCACGTGAAACTTTTTCATCCAGGCCTCCCGTCCTCTACGCTCGAGGTGTCTGATCAATGTCATGTTTTCAGAGAGGGCTCAAGACTGTGTGTTTTTTTGTGTTTGGATTCAGTCAAACATCAAGTCGTTTCAGTGATTGCGTTCCTCGTCTGTAGCTGCGAATCCGTGGAAGGACAATGAAGTGTTGTCCTTGACTGGAATGAAAAAACCTGGATTGTCTGAGTCCTCCGCAGCTCTCATGCTCGAGGAGCTCGTGTTAAGAGAGCGGCCTGCTAATAAACAGATCCACTGTCTAGGTTTTTGACAGCGGACTGCAGCAGTCAGCACAGTGTGGCGCCAAGTCAAACAGCCGACACGTGTCACTGGCAGCAGCATCTGACGCCGCGCTGCATTTTGAACTGAATCCCATTCTACCTGAAGTGCAGAACTGAACGGGAGCCAGCAGTGAAATGTCACACTAATTAGTTCACAGAGGAGTTGACAAAAAGAGCGAGCTAAATGACACCAGAACCTCTGATGTGTGCGGCAGAGCGATACACGCTGACCCACCTTCTTGTTAACCACGGTGTCACAGATATCCTGACGACGTGAGAGCTCAGACACTGTGTTGGCGTTTTATGAAAAGACCCGAGGACTTGGATAGTTGCGAAAATAAAAAAGTTTCTGCCCTGGATGTAACGCCGTTATGTCCTCATTTTCAAACCTTTAAATATGGTGGCTTCCTGTGGCCCGAGGCTTCACAACATAACGATCTGCTGTGGGTACCTCTCCTGGCAGCCCTGCAGCGATCGGTCAGCCAGGAAAAGTTTCCAGAGAGCTGGCCAATCAGAAGGGAAGGAGTGTCCTTAAAGAGATTCTGTTTCAAAGATCAGAAAAGAAAGACGTTTTTTTAAAGCTGCAAATCAAGCAAAGAAAATCTAGAGACTTTTTTACACCTTGGATCCCTTTACAAGGACCCCCTCATTATTGTAACTCTGATATGCATAACTGTATTAATACAATACATTCATGTACTATGGAGTACTTTGCAACGATAGAATTAGGCTCCGAGGTGTTTTTTCGAAGTGAGTTCGAAGTGAGTTTTGGACAGAATGTAGATTTTTGTTGGTGCACGAGGTCCCAGTTTGTTGATGTGTTTTTTTAGCGATACTACACTTTGACCATTTTTTGGAAATTATTCCGTGGACCCCCAAGCTATTGGTTCGCAGACCCCTGGGGGCCCCTGGACCAGACTTTGTGAATCACTGATCGAGAGGTTTCACAGTCTGACAACATGAACGGTTTAAAAATTAAATGAGTATAGTTTGGGATCAAATAAAACAAATGAAAGTCCAAAAACGTTGAGTTTCAAATACTAAACGTTACTTCAAAGATGAACAAGATCATTTTATACATTTATACAAAGCTAAACCTTTTATAATCTTTATATATCTAATAATCTGTGATCAGTTTGTTTGACCAGCCCAACCTGTCTCATATGTGGTAAAAAAACTAAAAAAGTAACTTTAAGTTCTTGGTTCATTCAGCATGGCTCCTTTCTTATAATAGTGTGTCAGAGAGCGATATCTGTTCGGTTTGAAAAGTCACTAATTGAATCCGAGGCATTCACGCGTACAAGCCTGAATCCTCCCGCTGAGGATCCGGGGGAGAGACGCTGATGGAGGCCGCAGCATCGTGTGGCACGTTTCTCATTAATCAGGATTCCTCATTAGAATGAGTTCAATTCCCGGGTGAAGCAGAGAACAGAGATAGCAGTCAAACAAGCATCCAAGGTTAAGTGTGCTGCCTGTGCTTCTCGGCTTATTTTGGCTAAAGTCATTAAAGGCAGCATATTTAATTTGGTGGAAGTGAGGCCTTCTTCCTGCTGGAGTTCAAATCACAAGCAGGCGACGTCCCACTCTTTCTTAATGGTTAAAAATGTCATCGTCAGTGTTGTTTTCCTGAGCAGAGCCAAAACAAATGTGGGCGTTCTATCCAGTCTTTTCTTGTTAAACTCGGCTCTACCTCAGCTCGGCTCCGTGACATTGCAAATAAAGACAGAGGCAGCTATTGAAGTCTGTGTAAATGGAAAAAAAATAAATAATCTAAATAAATGGATGCGTGCAGACGGGGTTTTTGTCACATCAAGTAAGCAATCCAAGCAAAGAGAAACGGTCCCACTCACAACTCCTCCCGATTGTTCCTTCTCTCCCCTGTCATCAAAAATGTCTGACCTCCTGCAGAGGACATTGCATTCCAGTTTCCTGTCTGAGAATAGTCATTACGTGCTGCAGTTTGTGTCGAGTGTCATTGTAAGCATATGGAGGGAAGCACCGTGGGGCTGGCAGTTTGGGAAGATGTGTTGCTAAATTGAGTGGAAGTGGGACAGAGTGCACTCGAGTTTCTCCCCACTAATGAACAGATGATAAAAACAGAACTATAAATTAATCACAATTCAGCGCTGCAATTATCTAATATCTCAGCTCGCTCGGCACAACCTGTAACATCACGTGTGTCACATGAGGTTCGTTACTCATCTCGTGTGGCGTCTGTCAGACCTTTACAAAGTGCTGTATTAGCGTCACGCTCTGCAGGTTTCGTTTTAATGAAAGCGTGGCCGCAGAGAATCCTCCTTTTGTGAAAGGCAGATAACCTCACAGCTCCCGGAAAGCAGCATCAATGAAATATTCAAGAAAGCCTTTTTGTTTCACCTTGTAACCGCCCGACTGGTGCAAGTCAGGTCAGCTCTGAACAAAACTTACGTCAGGGTTCTTCTCTATTTCTGAGACGGACTCCGGCGTTAGTGGAGCGTAACCAAAAGCAAAACATGCAAGCAGTCCAAAATCTGACATGTGCAGCGAGAGTCCGTCCTCCGAGCTGCGCGGGGGATGAAGAGGGTCGTTGATGGCGTCTGAAGAAATAGTAAAGTCATTCAAAGTTAGCAGGATGGACTCAGCCGGCGAGCGGTTGCTTCTTCGCTGTTATTCAAATCGACAACGTGCACAGCGCCACCTGCTGTGTCGGGCTGGGTACATACGCACGTGTGCTCTGCGCAGAACGATGTTACTAAGATGAACGCAGACCGGCCGAATCGCTGCAGCCATCGTGCAGCTAACAGCTAACTCTCCCGCCCTGGTGTGCTGTGATTGGTTGTGTTAGCGGCCTGAGCCTGTCCCTTTAAGTAGGTGGCTTCTGGGTAATTTGCTCGTTATCAGCTCAAAACGAGCCAAGCAGCTGTCCTGTACGACGGTGAGGGACCAGACGCTGGCGAAGGAAGCTAACGTCGTCTGAATCCAAACATAGCAATCAAGCTAACCGTTACACTGTCAGCTATCACGCAGGTTATTTATCCAAAGCTTGATGAACATGTGACTAACATCCGACCAGTAATCAACAACCTTTGATGAATGAGTCTCTTCTCTCTGTGACTCATCAGTCATCACTGTAGAACTTTCTCTGGCTCGCCCGGCACTGCAGAGCGACTTTTTCGAGTTTGAAAACAGTAAACCTGAGGCTGTGAATTTGCTCATCACAGGTGGCTCGCTGCCTGGTCTTACCTGAGGACAATACTGCTGCAACACTGGCAGCATTCAGGGCCTCGCTGTGTGCCAGCCTGTTAGCTAAACTGGCCAATTGATTTGCAGGCCAGCATTCCCTGATTGTGTCTGTGGACTAAAGCAATAGGGTCAGCACTGCGGAGAGATGAGTTTATTCACCATTCATCGATCAAGGAGTCCAACCAAGATAAGGGGAGGATGCTGAGCGGAGCAGAGCTTCCCACCGAGGGCAGACACTGACCTGGTTATGAACACAGCAGCACTGCTGACACACAGGGACGCCTGCTTCAAGCTGTTATGGGAAAGTTGATTCAGTTATAGATAGTTTATTCAATCACAATGATGGAAGGAACACAGACTCTTCTTTTTACTGCAAACCACTGCAATGACTTCTCATGACAGGGCGACAGCGAATCACAGCGCCCGCTTCACTCTGCGGTGATTTACAACGCGAGGACGTCGAATGAAACACCCAGACACAAGAAGATAGTCAGCCTGTGTCCGGCTCGTCGCTACCCGCCGGTTGGTGAGAGGAATCACTCTGATTGGCCGCTCAGCTCATCTAATCAGTGCACGAGAAGAAAAACAAAAGAGAGGAAAGCAATTAAACGACTCGACTTTTTATCAGACACTATTCACGATTAGAAGCATCTACATTACGAGTGGTGGTCAGTTTACATGCACGCATTCTTTCCCTTCCACGTCCTCTTCCAGTTTCCCCTTTTTTAAATGACTACCGCCGCCTGCTGGCATGGAGAGTTATTTCCTCTCACGCGTGTGCATAACGTCCGTGTTGGTCGGCCATCGGCTGCAGTCTTTGCCGTGTGTTAGACCAACACAGTGTGCTTTTGTCGACACTAGCTCTTTGTTGTGTCAGTGCCTTGACGTGCATTCGCCACATCACTAGAGGTGTTCAGTTTTACACGGCAGGTAAATGGTTAAAAAGAGAAAGTGTCTGCGGCGCCGGCTCGATTTTGCGAGACTCCTTCTTGCATGAATAATTCCATCTCGGAAAAGCAAATGCAAATGAGCGCAGGTGGAAGGAGAGAAGGTTGTCGTCGGTCAGAGACAGTCTAACGAGTAGGTGAAAAGAAAACATGTTCAGGGAAGCTGCAGCTAATGTGTTCAAACAGGGAGCAGCATAATGTGTAAACAGAATGTCTGTGCTGCTGTTCAACTTTTATTCCACACTCCCCGAAGCGTGCGTTTGATTTGACTGATTTGATGAGACATTCCTGCTAAGTCTTGGTGCACTGGGCTTCAGTGATTCCCCCCCCCCCCCCCCCCCACACACACACACACACACACACACACACACACACACACACACACACACAGAGTTGTATTTGGAGTCCACACGGTATCATCAGCAGATAAGCGACGTGTCCACACCCTCACTCATTGTTTCCTGCTGTCTGAAGCCGGGTGGGACTTTCCCCTCGTGGTGCTCGTTCATGTGGATGCAGGTAAAGCCAGGGGCGCCTCGAGGCTCTGTTGGGGCCCAAGACAAAGGGAGCCCCCCCCTTCATTATTATTCCCAGAGCTATAATGCATGCAGGACATTGAGAGTAAGTGCTGTCAGATGGGGCGCCATTAGGGAGGTTTCTGACTGTCATTGCAAAATGTGCACATTTGGTTTCAAGTTGTCAGTTGTTGGGGGGGAGGGGGCCCTACAGGTCTGGGGCCCCCGAGCGGTTGCTGCCTTGCCTGTTGACTAGCAGCGCCTCTGGTTACAGCTGTCTGATTAGCGTGGGTGGTTGGAGATCGGTGAAAAGGTCAGAGTTCATTGACTTCATTGACTCACGAGTTCATGGATTTTGTTTCACCGCTCCCCGTCGGATAATTGATTGGATCGCCAATGCTTTTGATTAATGGTTGCATTCAGCCGTGTGTGTGTGTGTGTGTGTGAGTCATTGTAAACCTTATGCACTCCTTACCTCTAACTTCTCACAGTTTTGCCGACCTCAGGTAGCAGCTTCATTGAACTAAGATGCACCTCTGAAACCTCGAGGTTGTCGACCAATCAGGAGCTGTTTCCCACACCTGAACATTTCTAAAAAAAATCTCAGACAGACTGACTTTGAAATCTTCATTAGTTGGTTGTTCACAGCGGGAGACAGTCCCTGTCAGACTAAAAGAGGAGACGAGATGTAAAGGAATGCAGGAGTCAAACACTGTGATGGTGATTTTTGTGTCACTTCTATTTTTAGCTCAAGTTATCGAGAGTATAAAGAAAAGAGCAGAGGAGAACATACAGAGATCACAGTGGTAACGAGCTGATCCCAGAATATAAAAGTCCTCACCACCGGTCTCTCCCCTCGTGGGAACTTTTCCTGCAGATTTCCTCCTGGGTTCTCACATGAGCTCAGCCCGACCTCACAGAAAAAGTCCAGATGATATTTGTCTGTTGTGTTCAGACATCGGCGACGAGCGTATCCACTCCCGTGTTTAACTGTGTAGCCTAAAGCGTCCACGCAGGGACTCTGACTGACCTCTCCTGTGGCTAAAACACCGACCATTGGTGATTAACTCATTCAGCACCACTTTAAAAATACACAACTGTCCCTTTAATGGAAACGGATGGTGCCCTTACTGCTGGCTGCTCTAATGGAGGTGAATATTATGTGCCATAGATGCGTGGTAAAACGGATAATTAAGTGTAAAAACGTTTGCATGAAGGACAGATTGTGTAGATGTGTTCATGAAGAGGCTCACACACACAGAGCAGCAGATATAAGAATACCACCGAGATGATCCAACTTTGTTTACACCGATCATACCAGTCCATTTCAATTATAACTATTACGCTTAGAAGCCTTCAAATGATTCACAAAGCACTTTTAGATGTCTGTAAAAGCAAAGCTCATACAAGAAAGACCCGGACAAACATCCTCCCCCTCGCTGTTAATGGCCTCTTAGAGGGATATTCCACCCCGGCGTGCTCTCTTTACACGACTTGTCTTTATAGCAGACGTAAAAAGGATTGGTGTGTGTGTGTGTGTGTGTGTGTGTGTGTGTGTGTGTGTGAGCCGACACACACACACACACACACAGGTCTCTGAACCCTATCTTGTTCTTTCATCTCTGCGGTGTTTGTTGATGTGTTTCTGCAGGATTAGTCTGCATAAAGCACCGTCTCTTTTGCATTACCGTCGGTGAGATGCGAACGAGAAGCAGTGGCCGTATATCTGAATCGCATTACCGTTACTGCGGCCTTTCATTTGACTCTTTTTGCAATAACTCTCCAGCGCCAAAAGGAGCTGCCGCATAAATTTTGAATCAACCTGTGTGAAGTATAAAGCACACGCATGCACGCACGCACACACACAGACGCACACACAAACTTCCTCCGGGGAGCAGAGGAATTAATAATTCACATACATTTCTGGCACATCTCATGTGTTCTCTTTTATGACATCTCCAAAAGCCTTAGAAACCAGGGAGCCTATGGGAGGTAGATCTGTGGAATCATTACAGCTCAGCAATAACGCTGCAGCCCCCTTAATGAAGTAGAAGATGGATTGATGCTGGGCAGGGTTATTGCTATTCAGAGAGCCCTCCCCATCGCTCTGCAGAGGGTGAGCAGGACACCGCGAGAGGCAAGGAGCGAAAGCGGAGGACACAGAGGCTAATGAAGGGACCTCTCTGGACATACATGGCAGCAGCCTCTCTCTCTCTCACTCTCTCGCCCGTGGAGCAGAGTCTACCTTCGCTCTGCAGAAAACAGCCTCCCCTCCTTCCTTTCTTCCTCCTCCTCCTCCTCTCCAGTGCCGGCAGCTCTCACATTATCTGCCATGCAACAGTGCCTGATTTAGGCGTGCTCACTGCTGCAAGGCCTCCTCCACATAGGCCTTGTTTACCACCAAGAATTGTATTTTTTTTGTGTGTGTGTGTGTGTGTGTGTGTGTGTGTGTGTGTGTGTGTTGGACGACTCGACACACGCACACACTGCCATGAAAAAAAGATGAGAGCTGTGTCCTTTTACCCTCATTAAAAACCTGGACCGGTTCCTGAACTTACAGTAGGCTCTCCATGCATCCCGGCTCTTGGCTGAGATAACACTTGCAGCGGGGGTTTATCCTAAGAGCACACACTTTCTGCGGCAAACAGTTAAATCTGGCTAATGGCTTAATAACATTTCAGATTCAAAATTGATGCCACTTTTTTTCTCCTCAGTAATGGTCAGAAAAACACCTCATCCATTCAGGCACAAGCTGCTTCCGAACCTGGCTCCGTCTCTCCTCTCTGCTTGTGTTGTAGTTGTGCCTGCGTGTCCGTGTGTCTTTTTGTTCACATCCAACCCGCTCTAACGCTGAGTGATTGCCCTTTTCAGACACAGCAACAAATTCCACTTTGTCTGTCTGTTTTCAGTAATGGACGTGAACCTGTGAGACGTGTCTTCCTCGCAGAAGAGGACGGAGACAGTGAATGTTTGTTAAGCTGAGAGACATCGTCTTCATTCAATACATAATATGATAACAAAGAGGCAGGTCTTCTTCCTGCTCTTTGTAAAGCGTCTTGACATAACACTTGTTCTGAATTGGAGCTGTACAAATAAAAAAAGATCAAATCAAACTTATCCAAGCTATAAAGTTTGTTTTCTAGAAATCCAGGGTGCACCAAAACTGTCCTCTGAAAATGTGAATGTGTATATTTTCAGTTTCACAAAGACCATCCGTGTTGTATCGGTCCGTATTGGTTGGTATCGGTCCGTATTGGTTGGTATCGGTCCGTATTGGTTGGTATCGGTCCGTATTGGTTGGTATCGGTCCGTATTGGTTGGTATCGGTCCGTATTGCTTGGTATCGGTCCGTATTGCTTGGTATCGGTCCGTATTGGTTGGGCTCTACTAAGCTGCTAAACGAGGGACGTGGTAACAGAGGTCAAATGTGCCTGCAAGGTGGAACAGTGCTGTGTGTGTGTGTGTGTGTGTGTGTGTGTGTGTGTGTGTGTGTGTGTGTGTGTAATGAAACGTGACACCACACCGGGACTCCGCTGCGTATTCAATGTTTAAGCTCAAATCATTGAATCAGTCAATCTTGATTTGAAAAGAAAATATATGTGTGTGTATATATATATATATATATATATATATATATATATATATTTTATTTTATTTTTCTTTTTTAAAGTGAACTGTGCTGGCTCTGGTTTGTAACACATGCAGGCGTTCTGTTGTGTACTTTCAGTCTTCAGGCTCAAGCAGAGGTACAATGACCCTGAGGCACAGTTTAGTTTACTGCCAGAATGTAGAGTTGAAAAGTGCAGCTTTAATATTTTAATCCTTCAAACTCCTCCTCCCCCCCCCCTCCCTCCTCCTCCTCCTCCTCCTCCTCCCCCCAACATGTTCAGTTTGGGAATTGTAGTTGTTCCTATTTTCTTACTCAAGCATCAACACTTTGCTCACACTTTGTTTCTTAATGAGCCGACCCCTAACCGTCCTTTTATCAAATAAAAGATCATAAACATGAATGTGTGACATGGTCCTCATAAATACATAACTCCAGTCTCTCTCCTGTGTAAATGTGTGTGAGAGTCCTGACTGTCTACAGCAGGGGTGTCCAAAGTGCGGCCCGGGGGCCATTTGTGGCCCTTGAGTGGATTGTTTGTGGCCCTTGACTTCGTTCGAAGAATCAGAAGATTTTGGCCCCAGGCCTCATCAGCATATTTCGTTCTTTTTCTTTTTCATGTTAGCGAGGGAGAGCTATAAAAGCCTGCATATTCTTTCCAAAAAAATTAGAACACAACAGTTTCCCACTGCAATTAATTATTGTGTATTTACATTATTTTTTGAAGAGGTCAAAATACAAAAAGTTCCTTCCAATATTTAAAAAAAACAAACAAACAAAAAAACCCTGTGGCCCGTGAGCGATTCTAACGCGACAATTTTGGCCCGCAAGAAAAAAAGTTTGGACACCACTGGTCTACAGTGAGGGAGAAGCTGGAGTCAGTATGGAGGAGGCGTGGCCTAACAGCAGTTTGTTTTGGTTTAATGCTGGAGCTTAAGGGTGAGATCTGCTGGATGAAAAAGTCGCACATCCTTTCTTTAAAATATGAGCACATTCACTACCAGACAGAACAAAAGACAGTGATCTCGTGTTTGAAGGTTTAATTTCTAAAGCCTCGTATCACATATCTGTTCTACTTTTATTTAGCAGAGAAGATGTGCTGCCTCGGGGCTTTTGGAGAAACAATAAGCGTGTTTTAAGGATCTAAAGTTAATCTAAATGCTTTTGTAAATCCGTCCGCCAGATCCAACGTTTGTAAATATGAAACGTTTAAGCCAATGGTCATATCGCACAACACATGATCCTACAGAGCCAGCTGCCACCGCCGCATAATCTGAGTCCTTTGCATGATTTTGGGAACATCTAAATAACTTGACGTGTAAACATTTATTTAACTTTGAGAGATTTATCCTGATAGTAACCTTCCCTTCCGGGTGATTAACCTCAGGAGCGATAAATATTTAGTCCCACTGCTCCCTTGTTGCACTCAATATTCCACATTCCCCGTGAACGTTGGGTATCTGAATGCGTAATTCGATTCATGCCAACAAAGCAATCGTGTTTTATATTCATAGAAAATGAAACTATTATCTTCCGCGAGACAAACAAATAAAATGTCTCCTCTTCATTTAGCCAGCGGGAAAAATGTGGGGAAACATTCAGCGACAAATCCAGAGGGAGACAGTTTCCAGCTGAATACCTCCAGGTCTATTTATGTGGGAGATGAAAAGCTTGTATAACAGCAGCGTGAGCCTCACTTTCTGAGGAAGAGACAACTTGTGAATAGCTGCATTCAGTCGCTGAATATTCTCAAGTCATGCTGATTGAGAATATTTAGAGGCGGCACTTGAAAGCATCGAAGAAAAAAGTTCATCTCTGGTCGTGCCCTCCCAAGACTCCCAAAATATCTACATAGCCTGTCCTCAGCCTCTTAAGCCTTCTGCCCCGCCCCCCCCCCGCGCTCCATCACAGATACAGATTTCAAAGCTTTGCTCAAGCATTAATTTTTAAAGGTAAATCTGACCTCAGGCTACAAATATTCATGCATTCTGCACCAGAAACATCAGATATCTTGCATTTTTAATATTTAAGCAAAGAACACGCTGCAGCTGGTGTTTACTAAATAAATGCAGAGAAGGTTTTATATATTTAGGCGAGCAAAGAGGGGATGCTGCATGCTCCTATGTCAGCCATCTTTTCTTTTTTAGGATATCTTGATGCAAACTTTTTGCCCTCAGTAAGACGTGTTGTTGGCAGTCGCTCAGTCTGAAGGGCCTTTGGTTGGGAACCGGAGGGTCATCGGTTCAGGTCCCGATGTGGACCAGATCTGGAAGTTGTTCTGGTAGCTGGAAAGGTGCCAGGTCACTTCTTGAGAACTGCCGAGGTGCCCTTGATCAAGGCACCGAACCTGGAACAGCTCGGGAGCGCTCGCCGTGTCGCAGCTCAACTCTGACATCTGTCCACACTTCCTGTTTGTGCACGTGTGTGTGTGTGTGTGTGTGTGTGTGTGTGTGTGTGTGTGTGGGGATGAATAACTTGTTTAAAATAAGGAATAAAGCGTAGTTCTCTGTGCATCCTGCTCTTTAACAGACGGTTGTTATGCATGATGGCAGCCTATGTAAATGACATGACTTGTATTCGTTAGGCAGGTCTAACCTTTCCCCACACATCATTAGTTAGCGTGACCTTTTGTCAATAAGGGCATAAAGATTCCCGGTCCAGGTGAACCTGAAGTCCGCGTCCGTCCGCCTACTCCATCACCACTACCGCGCTGACACCGCCTTTCCCGCCGCTGACCTTTTTAGGCAGCTACCGACCGTGTTTGTCTACACAGGAATTGACATAATGTATGCCAGCAGATGTCTGACATCCTTACAGCCTGAGCTCGCACTCCTGATTAGTGAGTCCGTCCGGCGCTGCGGAGTACAGAATGTTTTATTTCCCTGCTGCTGACTTCTGCATAACTTTAGATTCTACAGTTAACATATTCACAAAAAGGACCGGAGTTGTCAGTACTTAATAAAATAAGTCATAATTACAACAAGCTCATGACGCTCTGTCTCACGGTGTTCTGTTAGGACAGGCTCAAACAGAGAAGGACCTTTGCTCAGCGGCTCAAGGAGCATAAAACCGTTCACTCCTGCTCCATGAAATCAAACCAAAAGTTCCCCGACAGACGATGTTCACGAAGCCGAGGCTCCTCTGAAGCGTCTGATGGAAGGGGAGCGGCTGAAACCAGTGAAGAGGATGTGAAGGGTCCTCGGTGGTCCTCTCCTTTCTGCTGCGTGCACGTGAAGTTCTGACAGCTGGACTTCTGTCTGTGCCCGGGGGATTGTTGGTGGTTATCATAATTTACACTTTTTATATCGTACCTAAATGTGAAATGTCCACCACAACTAAAACTCTTGCTCGCTGATTTGCAGAAGTAAAAGCAAAGAGCCTCTTTGGTGCGACCTGTCGCTCTAGAGCACATCAACCAATGAGGGGAAAAAGTCACTTCAGAGCCTCTCCTGGATTTGGAGATGTTGAGTTTGACATGTTGGTCCTCGACGCCGGTCTGAGCCTGAAGGAGAAACACTTTGTCTTTGAGTTTGTTGAAGTTCCAACATGATGATGAAATCGTCAAGAGGAGAAGAAAACAGCTTTGTATAAATGTTGGCTGAATGGAGGTCAGATCGAAGGTCATTTCAGGTAGTGCTGATTGACTTTCATGACACAGTGTTGAGCAGATTTGTAGCTCCAAGTAAAATGTTTGAGGGTGCACTTTTATGCAGATATTCATTCTAGAGATAAATCTTTGTTGGAAAGCCACTGATGAGTGTCGGTATGTGAACTGTTTCCAACCTGCTGATTGGTCATTACAGCTCTGCTGCTGAAACAGAAACAACAACATTTCACATGTTGAATGTCCAGACCGCCGTGTACAGACTCTTCATTTCTAAACAGAGGTCAGTCCTGGGCTGAACTGTGTTTTTCATCCTGATAATTCAGTCCAGTCCTGCTGTTGTGTTTCAATGTAACTGGATGTAATCATCTTTCATGTCGTCTCAAACACGCCTGCTTCCAAGAGAACACCGTGTTCAACTTCCTGCACGTTCAGTTATACATTCTGATGCAGATTTCAGCGGCTCTGCTCGACCCCGAAGTCCTGCTGGTTTACAGAAGCTGCTGGATTTAATTTCTGCTCTGCTTTCCACGTGGGATTTCAGAGGAAGGCTTAAGAAATGACAGAGGGTTAAATTGAGCCGGCGAGGGTTAAATCTCAGCAGACGAGTCTCCACAGGAGGGGCGCCGCTCGTCTGGTGGTTCGTACACGCACTTCCTGTTTTGAGGATAAAGTCCTTGAGAGTCAGCGTTCCAGGTTCAAATCCGACCTGTGTTTCTCTCTCTTTGTCCCACCAGTGTCTTACTCTGTCCTGTCTTTAAATTAAAGGCACAAAAAGCCTTAAAATAAATCTCTCTCACTTCTTTTAGGAGCTTTGATCGTGCGAGAAGTTTTGATCACGCACTGCTTACTAAACAAAACAAACCCTTTAAAGTGATTACAATCAATAACGTCTCGGCCGAAGTTTCCTTTTTTATCACCTGACAGATGTGTTCAAACGTTGTTCTCCGCTGTGACCAAATCAAATGTGCATCTCATCCCTGAGAAAGTATTTTTATCTGCATCTATGAATATTTTGTTTGATCAGTTCAAACTTAATCAATTACCCGTGACGAAGCTTTTTCTAAAAATACTGATAATTAATGACCAGACACGATCCTGCCACCTGTCACGAGCGGAGAAGATGGAGCTTCACACGGAGACGTTTCTAACAAACTGTAGAAGGACATTAAGAGCTGATTTGAAGTTCCTGCATTGATCTAATCATGACTACAATCTGACCTGCGTGTGCACGACGCCGGTCGTCATGCTCTTTTAAATAAGCTCTGTCGAGAAGCTTTGTAAGTTAGCATCGCTGCTTTGTGTTGGCTAATGATCCTTTTTAACCGCTCTAAAATCAGACTGATGTGTTTAACTGAAATGCTCAGATTGTGAAGACGATGACATCACAGCTGTCCAAGAAAGTCATCGCCATTCCTCCTGGTTATTTCCCGCCTTGTTGATTTTTCTCCAAAGTTTCGTTTTCCCGTCTTGAGATTCTGGACTGTGGTTGTTTGTCATGTGTGGAGTCACTCAGTCGCTGATGATTCAGACCTAAACATTACATCTGTTCACCTTTAGATATCAGTCTGACTTCTGAACAGCTCGCTGATGAGTGTTGACCGTCACACTGTTCAGATAACTTTACTAATAAAGCTCTCTTTTCTCTGTCTTCCCTTGCTCATGCTGATGTCCTTCCTGTCCTACCTGTGGATTAGGTGAGTACGATCACTCCTCTTTTTGTTTGATGAGACGGAAAAGACAGATTTCAGTGTCGTCCTTTCCAGGAGAGGAAAGTTTGTACCCGGATTCAGTCCTTCCGTTTGGGAGTCTTCATGTTCAGAGTAATTATCTGCCTGTCTGTAAAGTCACAAACTTGTATGTGTGGTAATTTACACGAGACTGCCTCTGCCAGTTGCATGCTGGGAAAGGCTTGCAGTCCTTCCTGTAAAGAGACTATTCAGGTCAGGAACGACTCACGAAATCCTAAATAATCCTCTTGAGTTTGTCTAATCTGACAAGTGAAGGTAACACGGAAAAATGACTGCAATTACAGGAGATGTTAATGTCTATTACAATCGCCTGTGAAGATTAGGAGCCTCTGCAAACTTTCTCTGGAGTTACTCGCTGAATTGTGTTGAGTTTTTCTGTCACCTCTTGTCATATAGAGCTAACGAAGCTTTGAAGGTCAAATATTCTGCAAAATCTGCTTCACTATGTTCCTCTAACTCCAACATGTGTCTCTAGTCTGTCTGCAAACCCCGTCTTCTGCCTGCTCCACTTTTCAGAAAATGTGTGCTCAAACAGGGCGTTTGGAGATGTTCCCTTCATGACATCACAAAGGGCAGTAGCCCCTCCCCCAGGTGGGTGACACTCCCACAGCTAGGTGTTTGTTCTGCCCTCTGAGTCTGCCTTCTCACCGTAAACAATAGGACATGGAGCCAGAAAGCAGCGAGTACACCTGAGCCCTTCCAGAGAGGGGGCGTGGTCAGACACAGCTCATTTACATATTTAAAGCTACAGACACAGAAACAGCCTGTTCTGAGCAGGGCTGAAATAGAGGGGTTTATAGACATGATCAAATACAGGATCAGAGTGGATTTACAACAACACACTTCACACACATGATGAAGAGGAGCGAGGACACTTACTGAAGAGGAGGAAGAGGAGGAGATGTGACCTTTAAAGGCTCACTGAACGTAAGATAATCAAATATAAGCCTGTAAAGTTTGAACAGTAGACACAGTCTCCTGCTGCTGATGAAGTTGGTGATCACAGCCAAAAAAATATTCCGGAGGTGAACCATCCAGGTCTATTTAAAGTTTGACAGATTTGCATTAAACCTCACGCTGGTTGGAACCTTTCTTTGAGTTCTGCTGTTGCCATGGTGATCATGGATGCCAAATTGGATGCAGGTACTGTTACATCAGCAGCGTGTTGGTCGCCATGGAGATGAGGTGTGCACCTGTAATGGGTTCAGCGTTAAAATGTCACTTCTGGTGGGAGTTGGAAGCTTCTCGGGGAGAGCGGCGCCGCTGACGTCTTCCGGTGGTTCTTTCTTTGTCTTTGAAAACAGCTCATGTCATGATTTGTGCAAGCTCTGTGTCGTGACGTTTCATTGCATCCATAACATCTTCATTAGCAGCTTAACGTCCTACCTGCAGTGTAAATTGAAAAGATGTGAAAGAATGAGAGCCATTCTCCGAGCAGGCTGTTGAGTGTTTGTCGATCATTTCTGGAATCATCCACAGGGCCTCTTCCAAACTGACAGTAACTTTTGCCTCCTGAAGTCAGGGATTGTGTGTCGGGTCGTCTGACAATCTGATTTTTAAATCCCCAAGAAACGAATAGCAGATTCCTCTCTGTCCTTGCCTGACTTATCTCCCTGGAAGGGCCCGAGCCTCAGGTCTCCTCAGCAGGAGGAGGCTGAGAGAAAGAGGTCACACAGATTGACTGAATCAAGATTAAGCTGCCATAGCAGCACTCTGGCTTAAATGTGCAGATGAGAGCACAAAGCCCAGAAGTAATTTTACAGATTGCTAGATGTGGCAGCTCTGTGCTCTGCCCTCTCGAGTTCGCTGTGTGGGGACGGTAATCAAAACTCCCCTATCGCCCACACACAACCGGCTGGATGCTGAAGGTAATAGCTCTGCAAGTTTTACAAGGTTTCTCTCCGGGAGATTCAGTGTCGTGGGCGTTCACTCTCCGAACTCGTCAGACGAGGCTGCTTAAACAATTGCTCAGCGCTGACGCAATCTTCAGGCTGTCCTCTATGCCTCTGATGTCACATTAAAGCCATTTTATGTAACATGAATGTTGTCGTTCCGACACACAGCGTGCCTGTAAGCTATGGAAACGCCTTTCAGCTGATCAGAAAACTCAAACTAGCCGTCAGCTAACCGTCAGCTAACTACGCATTCATGGCTGAAAAGTAAGCTAGCACGATGTCGGAGGAAGGACAGAAGAGTGAGCAGAAGTTCACAAAGAGCTTCTGATTTCTGTCAGGACTTTTTTAACCAGATCTTAATGAAAGTGTCTGGAGGAGATGACCAACCCTGCCTTTAAGTTACAGCCTAACTAGGTGAGAGGATGTTTCTCCATGCACGCGTGTAGAAACCAGATTCTGCTTGCGGTCCTAAACTTGGCCTTTCGACTTTTAAATGATCTGAAGTGAAACTTTTTCGACGAGGTTAGAGATAAAAGAAAAACCCCTTTTTATCATCTGACATGACATTAACACAAGTTGTAATTAAATAGATTCAACCCCTGACTCCTCTGAAGTTAATAATCCGTCTGACCTGCAGGCTTTGTGCTATCAATGAGTTACAATCTTTGGGGAGAATTCTTAAAACCAATGGGGGCATTTTCTCTGTAATTAACTTGAAAGCTTGTCTGGGAAGCAGATCAGCATGACTTTGCTTTATCAAGTTCCCCGGTGGCTTTCCTAAAAAGCCCAACGATCTGTTGGTGATCTGAGAATTAAACAGCCAAGCACGGGACGAGGGGAAAATGCACACACACGACATCACGTCATGCTGTTTCGCTGTCCTCCCTGTTCCCCGTTTTATAACTTTGACAATAGTTTTTACTCATCAAAGTCGGAGCACATTTCCTGAGAAATCCTGCAGCGCTCCGTTGCTCGGCTCCCCTGATTGGCTCCTGCTGATTGGCACCATTTCCAAGCGTACAGGAGGCCTAACTGTGTGCTCATTAGTGTCGTGGGACCGTCAGGTGCAGAGAAATGAAGTTATTGTAGCTCAATTAAAAGCTGGAAATTACTTTCCAAATTGGTTTTATTCCCAACTCCTCTCTGGTGCTTTTTATCAGTCAAAGGAAATAGTTAGATTTACACTTAGGGGTAAACAGTTAGGAAATCACTGCTTCATTATGAAAGTCATTCCAATTCCTGAGTTCAGCTCAGCTTCATTCTCCTCTTCTTCCCTTCGTTTCCTGTTGATGTTATTTTCCTGCGGGTAGCAGTGGGTCTCTTTTTCTCTGCTGCAGTGCTTCGTCCTGCCAGAATCATGAAATGCATCATTTCCAATCCTTGAACCAAACATTTCTTTTCCTGGGAAACCTGCCCAGCACGTTTTCAGGCCATTATTTTTTAGCTTGTATAAACTCGGCGCTCTCTAATGGTTTTTCCAGCTATAGAGACGTTTTGTATTTTATTGTGTGGAACTATATATTTTTATTTTGCACCATGGAAACATGTCATAGTCCTGAACAAATGATCATTTTAACATTTATTTTGTGTAACTCTTCTTGCACAGAATTTATTGACCGTTTGAAAACACAGTTCTGTTGATAAATGTCGAGCTCATCACATCACCACGCTTTATCAAATCACTTGAATATGGCGTCTTCATGTGCAGGTGCTCATCTCATGCACTTTTATTATCTTCATAACGAGCAGCTGGGACGAGTAAACGAGTCGATGTTTCATGACGAACAGCTCGTCGTTCTTTCATCGTGAAGGAAGCAGCAGCCACTGACGCCTTCAGTCCCGACGCAGCGTGTGGTTCCACACAAGCAATCTGATTGGACAAGAGGTGTTCCATGAGTGCTCACATTATGTACAGTATCAGTAAGCGTCAGCCAGGTGTTCTGAATGAACATTTTCAGCTCACAGGTTTTATTTTTTTCCCCGTGTCGATCAATCTCATATCTTAAAAAAAAAAAACACTTAATTTCTTTCGACAAACAAACAAAATGTTCCAACAACAAAGTTGCTGCTCTGTGGTAACCATGGACACCAACGAGTAGCGAGGGTGCAGTGGATCTCATTAGCGCTGAGAAACAACCATCAGAATACCAATAGTGCTACAATTAGTTTTTACAAATGTCTGCACATTTTGAAGGAGATAAAAACGATTTTTTTTACAGTGTAAAAAAAAAAAAAAAAGGCATTCATGGTGTTTTCTCTAATGATGGATACAGAGGTGGTCACATGCTGTGCCAGAATCTGCTCCTTACAGGCACGAAGCTGAGAAAGCCTCATCCTATTAATGTCTACGCAGGTAGGATTTCGCTGAGCGTGCATTCTTCTTTCATTAGATTCACTGGTTGATCCGTGTTGTTGCAGCAGCGTACGTACACTGTTGTGTTTTTGTTGTTAATGACTCAATTCTGAAGAGGGTTCCCAATTAAAACTCCCTAACCTGGTTCGCTCACCGCAGAACAGCTGCACGAGCCTGTTCTCTTCATTTTCCTTTTTCAGAACGTGAAGCTTTGTGCAGGTACACACACGAGAGCAGGAAGAATATTTGTTTCAGTGTTGCTCCAGTTTGATGAACAAATTGAGTACACCATATGTCACGGGTAGGAGCGCAGACGTGTTACATGGGGGCGGCAGTAGCTCAGTCTGTAGGGACTTGGGTTGGGAACCGGAGGGTCGCCGGTTCAAGTCCCGGCACGGACCAAGTCCGGAAACTGGTCTGGTAGCTGGAGAGGTGCCAGTCCATTTCCTGAGCACTGCCGAGGTGCCCCTGAGCAAGGCACCGAATCCCAAAAACTGCTCTGGAGCGCCCACTGTGGGCAGCAACCTCACTCTGAGACCTCTCCATTAATGCAGAGTGAAAACCGAATTTCCCCTCGAGGGATTAATAAAGTATATAAATTTTTTTTTTTTTAAAAAGGGTTACGCAGGTGGAGCAGGAAGTGGAAACGCTTTAGCGGAGCTGCCGTTGGTTTCATGAGGCTGTCATTGGGTTTGGGTTCTTTTCCAACCTGGCAACCTAACGCACCTCCTTCATTATTCAGTGTGTGTGTGTGTGTGTGTGTGTGTGTGTGTGTGTGTTTGCCTTTTGAACATATTCCAACCAAAGTGATGCACAACACGTTATGTTCAGACGCCCTGCTCCTTGCAGGTTCACAAAGACGCCCAAGAAATACCATCTAAATGGGACGCCTGGGAAGCTTTCAAATGACTCCAATGTTGAGTCAGCAAACACTCCTGCATGCACACAGATGCCATTTGTTTGGCATGGTGCTTACAAATGTAACTTTTCTGGTGGTTTGGTTCAGATTGCTGGTGAATCTCGTTGGCACGAGTACATTAATTAACATTAACATTAACTAAATGTGGGTTAACTGTAGACTGTATACAAATGGACAGGGTGCCTCGAACAGGATGAAGCCAATATTTCACAGGAACTGGTAACAGCTGACATACTGTGAATGTGCAACCAGAGTCTGCGCCGTGAAACCAGCCTGAAGAGCCGCGTTGTGGACGGAAGTTCAATGACTCCTGAGCTGATGTTGGTTATGCAGAGCTGGACACACATCCGCTCATCCGATAATTATCAGCACAAATATGTGAATAAATTTTTTAACAAAAGGTTAATATGGAAACCGCTCGTCTAATCCTTTAACTCTTGGTAGATTAGCAGTCTCAGGTCTGTTTGTAATTCCTTCAAACGACGCGGGGAAGCTAACTTAATAAAGATGTTTTAAAACTCACAGACTGTTATAACTTTTCTCATGTCCCCAGATAGTACCTGTCATTTGCTCAGAACTACAGTGATAACCTTTTCAATTGGTCGACCAATTATAGGAGTGAAATTCAGTGAAAGCACCAACAGCAAACCTGCCTGTGTGTTAAGTTTAATTATAATTCAAACTTGACATTTACACATTGGCTGTTCAGTGAAAGAAGCCCTGTTAGTGGAGAATTAAAGTAGGTCTTATGGAGCAAATATTTAGTGTGTAATTATCCAGTGTTGAACATTATGGACTTGACATTCAATATGATTAAAAAGTGTTGATTCAGTTTTTCCATTTGGCTGCATTTACCTGGTGAAGTTAAAGAACAGGTGAGTTTTGCATTGTGTCGGATTTACCCCCCTTATCTCCATATTCACTGCCTCATGTTACCGCTATGCAGATGATACCCATCTCTCCCTGTCAATAGCGCCAGATGACGTAACCGTCTCCGCAAGATTCTCGACATGCCTTGCAGATATCTTTAGATGGATGAATGCAGCCCACCTTCAACACAACATGTCAAACTAAATCCACTGAAGGAACATTTGTAAAGAACAAAATCAAGTCACAAAAGAACGTCTGGATTTTCTAAAGATGAGGTTTTGAAAAGTAGAAGTGAAGAGATTGTGTTTTAAGTAGTGAAGGGTTGAAAGTGTAACGTGATGAATATTGAAAGATGCACCGTCCGTCCATCTGTCCGTTCAGACTCATCATCACTAATGCATCATGAACACCAACCTTTGCTCTTTTACATATTCCAACACTGAAATGTTTTGCTGTCTGTAGAACGAGTCGCTTTGATGAATCTCCAGAGATGTGGGCTTTTTAAAGATTCATCGCTGTGAGCCGTGTGTGCGTAACGACATGTTTGATGGTCATTGTGTGGTTTGCTTCTCGCCCTGCATTCTTGAATTACCTCCCAAACCCACAGAGGAGCGCAGCACGCAGGTCCTAATGTGAAAGCAGGAAATGGGAGGATAATCGGCTCCTGCTCGGGCTCTGTTGTTTGTTTGAGTGATTGTAATGGCTCTGAATTGTTCTCTCTTTCCCAATTAAACAATAAAGAAGGCTTCGGAGCAGTTCACAAAGTTTCAACCAGAACAAGTGGACGTGTTGTTTTGCTAAATCACCAGTTCTGAGACGACTTGTTTGGTTTTATCTCTTCGACTCTTCGACACGGTGGTTAGAAAGTTTTCAATCTGATTTTTAATGTTTCACTAACCTTCAATTTCCGCAAAATTCCAGCAGCAATCAGTCAGATATCTACTGAATGATGATTCTCTCCTCCTCTGTGATCAATCAGCCAATCAGAGAGCTGCTCTCCTCCTCTCTGATTATGAAGAAAACCTGCTGTGTTGAAGCTTCTCTGACAACAATGCAGCAGCCAGTATGTCCTCCTTCTAGCTTTAGATTCTGCTCCTGAATGCTCTGGATTTGATTGGACCAGAGAAGGTAGGCGGGGCTTTGAAGGCCATTTTGGACGCCCCTGGGTTTGTCAGATATGAGAGCAGTTATCAGGTGAACAGGTGTTGCAGCGATGGAAGCGGGCAGTGGAACTGCTTCAGATAGAAGTGATTGTACCCGAGCTAAAAAGCCAAATATACAATCCTGCTCTCAGTTTATAATACAGCCTTCATTAGAGTGATTTATTTCTGTGTGTGAGAGTCTTTGCTGCTGTTCAGTTCAATAGACTCACTTTCAGTGGAATAATAGTGAACTTCACAGTTTCAGAAAATAAGGAACATAACGATGGCGACAGCAGCGTGAGATACCATCTGTGCATCTTCAACGTGATTGCTGCAACAATTGATTCAATTAAAAGTTACTCATCCAAACCTTGTGAGCACGTTCCCTCTTTACTTCTCCGTGTAATCCCTCGTATCTCGTGTGGCTTTGTTTGCGCCGATGCATCCGAGGAGTTGGTTCTTTGTATTTCCGACACAGCACGGTCCACTCGAGCAGCACTTGTTGTAGCTTTGTTGTTTATTCGTTTCTCTGGCCCGCAGAGCTGCAGAACCTTTGAGGGGTCATGCAGGTTGAAAACATGGAGCTCTGTGGCACAGTGTGCATACAGTATTTAAACACACACACACACACACACACACACACACACACACACACACACACACACACACACTTTGAGTTTCAAACATCCTGCTGGTCTTGATTTTTTTGTAAGTCTTTGTCCTTCACAGAGCAAAACCCAGATCGAGGATGTCTCCATCAGAAAGCAGCAAACACTGAAGAATACTAAAACTACAGACAGCATGAGGTTTTTTTCTAAATGCATCCAAAGGCTTCGGATAATTACACTCCCATTCCAGAAACGACGGATCAGCAGACAGAACAGGATGAGAGCCAATGAGACGAGCTGGTGAACGTGTTGACAGATTACTGTTGACTTACAGGGGACGAAACAAAGTCAAGAAGGTGGTTTACCTGAGCCTCAGCACTCCGACTGTGCAGAATGCCCCAGAGACCAGAACCTGGACTGGGTTATTTAAGTTTGTAGGGGATGTTTGCACCCTACCTTGATCCCCTGTCCCGCACAGTTTCCTAGTTAGGGATCAGTAATGACCATCGATGAAAACCAGGATTCTTATCTGGGTCAGCTGGAAGGTTGAGGGTTCGATCTCCGGCTGCTGCAGATGTCCGATGTGTCCTTGGGGCGAGACACTTCACCACAAGTTGCTCCAGCTGCTTTGGAGGCAGTGTGTGAATGAGTGAGTGTCTTTGCACAGCGACCTCGAACATCATGGTGTGAATGTGTAGGCGTGACCTGCAGTTATTAAGCGTCCATTTATCTTTCACAGTTCTCCCCACAGGACAGAGTGTTGTACACACAAACAAGTCTGGAAGTTTCCATGAAGCCCCCTCGCATGTTTAATCACGGCTGAGTGTTGACGGTCTGTGGCAGGAAACAAATATAAAGCAGGAAATAATGCGAGTGAAGCAGAGCAGAAATAAACCATTAAATATGAATATAAATGACAGTAAATCAAAACTTAGATTGACAAAAACAACCATCCCAAATTAATGTTTCCTTGTCTGAGTCCCTCCACATTAGTGAGCGTAGCTGCAAGCATGCATGCATGAGAGCGTATGAATTTATTTCCTCTTTGTTATGCATATGTTTCTCCCCTCAGAGAGTGATGGCAGCAGAGAGAAGGAGCCGTCGTTTGTATTACTTCCTCCCTGGAAGTCCTTTAAAGAGCACGTAGCTCCCCTGCTGCATGTTAATGCACTCATTATGTTACTCTTTCTTTTGCTGATACTACTCTGACCTTCAATGCTTTCTGCAGCTCACCTTTTTTTAATTTTTTTTTTTTCTTCTCCCGGGAGAGAAACGTGGCCACAAAACAGCGAAGCATCTGGTTTGGCAGTTTCTCTCGGTGAGCAGCGGAGTGGTCGCTCGTTCCAAATGCATTTAAAGAGAAAATCTGAAAGAATGTCTCCGGTTTGGCAGCGAGGTGAGCAATACACCTGAATTATACATGCTAACAAGAAAACCCAGAGGAAGTGTGCGAGATGCTGCTCTGCTCTGACATGAGTCGACTAACGTGTGCCATCCTTTTGAATCTTTAAAAACGACAAAGTAAACACATTATTAACTCAGCAGAATGACAGACGCTATTTTCTATTCTACTATTCACTTAGCCAACACTTTCATCCAAAGCGTCGCACATCAGAGAGTCGGAACAACACAAGCAAGGATAGAGCCAGCGACATGTTTCCAGTTCCTGTCCCCCCCCCCCCCGTAGACATGGAGGAGGTCGAGGAAGGAGGGGGCTGGTGCTCACTCCCCTGACTGAACGCAGCTCGTGTTGAGTGCCGCTGCATTTTAAGACTCACATCTGTGTGGAAATGTCAGAAGCGTTGACTTGTTTCAACGCGGGAGAAAAAGCGCTCCCTGCCAGCCGAGTTTTTGACGAGTCTCGTCCTCACTTCAGTCTGTCCACCTTCCAAACGAACGCACCAGATGTCTTACTGTTCCCTGTGTTCGAAACGTGAAATTCTCGAAGCAGACGGGTAAATGTTTGACGTTTGATGGCGTGTAACGATGCAGTGCGATGTCTAACCCTCGCGACGGTTCGATGCCTGATCTTTAAAATGTCCACCTGCTCACCGGAGCTTTAACTGGATGGACGTGTTAAAATAAGTGTCTACATCTGAAACATGCTAAATAGCTTCTTCGTTGGTATTGAGATGAATGTTGACATTAGCTCAGACGGCTGCGTCCTTGTTGAGCTAAACTGGGTGCTGCTGCGTTATCACCCCGTGGGTGAGACCTCGTCAAGGTGACACTCACAGCCATTGTGGTGCAGAGTAATCAGAGAGTCCTGACCTTTAAGTCTTTCTTCCACCGTGTCGAATATCTGCTCCACATTCGACTTCTTTATCCTGAAAGATGAAAAGTTGCATCACTGGTGACCTTGTGCACTTTAATCCGCCCTGTGTTTCAGCCCGGGAGAGAAAATCCTCTAAGGACAGATCAGAAAGTATTTTTGGTCATTCTGACATTTGCTCTGAAATGAATCTTTGACGTTCATGCACTCTGATCACGGCGAGAAAAGAGCCGAACATGATGAAGGCTTCATTTTTTTTTTTTAACCTCCACTCTTCTTTTGTGCCGCACTATAATGGCTCTTTTAATTCATTTTTTAAAGCCTGTCAAGATCATTAGGATCTCAAAAATCCAGCCCTGACTCTGTCATCCCGTAGAAGCCTTTTGGTCTGTTCAAAACAGGATTGTATTTTGGGGGAAGTTTTTTCCGCCTTTGGTCGCTGAGAAGAAAAGGATTGTAATGTTCTCTTTTCACACGATAAGCCGCTGAAGTCGGACTGTATCTGTGCCGCACAGTGACTCATCCTCCAGCAGTGTGAGCCGTCAGAGGTTGACCTGGGAGGCCTTCTTCTTCTTCTTCTTCTTTTTCTTCTTCTTCTTCTTCTTCTCCTTCTCCTTCTTCTTCTTCTCCTTCTTCTTCTTCTTCTTCTTCTTCTTCTTCTCCTTCTTCTTCTTCTTCTCCTTCTTCTTCTTCTTCTTCTTCTTCTTCTTCTTCTTCTCCTTCTTCTTCTTCTTCTTCTTCTTGTGTGGCCTCTTGATTCGTCAGCTGCCCCCCCCCCCCACAGCGACCTCCACAGGACCGTAAGAGCGTCTAAATGGCTTGAAATGAGGAGCGCTATCCTGGAGGTGTCGACAGTCCCGCAGAGACAGAATGAAAATTGAAGTGCAGATTTGAGCTGAAGAAGAAAGACAACCTGAGTCTTTGAAGCAGAAAAACATGTGATGTGGAATATTTGTTAGATCTTTGGGGACAAATACTTTCACACCTTTTGTGTCAGACTTCCTGCATCTCTGTCAGATCTACCAAACTTCTGTTGTTGGGTTGAAGACGTCACAAATCACCCTCGAGCGAAGAGAAAAATGAAGCTGATGAGGAATTCAACTCTTTCAAGTTTCTTCTGAGTTTATCATTCATCCACATTCAATAACGCAACACTCTTTTTTTTGTTTTTTAAAGACTTGATTTATGTATTTAGGAAAGCTGAAGAGAGACAGGAAAGACAGCGTCGAGGCCGTCGTATCAAAAGCTACCTTTCACCTCCCTTTGCATCAGCTCGAGTTTACAAGCATCGAAGCTTCTGGGTTTTTATACGTTTGTCTTGAAGAGCTGAGCAGGAAGCTTTTGGTGAAGACAGTGGCGTGACATGCAGAGGGCCGAGGTCGGAGAGCTGTCTGTCGGAGAGCACTGCTTTGGATTCAATGCAGCAGCTTGTGACCAACAGTAATTCAAAGACCCGTGGGCTTTCTTTTCTTTTTTTAAAGCATGTATTGTTCTTGCCACTAAAAAGTGCTCTTGGACTTTCTTTAAATCCGTAAAGCTTCTTCACTGAGAGAACGACAGAAATCATCACAGGTCTCCAGAGGCTCCGACACAGCAGGGGGTCCTCCACTCAAAATGACTTTTCTGTCTTTTTCACAATTCACAGCAGAATATAGTCAAAACAAACACACGACCCGAGCAGCTGGGGGTTTCACTGCCTCTTCTAACATTTACATAATAATTACAATATTTACATCAGATCTGACACACTGACGTCTTCAGTCATCATCGGTCGTTGGTTGTTCATGTGCTGCTGCTGACATTAGTTCATCCTCTTCCTGTCTGGCGTGTTTAGCTTTTTGACCTGGAGCTTGAGGTGGCCGCTCTAGATGCAAAGTTAGATAACCTGTGAACTTGGTTTGGTGGTGTGATGTCCTGAGAATATGACCGATAGAGACTCACAAAGACGACCTCTGGATGTGGTCGGAGCAGATAAAAAGAGTCTGCGTGTAATAACGGGGCTCTTATCTGATCAGATAAAGAGACGGCAGCTGCTCAGGAGTGTGAAGCGAGTCTTCCACTAACGCTCAGATCAGCGTATCATCTCCAGACTCCTCCAGTCAGCATGTGGCCACGACACGAGGCTTACCTCCAACTCCATGCATCCACCTTACCTTCCAAGAAGCCCAGAAAGACGCTGTCCGAAGCACATGCATCCTAATAAACTTTGTTTGGACCAGAGAAGTTCGACGCTTTGAAGGCCTGCAGTACCCATTTTAAACACTAGGTTTCAGAGACTGCTTTAATGCTGTCTTTAAGCTTTTCCAGTGTCGGTCTCATTAAAGCAGGATGCCATGTTTAGATTAAAATCTGTGTCATTAGATCTTCACCTGCTGAATATTCACCTGTGCTCATGAATATTACAACAAACAAGGTTTTTATAAATAAATTAACTTTTTAACTCGCACAAACTGACTTCACTCACTTATGCACATTTATGCAGCATCCTCGGCGAGCCCCCCCACAGACTGCACTCGCTGCGCTCTGCTCCTATGTGTTCTCATGCAATTCAAATATCGCGACCTTCAGCTGCTCATACTTGAAACTTCCATCAAATATCCTGCTGACTATAATCCTTGTCAATCTAAAACCCTAATCCATCAATGTTGCCCTTTTTCAGCGCGGAAAAAAAAAGAAAGAAAAAAGCTTACATGTACTTTCTCCTAAAGATCTTATCGACTCGACAATTTGTCCGCTCTTATCTGCTCTAAAAACGATTTGTACAAGGACACACGTCTGTTTGTTGTTTTTAAAGCCATTTGTGTTTGTGTTGCACTGAAGAGGCATCACAACGTGAAGAGGTTTGACCCAACCCTCCTCCTGCAGAGCACATCAGGCCGGCATGTCTTTCCACAGAGAATTACTTTGTGTTGTAATACTTTTTGTAATCCGCTGCATGCCGGAATAAAGACCACACAAGTTAAAGGAGCGTGAGCCATGAGAGGCAGAGAAACCTGCTCTCACTCTCACACACCTTTATGTAAATCTCCCTGAGAGACATTGTGACTAAAAAGGGGATTTAACAGCATTTTGACACGCATCCTTCTCGACCTGATATCAACACAATCTGCTGTATTGTAAACGGAGTGTGTTTCAGCAGGTACGTCTTTATGAATCTCATCTTACGGGGATTCAACGTGAAGGCCGTCTGCGCTAATGAAGTCATTTAGATGCTCATCAGTCTTTATTTCCACGGTCAATTTACCTATAGAGTGATTAATATGAGATCTCATTAATGGGACAAAACAGGGCAGCACCTTTACTCGGACTGCACAGGACCTGGCATAACGCTTACATTGCACATTAAAGCTCCACATAAACGAATTAGTGGCCTTATGGGGCCCGTAATTATGAAGAGCGAGCTGTGTTTTACAGAGAACAGCTCAAATACTGAGCAAAGTGTTCTGCAACATGAGGAAGACGACAGCAATATGTGACACCGCATCTGTCGCAGCACATTCTGAATTAAAGTGTAATCGAGTAAAAGGTCAGAGACCTTTTTTTGAGAAACCTGAAAAGATTTTCACAGATTAGATTTCAGGATTCTGGAAAACTGATAACATTTTAAACCGGCTTGAATTTAATCAGCCTCCGTGTATTTGTCAATTTAGCTACATGGCCTAGCATATGAATTAGCTACATGCTACATGATGCAACATGACGTAGCATATAAATTAGCTACATGCTACAACATGACATAGTTTATGATTTAGCTACATGCTACATGATGCTACATGATATAGCTTATGATTTAGCTACATGCTACATGATGCTACATGATATAGCTTATGATTTAGCTACATGCTACATAACATAGCTTATGATTTAGCTACATGCTACATGACATAGCTTATGATTTAGCTACATGACATAGCTTATGATTTAGCTACATGCTACAGCTTGTCTTGACCAAGAACTTAATCCCACATCAATGTAGCATCATATACTCTAAGGCTGCGTCTAGATCACACGCTCGTTCACTCGCCCGTCCTCGAAGTCTGTTTGCAGCCGCTCAGGGTCAAGGTCGACTGTCTATATAAAACGCTTTCAAACTAACAGGGATTGTTGGAGACAGCGTCACAGGCAGAAGCAATCACATGCAGAGTGCATGCAGCAACAGGCTCTAAAACAGATGCACTAACACATCCAGGTGAAGGCTTTCATAACACAGAAAAAAATAAAAGAAGCAAACGACTTGGTAGGAATGCCCTCTGAGCTGTTGACTGATTTTATTGTTTCAACAAGTTGTTGTTGTTTTACAGCTATGTTTTTTTCTCTTTTTGCTCCTGCTGCAAATCAAATGTCCTCTTGTGGGACAATAAAGAATCTGACTGAAAGAAAAGGGAAGAAAATGAAAGATCTGTAGATCTAATGTTTGTACCGGCCGGTTGTTCCACAGTCGGGGAACATCCTGGGGCGGCTACAGAAGACGCCGTCTCCAAAAGTTTCCGATGTGACCATGGGATGGTTCGAGGTTGTTCATCTGTTGAGCTGTGCTGAACAGATGGAGACTTATTTATGTCGCTAGCAGACCACATACTGTTGATCACATAAGGTCTACTATTCAGTTGAGTTTTCGTCCGTGTCTTAACAAAGAAGCTTTTCAGCTCAACTTCACAAACAACACATTTTTAAAAGTTGAGTTTGAGAGCTCACACACGTCCTGGAAACAAGATAAACAATGTCATTGGGTCATTTTACTACCTCCAGCTGTTCTTCTGTGATTCAAATTAAAATCATCTTGGTTTGGAACAGATTATTATTATTTTTTTAGGAGTCAAGTCTAACTTTCTGTAAATGCAACAATACCTGTCATGAAGTTGAAACGACGTGAGCATTAAAGTGCTCGAAGGTGACGTTTTTTATTGAAAAGATAAAAGACTTATTATTATTCTGAACGAGTCAGACCTGTAAGAGTTATTTGTCAGATTGAAATAAAAAAACCAAAAACGTCCATCACTGATTTAAAAAGGGCTGAGACGTAACGGGCTGCTCTCATTGGATGCTTTTAAGAGGACGTTAATGACTCGGAGGCGGACACATCTGGCTGCAGATGTTCTGCCTGATGTGTTTGTGGATAATCTCGACAAAGATTTGCTGTTTACGTGAGTTATTTTTGTCTTTTAATGTCTGATGTTTGTCTTTGGATTTGTAGTTAGTTTGAACTTCAGGACGCTCCTGAAAAAGAGATTTTTTTTTTAATATCAACAAATTTCTTTCCTTGTTTTATAAAATAGAACTTTCCTGTTTAGTCAAGTTATCAAAAATTGGTTTTGATCGTTGTCTTAATTGTTGCAGCCATGTTTTCTGTGTCTTCTTTCAAACAAGCCTTGCCATCTTAACCTTAAAACATGCATAAAAAGATTCAAGAAACTGCGGCGGTCTCTGGACTAACCCGTGATACTGAGGGGGGGGGGGGGGGGTGCTGCTTCATGCAGACACTCTGAGGCTCATTGTACGAGGAAGTACAGTGGAATGTGTGCATGCACTGCCTTGATGCAGGTCGACGTCTCTCTTATCACCTGACCTGTAAATTGATTCATCTTTGATAAATCAGAAATGCCATCGAGCATTTTGTCCGTCTTCATGGATGCATACTTCCTGTTGGGATCGTCACAGGGGGCAGCTTGAAAAATAAAGTGAAATGCATCGCTTTAGAGATCCTCTTAGCAGCGTGCACGTCCATCAAAGCTCTCACGCTGGGCTCTGCCTCTTTGGTATTCAGTACAGTGAGATCCACCTGGATGAGATCAGAGAGGCACATCCTGCTGTTGTCTGCATCAGTTGAGAGTTTCCTTTGATAGTGTAGCATCACAAGAGGAATCACATGGTTACATCAAACACATATGTACTCTGAAGTATGGTTTATAAGACACACTTTAAGACCTTTTATTTTCATCTAAAAGTGGACTGTGTCTTATAATACATGTTCGAGCTGAGACATGTGAGACCATTGTGACTGCAGCTACGCCATCCCACCCTGCACGCAGCCTGATGAGGACATGTGGTCAATGTGTGCTGTAAGTGTCTGCTTGGCTTCACAAAGCATGCAGGGACGAGACCATTTTGTGCTCCATACCATCTAATATCAGTTCATTGAGTGTCCACCAGAGGCTGGCGGCAAAAACACAGGATGTCACATACACACAGCATATTTACACACATTTGTCCACACACACACTGTACGGGGGGGAGGATTTTTCTGTTTTTTTAAAACAGCTCTTTTTTGATTTTATAAACAATATGAGTTATTCACAGTTAGGTGGGCAGCTGACCTGAAGGTTTGTGAGGAGGCTTTAAACCAGCCTCAGTCTGTCGTTTGGTTAACTGAAAGTTAGACTGAGACAGGATTTCCAACATGGCGGCTGCTGCACATGAGCCTCCAGCAGGAACAGACGGATGGTTCTAACAGACAAGCAAACATAAGCGAAAAAACAAACCCAATATATTTAAAAAAAAAAAAAAAGATCTTTTGAAATTGACTTCAAGAAAGAGAGTGATTGAAAAATAGAAAATTGAATTGACTGTTTCCATCCAACTTTGAGTTGGAGCTGAAATAACGCCCTGTGTGATTGTTGATGGAGCAGCTTTTTAAAACCACTGAGGTTCTTTTGGCATGTCAGCAGAATCACCTCCTCCTCCTCCTCCTCCTCCTCAAACCCCAAACAGGAAATTACACTTGTCAGCACCCTGACCGGAGTCTGCTGGATTTGGAGGCGAGGGATCAAAGCCACGCGGGGGCACCGGCACGCGGCCAACGGGCCCCATTAACACTTCCTCTAACTTTCATTTCTCTCGCCTTTCTGTCATCTTCAAAGACCCCGTCTGATCCGATTCTTCTGCTGCGTCCACGCTAACAGATGTGATGGGACACAAAAGCATCAGAAGAGGAAATACAGGGGAACATGGAGGCTATAAAGGGAGTGCATGGGTCTTTTAAAGGAATCCAACATGTAAATAATAAATGGCCAATATGTCATGTGTGGCGAAACAGGAAACATTTCCGCTGCATAACTGCCTCCTTGTATTTCATTTCTTTCTCTGATGCATGCGTGGAACTGGGATCTGCATGGGTTCCTGGGACTTTAAATAAAGCTCTCCGGCTCTTTGTCATGATCACAAACACGTCTGTATGTTAGTTCAGTTCGCTCACACAATATGAGACTCCTTCTCTTTGTAGTCCCTTCAATCTCCGCAGCAGTGCTGGCTCTATAGAGGCAGGTGCTGGACGGATAAAAGCAAGTATCTGCTCTCTTCTGGAGTGGATCTGGGAGTTTGAAAGCAAACTCTGACAAGCATCATCTATCACAGTTTCTTATCTGGCCGTGCTGTCAACAGGCTGCTTTAAAACATGATGAAACAGCCCACAGATCCGAGCGCTTTCACTATCTGGAAAAGCCTCCCGGAGAGGAAAACAGCGCTATTAATAAGACGCTGCGGTGTGCTCGTGAGAAGGGACACATATCAAATGGTCAAACGCAGATCCCCAGCTGGCGTTTGATGTGGTCATCACTTTGTGAGATTGTTGTTGTGGAGCTTTGTAGTGGATTGTGATCTGAACAGGCTTTTTGGAAAAGCATGCAGACGTTTTTGAACCCATGGACACACCCTGAAAACCAGACCTGTTACACAACCACACTCTCAGAGTGGCAGCTTGACGGCTCCATTTTCCATCTGGCGAGCGCGGAAACAAGTCAGAACTTTCATGGCTGATGGTATAAAGAAATAACATTTTCTCTCTTTACCTTCAGACAAGTCGAGTCAACAGAACACGAGGAAATGCGTCCCCTTAACGTCCGTTTATAAAGCTAGAATGACCTTGTTGACCTTGAGCAAAACGTGTATCTACATCGGTTTCTTTGGAGTAACGTTTGGACAGAAAGCTTTACGCTGACTTTTTAAAAAAAGGTCATAAATCATGCAGGCTAGCAGGACACGATGTACATAAACAAAGTCCTTTGGTATATTTTCTCTCTCTCCCTGTGCTGCTCTCTCGCCCTTCTCTGAGCGCGGAGAGTTGTTTTTGCCCCGTTTGCACCCGTGGAGATGATGAGACAAAAAACAGAGTCATCTTAAATCCCTCTAAGTAAAATCGTTTTGTTATTAATGTGTGATTCCTCCTTCTCTCGCTCTCTCTCTCTCTCTCTCTACTTCTGCATATCTTCATACTGTAGCCTATATGAGAACAAGCACCAAGTTTAATCCTCCATAATGTGTTTAAAGACAATGTGTATGTGGCACAGTGTCTGTGAAGGTGAACAGTGATTGTTGTTTTCGTTTATTGATTATGATTTATGGCCACGCCTCTTTCCTCTGTTCTGCCAATCAAAGGCCGGGAATGTTTTACAAAGCAGCTTTGAAGAGTCAGAAGACAAAAGAAGCGCCATACAAACTCAAGTCCTTTACCAAAGTGTACAGATTGTGGACTTTTCAAAGGTAAAAACAAAACAAAACAAATGAAGGAAGATGAGCTGACAGCAGAGAGACGCAGCCGACGTGCAGCCAGTCTGAGGCAGATTAAGATTTAAATGTAACGCTACACCTGGCAATGTGAGGAGAAGAAGAAAATCCATTCCAACGTTGGCACGGACACTGAATAGATATCTCTCTCTCTCACCCAGATTTGATGAGTCGAAGCTTGACAGCACAGTGCTGAGCAATCTCTGTCACACCGGGGTGAAGAAGCCGACTGTCGAGAGGAAGCAACATTACAATTTAAAAACCTCCTTTCTGACTCTAAGCTTATGGAAGTAACTGAATTAGCTTCATTACATTCAACGAGTGATGAACACACGGCTCACACTCATTCGGCTCTGTCTTAAAATCTGAGTTGGAATGAGGTCAGAGCCGAGAACTTCCCAGACCTCCTGACGTGCTCTCGATGTTTTCGGGAGTGTTTAAGATGTTTAATCGAATCAGTTTTCTTCTTATATAACCATCTTTAACTCCATCTTCTTCTCCCATGACATCAAACATCCTTAAAGCCTAAAAAGTAAAAAGTTGTGCTGAGACGTCATGCTGTCATGAATCATACATGTAGGAGCCTTTCCTCTACATTCAAACACTCATTTACATAAATGCAAATATGGATGTATATGTTTTATGTAAATATAAAGATGACACATTACCATACCGTGCATGTGGGCTGATGAAACCACTGATCACTTATTCAGAATCTACTTGGCCAGTTGTTGGAATTGAAGCTTTAAAAGACAACACTTCCAGTCAACACACCCACGCCCATCTTCACTGCAACACGCCAACAAACCCCGCCCACCCACTCGCCGCCTCACGTCTTCTTCTACTGGAAGAGCCACAACACAGTGACTCACAAGCTGACCATAAAAAACACATGATGAAAGATCATCTATTTTGGGGGGATTAGTTCCCCTGATATATTCCTTTCATTGTCATTTTTAGTTTAAAGGAGCAGTGTGTAACTCTGACACCTAGTGTTTAAAATGGGTACTGTAGAAGCATCTCCAACATTGATCCTAGTTTGAGCAGCTTTCTGCTGCTGGAGCTTATTAGAAACATGCAGAGGCTTTTTAGCTCGGGTACAATCACTTCTATCTGAAGCAGTTCCACTGCCCGCTTCCATCGCTGCAACACCTGTTCACCTGATAACTGCTCTCATATCTGGCAAACCCAGGGGCGTCCAAAACGGCCTTCAAAGCCCCGCCTACCTTCTCTGGTCCAATCAGATCCAGAGCATTCAGGAGCAGAATCTAAAGTTAGAAGGAGGACATACTGGCTGCTGCATTGTTGTCAGAGAAGCTTCAACACAGCATGTTTCCTTCATGATCAGAGAGGGAGAGAGCAGCTCTCTGATTGGCTGATTGATCACAGAGGAGGAGAGCGTCAGCAGCTCTCTCTGTAGATATCTGACACAATTGTCCTTTAAGTACATTTGTCATTTGATGGCCACCATGAGTTAAGTCGATAAGATCACAGAGAGTCTATTAATGCTGTTACACTTCCTTCTTGTGTCCAACAAACACAGACGTCATAGTGTACATTATGCAGAACAACATGTCCAATACATTGAACAGAGATGCCTCCAAAGGTAGGGATCTATTATTACTTTGGTCTCTCTTCCTCTTGGACCTCTTTTGTTCTTTTTGTTCATCATCACTCCCTCCCTCCCTCATGTTGTCTTTTCATGTCTTTCTCTCGCTCGTCGTGACGCAGTCCAGTCATTCATCGGCCACATGAGATGTGGACAGAATGGAGGTTTCAGAAGAAGAGCGCAGGCTCATGATGTGGACCTATGTGGATGGTGGTTCACACAGTTTTATGAGGGGATTTAGCTGTATATTTATACCCTGTAAAGCGGACGTGCTTCCTTGTAAAAACACTTCATTATGTTCACATTCATTTGAGCACACTCACGTACACTCATTCAAACAGAGAACTGGCTGTGGGTCCAGTCTCTCACAGATGGACGAGGATGTACATCTTTATTTGTTAGCTTGATGCTAACACACACTGGAAAATGCAAGTGACTGGCTAACTGAATAAGTATGTTAATGCAGGGCTCTTCAGAGTCCCATCAGGGGCGGTCTCCGTGCTGGAAATGCTGTCTCAGGCTAACTTTGAGTCAAGCTAACGACAGGCTGAGAGCTGAGGCGGGTTTTAAGCCTCCTCACACACCGTTACACCTGCTGCCTGTGGGTGGAGTCTCCAGGGTTCGGTCCTTGGACCCTTCTTTTTCTCTTTGTACATGCTGCCGCTGAGTTATATTTAGATGCTAGGCCGTTGACACGCCGATAGCTTATATAGATTAGAAGTTCCTTTACCCAGAAAAATCTGAAATACTTTAATTTGGATAATTTTGTTCAAAGTTGAATCTAAATCTGAAATCTATCTTAAAACAGTAAACATGGAGATAGAACGAAAAATGTTGGAAGTAAAAAAAACAAAACAAACAGCTGCACTCAAATGGTGAGAAACTTGGATGGAAAATACTTTGGTATATGAACATAAAAAAAGACTGATCTGTTCAGACTCGCCTGTGTTTGTGACGTCTGTTCTTGAGAGTTACTGTATAATATATTACATTAATAATTAACTTTACTTTCTTCTTCTGATAATCTGCTCCTACAGAGTGTGTTTTTAAAAGAAGCACTCGCGGTCACATATTTGTATTTTTGATAGGCACCTTACACACTTATCTTTGACAGCTTACAAGGTGAACTACACGTTTGACTTATAAAAGCTAAGACATGCTGCAGTTTTAAAGTGTTACTCAGGGTAGAAATAAAGCTGTGATTTATTCGCACAGGGCTCTCGAAGCTGTGCTTCAGCTCTCGACTCAAACAACAAGCAGGAGACATAACAAACTGCTCTGAGCTCGCCATATATCCATGACGGAGGCGTAACAGTAGATTATGGTGTTTTTGATATCATTGGAAATATAAAATGACAATCTCATTGGCTTTTTTTCTGCCTGAGAGATTCAATGCTTCAAGGTTGATCAAATGAATTTAAGAGTCACTGTGTGTTTAGCTGTTCTCCGCCCCATTTACCGCATTGAATGAGGCATCAGTGTGTTTTTGGCAGCTGACATAAGGGTGTGTGTGCGTGTGTGTGTGTGTGTGTGTGTGTGTGTGTGTGTGTGTGTGTGTGTGTGTGTGTGTGCCAGAAAGTACAGCATCATCATCCAGTATTGGTTGCAGAGTAATACCTTGCACTTTGATAGGCTTTCTAACTCCGTTTGGAGATTTACTCAACTTTTCTCAAATCCAAAGACTTCTGCTAATTTGTGGTATCACTCAGCAGACTGAGCTCAGCAGTGCGGCTTCCTGATGCGAATTAATGCCACCTTCATCATATCCCTCGCTGAAAACTCCTAAATTGATCATAATCCTCAAGAAAAACCCAAGAAGGTGGAGACGAGAAGGAATTCATGCAGGAAATCTGGGTCTGAAGTTAAAGAAGATTAGCTTAAAAAACAAACGTATTCGTGGGCCAATTTCTCCGTCGAATAATAACAGGAGGGAAGAGTTTGTTCTCTTTGGAAGTGAAGTGTTCTTGTGATGGTTTTCAGTCTTCAGTTGGCCTCGGAGATCACTCCGGGGGGAGCTTTTCTTAAAACCACAGTCTATTAATGATGGCAGGATGGAGCAGATGTCTTCACATATGTTGTAGAGGAGGCCCCCGCCTCATTAAAGTGTAGCTTTAACACTGTCTCACAAGAGCTCTGTTTGTGTGCACACTCCCATTCCAGACACATTACACTGATAGCCCGCATTATTACAGTTCAACACTGTGTTATTGAACATGCTACACACACACACACACACACACACACACACACGCACGCACTAACAGGATCCTGCAGACATGCAATTAATGGAGAGACATCAGAGGGAGGGAGCTCCTGAGTTGTTGTGATGCCTTGCTCAAGGGAACGTCTGCAGTGCTCAGGAAGTGAGCTGGCAGCTCTCCAGCTACCAGACAAACTTCCAGACCTGGTGACCCTCCTCGGTCCCTGCAGACTGAGCTACATGCCGTCCCCATTTCAATCAGTGTAACAGCTCGTCCCACCGACCTGGCAGCAGACGTACAGTCCTTTATGTTTTCTGTTCTGAAGAGGACACGCAGCAGATTTACTCGGTGTCACACATGCACGGATCATATTCTTCACCGCTGTAATCAGAGATGAAGGGGATGATAAAGGTATAATTTAAGCAGCATGACTCACACTCAATCATGCCACGCTATATAATAAAAAAGTAGGTTAATTGTAGACCTAATTTCTAATGATGAAAACCTTCTTGGGAATAAAAAGATTAGTTTTGACGTCCCAGGAACATCAAGAGCTTACAGATTTTAATTGGCAATGACGAAGACTCAAATTGCTGCAGGGTTTCATAAAACGTCTTCAGTGTCTGACAGGTTTGGTTCTATGATGACGCCGAGCTCGAGGGCCATTCTGTGCAATCGATCACTTGTAGAGCCTTATTGTGATAAACAGGTTCTTCAAACACTCACACAAGAGCTGAAGAGCAGCGGTCAATCAATCAACCAACCAATCAATCAATCAATCAACTTGTATCCAGCCAATTCTCCTCACTGTAGGTCTGTCATATTCTCAGCGCCCTCTGTTGACCAGCAGCCACCGGTGAGAGCTGAAACAATGAGTTTCAAGTCTGTGAAGGAAAAACAAACAAAATGATAATTAATAAAAATAAAAACAAAATAAAAATAACATTTCATTATTTTTTGCAGTAAATAAAACATAAAATACAAAATAAACCAACAAAATATTTAAGCAGTTTAACATCCAAAAAGGATGTCTAAATCACATATTAACTTCCATTTCAATTTATTACATAAAATCAAATTTCCTTGACCCCCCCCCTTTTTTTTTTACAGTACATCTTGATAGATTAAGATTATCGGCTCCCTTCTTCCTTTTTCCACTTTGACAACTGATTGAAACTCACTCATTTGTTCCAGAGTCACCGTCGCCTTTCACCTCCTCAATGTATTGATTGGCCTCTTTTTCCCGCCTCTCCATCCCTAATCCTTGACCTCTCGACCCGCTCGCTTCCCCGCCGCGTCGACCTATGTGGCGTCCTGTCGCTGCAGGTCCTGCACAGAGCTCAAGCATCAAATCATGAGAGATGAAGAGACGTCTGACTGATGGCATGCACATAAAGGGATTGTCTTCTATACGTCCTTGTCAACATCAGAATCAGCAGCTTCAAACACGACTGTCCCCACCAGCTACTCCCAGCTTTGAGCAGCAAACACTGTGACGTGTTTGTAAGCACGAGGACAGAAAACTGCGCCAGGATCCGTCTCCTGTGTGACGCTGTCTGCCTGATCTTTGTGCTGTTTGAAACAATGCAGTGACTCAAACAGGATGAAGCTCTCCATGTGACAGACGCACTTAAAAACCTCAAACAACTTATTGCAACTGACATCTCAGAAAGAGACTGTTTGTATGCAGCACACGGTTCAATCTGTGGCCTGTCCAAGCGACGAGTCAGAATGGGACATGGCAGCTCCTTTATGGCGTTTTGTCAAGCTCGCATTTCTAAATGAACCTTGGATTAGTTCTTCTCTTACCGAGCCAAAATGTTGATTCTTTTCATGCACAGAAGTCCTGTCCCAGGCTCCACATTTCCAGACGCTCTGCCGTCCGTCAGCGCCGCGCACTACGCCGTAGTTCGCTGCCACGCTACTCACTCATGGTGTTTCCACAGCGAGCGCTTGCATTTTTATCACCTTGTCAACATCACGTCAAATCAGCCTCTGAAAGACAAAGCATCCTTTTTGATCCTGTAGCTCTCCTTCGTACACGTGCTGTAATGACAGGCTCGCTTCTCTTCAGCTGATCTACAGTCCAACAAGCTGCAGCCAACGAAGCCTTTTAACGTCTTCAAAAAAGGATATTCTTGGCTGTGAAATACTCACTGAGCTGACATTTAAGTTCTGCCCTCGGTATATCTGAACACACTGCAGCTACTGTTACCGAGCGCATCTGAAGGTCAGCGCTGAGCGAACATCGGGAACGTTCTGTCAGGACAATTCACAAGAAATGACAGGTTGAAGTGCTGCTTTGTTTAAGAGCAAACGTGCTGTGGAAAAGAGCTGCAGCTGCTTTCATAAGTCATTGTAATGCAAAAAGGGCAGATATACAGTCGCAGAGCCTAATCTGATTCCATGTGGACGCTTCACTCATATCTTTATTCCCCTGCAGGGACAAAGGAGTCTGCAGATATGGCTTTAATGGCATGACATGTTAAGTCGACTCGACACAAACCGGAGTGTAGATTCATCGTTTTCCATCAGAGGTGGAATTTTCCTGAACAAACGAAGAAGCTGGAAATCATCTCATTCTTTTATTATCTGAAGGAAGCCATTGTCTTTTCCGAGCACTTTTCACACTGCGGCCCTGTGACGTTTGGTTTTCACGCTGAAGGTCGTGGTGGCGTTAAGGAGGTGGACGAAGGTCTGTACCGCCTTTGGAGGTCGTAACGTTACAGAGTTCGTAACGTTACAGAGGCGTTACAGAGGTCGTAACGTTACAGAGGCGTTACAGAGGTCGTAACGTTACAGAGGCGTTACAGAGTTCGTAACGTTACAGAGGCGTTACAGAGGTCGTAACGTTACAGAGGCGTTACAGAGGTCGTAACGTTACAGAGGCGTTACAGAGTTCGTAACGTTACAGAGGCGTTACAGAGGTCGTAACGTTACAGAGGCGTTACAGAGGTCGTAACGTTACAGAGGTCGTAACGTTACAGAGGCGTTACAGAGTTTGTAACGTTACAGAGGCGTTACAGAGGTCGTAACGTTACAGAGGCGTTACAGAGTTCGCAACGTTACAGAGGCGTTACAGAGGTCGTAACATTACAGAGGCGTTACAGAGGTCGTAACGTTACAGAGGCGTTACAGAGTTCGTAACGTTACAGAGGCGTTACAGAGTTCGCAACGTTACAGAGGCGTTACAGAGGTCGTAACATTACAGAGGCGTTACAGAGGTCGTAACGTTACAGAGGCGTTACAGAGGTCGTAACGTTACAGAGGCGTTACAGAGTTCGTAACGTTACAGAGGCGTTACAGAGTTCGTAACGTTACAGAGGCGTTACAGAGGTCGTAACGTTACAGAGGCGTTACAGAGGTCGTAACGTTACAGAGGCGTTACAGAGGTCGTAACGTTACAGAGGCGTTGCAGAGGTCGTAGCGTTACAGAGGCGTTACAGAGGTCGTAACGTTACAGAGGCGTTGCAGAGGTCGTAACGTTACAGAGGCGTTACAGAGTTCGCAACGTTACAGAGGCGTTACAGAGGTCGTAACATTACAGAGGCGTTACAGAGGTCGTAACGTTACAGAGGCGTTACAGAGTTCGTAACGTTACAGAGGCGTTACAGAGTTCGCAACGTTACAGAGGCGTTACAGAGGTCGTAACATTACAGAGGCGTTACAGAGGTCGTAACGTTACAGAGGCGTTACAGAGGTCGTAACGTTACAGAGGCGTTACAGAGTTCGTAACGTTACAGAGGCGTTACAGAGTTCGTAACGTTACAGAGGCGTTACAGAGTTCGTAACGTTACAGAGGCGTTACAGAGGTCGTAACGTTACAGAGGCGTTACAGAGGTCGTAACGTTACAGAGGCGTTACAGAGGTCGTAACGTTACAGAGGCGTTGCAGAGGTCGTAGCGTTACAGAGGCGTTACAGAGGTCGTAACGTTACAGAGGCGTTGCAGAGGTCGTAACGTTACAGAGGCGTTGCAGAGGTCGTAGCGTTACAGAGGCGTTACAGAGGTCGTAACGTTACAGAGGCGTTGCAGAGGTCGTAACGTTACAGAGGCGTTGCAGAGGTCGTAGCGTTACAGAGGCGTTACAGAGGTCGTAACATTACAGAGGCGTTACAGAGGTCGTAGCGTTACAGAGGTCGTAACATTACAGAAGCGTTACAGAGGTCGTAGCGTTACAGAGGCGTGAAGGTTCCAGCTGAGTAAGCGAGCGTAACGCTGTGTGTGTCCATGTCCGACTGTTGTGCCGCGCTTCTGTAACACCAAAACTCTTCGAGTGCTCTTGTGATGGGGGAGGTCTTGTATTTTTTTTGTCCTACCTGAGCAGAGATAGGAAGGACTATAGGATGGCTCACTCCTCAGAAAACTAAGCTACGTCTGCACACATCAGGACAAACATACATGATGAGATGAACAGTGATTTAAAGACAATTAAAATTTATTGGCAAACTATTTCCTGATTATTTTTTATCAGTGGAGACCAACCTCTGTCCTTGTTCTTCCTGCATCTTTTTTGAGATCTATACTTCAGAACATGAGGGTTAGTTGTCCTCCTCCAGTCCAGGCTGGTAAACGGTGTTATTAGTTGACTTAAAGGGAACTTTATGTGTTTTATTAAAGGCATCAATCTGCACATGAATAAAAACATCAGTGTCTGTGCAGCGTGCTCGAAGTTCCTTCCCGGCATTGTTGCAGCTTTATTTACTGCGAGGGTCTGCTTTTCCTGCACACTGAATCAAGAACTTGCCAGTGTGGAAATTACTCTTTTTTTTTTTTTTCCCCCTCCTCCCACACGTTTGGTGACAGATGTTTTTACAAAAATAGATGGTTATTGTTGTAAATATATTATCGAGCTTTGTGTTGCATCCTGCTGCGATATTACCCGACATCAGGAAATGAAAGTGTGACATCTTCCACACTTAGTTAAACCTGCAGCAACTGCAAGTAAACAAAGGGAAGGACATGCCTGATGTTGTTGCAAACACACTCCACTCTAATTGGCCATGCCTCACATTTCCAAGCACTGCTTCCCTCATGTGACCTGGCAGCAGTGAGAGAGAGAGAGAGAGAAGCGGCGGCGGCGTTAATAGACCCGAGTTTTTGCGATAACACATTAGGACTCCGGCTGCGGCGGACTCCAGCAGCAGCAGCTGGCTGGGCGCGAGCTGATGAAGAAAGATTGCTCTTAAACCTTGAAGAATGAAAGTGAAGATAACTCGATATCCGTCCTCCCTGCGGCTGATGTGTAATGATCCTGCATGACTGACACCAAAAAAAGAAGCATTTTCTCTGAACTGAACTCTCAATGTAGTGTTTTTAATCAGGCCCACAGTGGGTGCAATATCGCCTATCTTCTCTCCAGTCTCAGCTTAGATCTCATATCAGCTCACCTTTGGGGAAAAAATAAATTAAAATGTCGCCGGTGATGTTTTTTTTTTCTCCGTTATTGTGCACTGATGGAAGATACCTAAGACTCCCCGCCTTTTAGCTGAGATGACAAGCACACTCCTTCAATGTCAAAGCCTCCAGGGACGTATTAATCAATGGGCATTATCCCAAAATCACATTAATGGATCTAACTTACAGCTATCCACTCGTGTAATCTTTCACTGCTGCAGCTTGTCATCTGTGCTGCCACTGCAGCAGGGAGACACACCCACACTTCCCCTCCAACCACGACCAAACAGAAAGGGTTTGAACTACGGGGTATTAATAATGTGCTGCAGACGGGTGTCCATTGGGGAAATAAGTGTCAAGCTAATTTACATCATTTTCTCCTGCGACACATCTCGGGCCGCCGCTAATTCAGCCGGAGTGGAAGTCCCACCCTGCTGATTATGATTCAGGCTGGCCGTGACACAGACGTCTGCTTTCTTTCATGTGCAGATGAACGAGTGGGCGTCTCTGCCAGCAGCAGCCAGACGCAGGTCAGACTGATGCAAGTCATCATGTCAGAAATTAAACGAGGAGACCAGGAGTGTTTTAAGGTATAAAATAATCAATGCGCTCGAAATCCGTTGCTCAACCCTGCAAATATTTTTCTCGCAGTTCGAACCATTTAATGAAATCGTTTTGTTTTTTTCCCCATATTTTGCTGCTGCTGTGTGTGTGTGTGTGTGTGTGTGTGTGTGTGTGTGTGTGAGATGTAACTTTGTATGCAGCTGCAGAGTGGAGAGCCTCAGGGTCTACTTAAAGCTCTCTCTGCTTTCAGGTACGTCTGAAGAATTCTAAACCCAGCGGAGAGGTTCTTTAGACAGTCAACTCAGATTGGAGTAATCCAGCTTTGTGTTAGAGATTGTATAACATCTATTGTTTGTGCCATCATCCATGCAACGCGACACGACGGAGCTTTCTAGACTCTGCATCATTTATTCATGTTTGATTTGATTGGACTGCAGGCCGCCTCTGAAAAGTGATAAGAAACTGTTTTCATATCTTAAGCGACATGAGTGATCACGGCCACGAGGACACTTTCAAACACCTTTTTTTAAAGGTTTATTTCTGAGCTTTATTTTGGAGGTATAAAGCTCCCCCCCCCCCCCCCCCCCCCCCAAGCCTCTCAGCGCCGACCTTCCGGCTTGTAGACCGCCAACTCTACCACTGACTCACAGCCGCCCCACCTTACTGAGCTGTAAAATCACATCCGGTCTGCTCGCTGTGGCGACGATAAGCTGAGTGCATTTCCTTCTCCTTCAAAATAAAAGCCTCACGAACAGCAGCAGGAGAGAATCCTTCATTTTGATGTTGACACAGAGGGGAAACGACAGAATAATGTTTGTTCTCCAATCAAGTGCTGCCTTGCACTTCAGGTCCTTCAGGGAAAACTTAAAGCCAGCGCCATGTGCTTCCTGTTTCCGTTACTAATAAACGTCTTTATCGTGTGAACCTCGTCGACGCTCCGTCTCTGGAACGAGCTGCTCCTGTTGTTCTTCACGTTCAAACCTCAAACGAATTTAGATGAAACACAAAAACAGATTTCACCGGCTTTAATGAAGCACTCCATCCGAGGGCCTCTGGGACGGACTGGAATTAAACATGGCGGCTGCACAAATGTGAACACTGACAATTAGGGATGGTACCAATTATCCGACCTTCTGTTGGCGCTTTTGAAGGCAGAAAGATTAGATATGATGATTATTTTATATCCGACAGTTTGCACTACACAGTTTTTTGTTAATGTCATGCCACATGTTGGCCGAGTGGTCTCGCCGTGACACGCACACATCTGGCCACACACAGAGATGCTGCACCGCGTCGCAGCCATGCTCGAACCAATTAGAGCGATGACTCACGCAGAGAAAACACAGAGGGCTCCCGGGCGCTCGAAATGTGACATAAATTCATCCACAGCAATCCCAATCTGATTGTCTTCATACAAATCGGATAAACGCCGTGTTGCACAGTTTATCATGCAGCCATCGGGCTTCAGGCCGCTCCACGTTTCACGACCGGATTCCTGAGAGCAGTCATGAACGTCCACAATACATCTGCTCTTTCTCAGCCTGAGTGACAGAGCGTCCGCTTCCCAGCAGGCAGGTCCAGATGTTCAAATGAGAAAAGTCCATTAGAACTCTGAGCGATGAAAACTGAAAGCTGAAGTACTTTTATAAAGAAAATGGACACTGTTAGTGAGCGATGCTCTTCTGTCTGGTTTTGTCCCTCCATAGGAGCCTGAATGGGTTCCATGTGAAACCAGTTAGAGGACAGAAGGACACCAGTTTGTGGAAATGACAAGACGGCAAGAGAAGAAGCTGGAAGTATGAAGAAGAGTTCACTATCGAGCCCTCCTTTCTCAGTCCGGCATCGAGCGCTCTTCACTCTGGAGTCTCTGCGGTCGCTCGGCATCATATGGAATATTTGTGGGTTTTTTTAATGCACAGTCAGCAACGAGCAAAAACAGCCTGATGATGCAGTACACGAGACGACGATGTGTTTTTAGGTCATGGAAAGGAGGGCACTCTTTGAACAGTGCAGGTGATCCCTCAGCGTGCTTCACAAACACTTCCTGTTTCACTTCCTGCTGCTTTCTCACTTCGTCATCCAACAGATTAAGATTAGCGCCTTCGAGAAATGTGTCGAGCACTGAAGCTGAAGCTAATAACTTTATATAACTGAGCACACTGAGTGTAAACACAACCATCTGTCAGACACAGCGAGCAGACCAGAAGACAAGGAGCCATCCTATAGTCTATTATAAAACATAGATTTGTCCTGTTGGACAGGTCGAGTCCGACTCCGCCCTCATTGAAATGCAACAGGTCTCATTTGATTCGCTCGTTTCTTTGACTGCAGAGGAAGTTTACACCCTCGGGACGAGGTTTGCAGGTTTGCTTGCTCAGGATGAAAGTTTTACATCCTAACTAAGAAGGGAGCATCATCCCGTCTCTCAGGTCGGATCTCCTGCAGCTTAATGTCCCCAAAATGATTCATCTAAATCTTATGTTAGCTGGAGCTGAGTCGATATCACATCCTGTCAAGGTCATTTCAGTGTCACAGCAGCTTTACAATAACTCAGAGTTACAGTGAAGGTCATATGTTGATGTTTCTGTCCGTCACAGTCTCGTCCTCTCAACCAAACTCATCATGTAAACACAACGCCTGGATCTAATAAACCATTTCTGAGCAGCATTTTGAGAGTCAGGCTCAGAAAAAAAGAGCATAAACTGAAGTTAATTAGTGCTGAGTCACAGTAGGTGTTTGACTTCCTTCACTGGGTCTTTATTTTCCCACAGAGCCGCTGATGTTTCTGCAGCTTAAACAAAATGAACACTTCCATTGCATTTGCTCAATTCATCATCATCATCATCATCAGCCGCCTCCTCGTTACACGTATTTGTGCGCTAAGTGATTTTCTCCTCGTCGTTCACACTGGCCTTGGAGTAATTCACCGGGTTCAAGCGTATCGGAGCTTATTACAGGGTAACATAATGTGTGGCCGCCTGAGGGAGGGGACCAGCGTGTGCACACATCACTCTCTCGTCTGGCCTAATATGAGCTACTTAAATCAGCTTTTATCGGCATTTAAACATTTGTGGATCCCTCTCTTGCACTCAGCTGTTCAATCTGCATCGACGCCCTTCAGGCTCAACACAGATTTGTGCCTTTCATGACGTCTGATAATCATCTCGGTGTTTGAACATTAAAGCAGCGCTGCCAACTCTGTCTCTTTTCATGTCGACTTGGTGACTTCTTTTGTCCAAAGCTCGTAGCGACACATCAGTCCATTACGATTGCGTGCTTTTTGCTAGTGATGCTAATTAGCCGATGACGTCGTTTAGCGACTTTTAGCTCCTTTCCTTACAGAGGAGTTGGCTGCACCAAAGGCAGGGAGTGGAGAGAGAATCACTCGACTGTTCCACTGCACATTTTATCAGGCTGTCAAACGGTTCATTTTCTAAATCTTGATGAGTGGCTCAGAGTTCATAAAAAGGTGCCGCTGGCTTTGGTTCATCATGAAGCTCCTCATACAAAGAAGAGTCCGGTTTGAGAAAATGACCAAACATCAACTTCTCTGAACTTTATCTGAACCTTTTCGTCCCCCACAACCAGCGCCGCCCTCGTTGGAGCACGACCTGCTCCGACCTCGGCAGCCAGGAAGTGTGGGCGACAGGAAGGAGAGGAATCCTCTCTTCATCTTATCCCATCTCTACCTTCATCCTTTTTTATCTCAACGTTGAGTAAGGTCTTTTGTAAAGCGTCTCCAGATAACATGTAATGAATTTGCACTATTCAAATAATGATTGATTGATCGTATGTGGCTGCAGACTCAAACCAGAACACTGGTGATATATAAATCCCCGTCGCCCACATGTCAATTTAGAATCTGATTTAAAAAAAAAAAAAAAAAAAAAAATCAACTTCAGGACAGCCAAGAAAATAGGAGAAAAAAAAATCACCTTCATCTCTCAGGTCATCTCGCACAACATCGAACGGTCGATGACGCTCGAGAGAGAGAGAGAGAGAGAGAGAGAGAGAGAGAGAGAGAGAGAGAGAGAGAGAGAGAGAGACGGCTGGTTTGTGCACTGCCCACCTTGATGCTAACAATGCATCCGTGTTCGCTTTGGCGTGTTTGAAGAGGAGCGCTCAGCGTCCTCAGATGACACCGTGCATCAACACAAACAACGCTGACGACACTCATCCATTAAAGTCCAACCTTCCCGTCGTGTTGGGGGGGGGGCTGTGCGTGTCCTCGGCTGTCAGGGGTCGTCCTGCTGCGTGCAGCGATGTCTGTCTTTTCCAGCCTCTCTTAATGACATCAGTCCTCGTCTCTGCACACTGTCCTGGTTATTAAAACATGAAAACTGTTTGCGTAACGGATCACTCCAAAACATCATTAGCCATGCATGCATTCACTTCTCATTGGATTCACGTCATTTACATAATGATGTGGTGGAAATCTCGTATCTTAGAAATGTCATGTTTTTTGAGAGTGGGGACTTTTTTTAACGTGTTTTGAAGAGTTTGATAAGCTCTCGTCGCTCCGCTGGTAAAGCGGCGTGATTGCCTTCAGTCGCAGAACAAACCCACGCGAAGAGCGGAGGAAGCTTTACGCATGCAAACATGCTCAACACATTCATGACAGAATCAAGGCTCTAATTCTTTCATCAACCCAACAACACAAATCCCCCTCGTCTGATGTGATCCCCTCCTCATCTCTGCAGATTATCACCAAGGTTTCACAGGAAATGAATCTTTGTTGGGACTGAGACCAATATGTAATTTTCTGCATATTAATTGAATTTGTGTGAGTTCGGATGTTTTGCCTCCTCTTCTCTGAAGAGCTCCTTCTCACTTCAGTGCAGACGCAGGGTTTGAAATATCCGTGCCTTTGTCGTCGTTAATTCAAAGCTTTAATGACGTAAAGTTTTCAACCACACTTTATAAGTGTTGAACAAAGAGGCGAGTTAAATGAAAGAGCAAAAAAAACAAACGTTTGAACGTTAGCGTGGGGTTTTGTGATCAGCTCGGAGGAACGTTTCCAACCGTCTGATTGATGTTTGTGTTTCTCCATCACTTCACATGAACTCTGGGAACAAAGTTTTCATTGAAAACAACCACATGATGCTCGATGTGACCAACCTGAGCATGACCCCCCCATGACCCCCCATGACCCCCCATGACCCCATACTCCTGCCACTCCAGCAGCAGCCAGTCTGTTTTAGACATGCTGCAGGCATGACAACCTGGACAGGAAGTCAGAGAAAAAAGTGCACAGAGAGTCCGGTCAGTTTCAAAATAAAAGCTCATATACAGACTCTGGATAATGTTTTCCATCACTTCACAAAGCTACATTCTCTTTTTTCGTGATCTTGTTGTTCTCCTGAGACGTGTGTGCAGCTGAAGTTCGACATGCTCCGTTATGCATCGTTTTATTTTCATTCAGCTTTTACTGATTAATTAGCGATCAGAATTTAAAAAAAAAAAAAGAAAAGAAAAAGTTTCAAACTCTTGTATCCGTCCTCTCTCCCTCTCCTTGTTCCCAGTCATTTGTTTCATGTTTCAAACAAATGAAGGATGGAGAGTTTGTTCTCCTGGTCTATTCAGAGGTGTAGATTTTTACCTCTTCAAACAGAGCTCGTGTGTGTGTGTGTGTGTGTGTGTGTGTGTGTGTGTGTGTGTGTGTGTTTCAAAGTTTGGATCAAAGACGAGATGATCAAGCACTTTTTTCTGCAACGAGGGCCCTTAAACTTTGGAACAGCTAGCCCGGGGAGATATGATGAGCTAACGCTAACTTTTGTTTAAAGACCCCACATTAAAGTCATTTAATAAACTGTGATGGTATTACTGCTGCCTGTGTTATCCTGCACCAGCACTCTGTGTGTGTGTGTGTGTGTGTGTGTGTGTGTGTGTGTGTGTGTGTGTGTGTGTGTGTGTGTGTGTGTGTGTGTGTGTGTGTGTGTGTGTGTGTGTGTGTGTGTGTGTGTGTGTGTGTGTGTGTGTGTGTGTGTGTGTGTGTGTGTGTGTGTGTGTGTGTGTGTGTGTGTGTGTGTGTTTGACGAGACTTCATTGTGAGCCTCTGACTCGTCTAAAGAATTGGTAGAGCAGTGAGGTGTGTCCACCCACACACACACACACACACACACACACATCTATTTACCTGACACCCATAATTCCATTATGCTTTTTTAAAAGCTGAGGTTGGATACAGAAATATAGATCTGATGAATTCACAAAATGGATGTTGTTTTTGTGTGAGAGGCAGCATAACGCACAGTGGGGGCTGTAATTTAGAGGTTTGTTTGTCTTCAGATAAACACAAACAACATCTTTTGTTCATAACTGAATATATTAAAACTGAACTGAAGTGACAGAAATCCAAGAAGTGAAGGAAAGATTGAGTCTCTCCACAGCCTTCATGATTAGAACAGAAACTTCATCCAATCTGGGAAGAAACAGATCAGTCAGATTTCTTTTGTGTTTTATTTTTGTGTTTCAGGTGATTTTTTTCATCAGTGTTCAGAAGTGACACTCTGTGACTTGTTTTCTGATTTCCTTTACCCAATGACAGCTGCTCTGCTGCTCTGATATAAATATGACAGAGTTCATTTTAAACAAAAAAAGCTGTCTTGGGTGTTGAATGTTGAATTTGGACGCCCCTGGGTTTGCCAGATATGAGAGCAGTTATCAGGTGAACAGGTGTTGCAGCGATGGAAGCGGGCAGTGGAACTGCTTCAGATAGAAGTGATTGTACCCGAGCTAAAAAGCCTCTGCATGTTTCTAATAAGCTCCAGCAGCAGGAAGCTGCTCAAACTAGGATCAATGTTGGAGATGAAGCATGGAGAGAGGTTAGAACGCAGAAAGCTTTACAGACCCATGCAGAGCTGGCTAAACACTGAAGCTACAGTGTCCACCACATGCAGAGCTGGCTAAACACTAAAGCTAAAGTGTCCACCACATGCAGAGCTGGCTAAACACTGAAGCTACAGTGTCCACCACACGCAGAGCTGGCTAAACACTGAAGCTACAGTGTCCACCACATGCAGAGCTGGCTAAACACTGAAGCTACAGTGTCCACCACATGCAGAGCTGGCTAAACACTGAAGCTACAGTGTCCACCACATGCAGAGCTGGCTAAACACTGAAGCTACAGTGTCCACCACATGCAGAGCTGGCTAAACACTGAAGCTACAGTGTCCACCACACGCAAAGCTGGCTAAACACTGAAGCTACAGTGTCCACCACATGCAGATCTGGCTAAACACTGAAGCTACAGTGTCCACCACATGCAGATCTGGCTAAACACTGAAGCTACAGTGTCCACCACATGCAGAGCTGGCTAAACACTGAAGCTACAGTGTCCACCACATGCAGAGCTGGCTAAACACTGAAGCTACAGTGTCCACCACATGCAGAGCTGGCTAAACACTGAAGCTACAGTGTCCACCCCATGCAGAGCTGGCTAAACACTGAAGCTACAGTGTCCACCACATGCAGAGCTGGCTAAACACTGAAGCTCCATCGTTCCTTTCAGTCATCGATCTGAGTCGTGATCACTGATCAGTGAAAAGAGAATATTTGTCTTGTAAAATCACAGAGTAGCTTCAAACTGTTAAATGCACAGGCTTCGAACATAATCAGCACAAATTACTTTGTCTGAATGGATCATTTGAATCCCATCTCTCCAGTTAATCAAATAGTTTGTAAGAATTGTAGCTTTTTTTCCTCCATTTCTTCCATTTTAAATCAAATGTTCTCACTTTTCCCTGCAGCTGGGAGTACACGCTGTTTATAAAAAAAAAAAAAAAAAAATCGAGTTTATTTTTCACACGGCTTTGATTTGGTTCCTCAAATTTGCGGAGCCACACAGCGAGGTACCTCTCATTACTTTGGCTGATTACCCAACAGTCTGACAAATGGCTTGTGTTTGCAATTGGCTCATTTGGCTTATGAACTATGGGAGGCAGACGCGACAGTACAAACTGGTGTGTGGCTGGCATGCGGCTCCTGGGAGTGTGGGGCGAGTTACGAGACATTCGGAGGGTCTTATTGGAGCCTTTAAAGCCCCATTAATAATCAGGATAATGGGCCAATAACGACTCCTCGTGTAACCGCTCCAAACACAGGCCCTTTAGGATTCAGATTTAACACGGCAATAGAAAACCTTCTTTTTTTATATAATCTTTTCAAGCTCATCTGAGTGGTTAACAGTCGTCTAAGCTGTGTGAACTTGCTTCTTTAACAGGTTCAGAACATCTTATTTTCTGTGCAGCTGCTCTGCTATTTTAGAAACTGAGGCATGTCCTAAAATATGTCTGCATCGATATTACAGCTCGTCTGTAATAAAAAAGGGTTTTTCACATCTTGAAATCTTCCCATCTGAAAAGATCATTCTGACTGTAACGCATCCACAGGCCTGTGTGTTTTTAATCTGAAGCTTTTATGGAGACATGAGTCTGAATTGTGTTTTCGCACATGCTTAAAACTCCTAAAAATGTCCTGATATTTATGGATGAACACAAACTGCCGAGGCTTTTCTCCTAATTTGCCCTGGACATTTTTCTAAATCTCTAAAACAAAAAAACTTTCTCTTGGACTTCAGTCACCAAATCAGCTGGATGTTTCTTATCGCTCTCGCTTCCTCGTTTTGTTCTTTCACAGATTTATTTGGGGTCTTCTTTGAAAGGACAGATGATGGAGTAAGGACGACGGTGACTGAGTGTGTGGAATGAGATGCAGTAAAGGAGCCATAGGTCGGACTCGACCCGACCTCCCACTGGGAGGACTATCATGCATGCGGCACAACCGCTTGGCCATCTGCGCCTTGTTTCAGAAGTTTATTTGTGCTAATTTTAAGTTCCTTCTTCCTCCCTCAGTGATCCCCTCTCCTCCCCCCAGCGTATAGTCACGTTCAGCGTGTCATTGCATGAAGCCAGCCATTGTCTTCTAAGTGCTCCATTATTCTCAGCAGACGAATTAAGCAGAGAGAGAGAGAGAGCTGGACGTATTTCACACTCATTAACACTACCACTCAGCGCTCGCTCGGCACACATTGGAAACGTATGTGACAACGTGTTTCCACTCTGAGGATTTGATTGATTTGATTGCCTCATGAAGCTGCCAGATGTGAACCGCTGGTCACATGCTAATCAGGGCCTGATCACACGTCATATCATCCACATTGTTACTTTAAACACAGCGAGGGACTCTTGAATAATCAGCTGACGAGAGTTGGACTGAATGATCTTTGCATCACACATTGATGTTAAAATAACACCATAAATTGATAACTAATAATAACTTGAACAATACATGTAGAGTGCTGTCAAGCATAACTTCAGGAGAAATTATTTTTTGTCTGAATACCTGAGATTAAAAACAAAACACAGCCACAGAGTCCCCAGACAGCTAATTACAGGATTCAGGCTGTTTTGACTCACAGAGATCTGAATGAAAAAGCTGAATATAACTTTGCATTATTTCCTGTATTAAAAGAACACAACATATTATTTTTCATAAATCTGTGAAATGGCTGACAGTCTGACTCTTCATCTTGCAAACAGTCATCTTTACGTAAAAAGACAAACATGAACAGACCGGGACTCAGTGGAGACGTTTCAACATGATGCTCGCCTGTCTCGTCTGCTGACAGCTGTTATTAGGAGTAAATATTCACTAAGTCAGAACTTCATTCTAATCTTTCAGGGACACGACACACGCTCACAGAGTCCCGACTCTAAAACGTCCAGCCTCACAAAGCGGGCGGAGCTCGGTCCGCCTCGTGACCGTCAGATGTTCAAGTCCTGTTTGCTCCAAAGTATCCATCTGCAGAATCCCCTTTGCACCTTTAAGAGAAAGCTAAAGACCCAGCTGTTTATGAACACCTTCGACCCTAATGATGATGATGATGATGAAGATGAAGGATTTGTTTGATGATGGTGATTTTAGGATGGTTTGGATGCTGATTTGAACAGCTTTCGATGTTGCGCTCTGCCTCTGGTCACTTCCCGTCAGCACCTCTGGTCACTTCCTGTCAGCACTTCTGGTCACTTCCTGTCAGCACTTCTGGTCACTTCCTGTCAGCACCTGTGTGTCCGGTTAGACTCTGATGTTCGTCACTTTGGATAAAAGCGTCTGCTGAACGTAGATGAAATGAAAAAAGCGAACGCTCCTGATGAAGCCAGACGTTTTTACACGTGACAGATTTGACAGAGTTATTAATTCCTGTCGGGACCAAAAGATCAACTCCAGCGACTTCTGAAAAAGTGGATCTGGAGGAAATTACCAACCTTGCCTTTTATTGCACTCGCAGTCCTGGTGTTTTTGGATAAATGTGCCTCGCTGCTGTCGCTCTCACGACTCTGCAGGAAACAAACTGTGAAGACAAAACAGACACATCTCTTCCTCAGCTGTGATAACAAAGATTTCACAGTCATGTGTTCACACTTCCAGCAGACAAAGTTCTTCTTCATCGTTTGTTTGACGAAATGTTTCTCACCTCAGATTAATGTGAAAGTTAGAAATTCACTCCGGTTTGTATCAGACTCATCTGACGAGAGGAAAAAACAAAATCTTAGGCTGAATAATTCTCATAAATCTGAAATGAAAAACAGACAACTGGGACGCAAGCTGACAGAAGAAACATGGACTCCTTTTGTTTTTTTTCGTTGTATATTTTTAGTAAAAGGAAGTCCAAAAATGAAGATTTTTGTTTTTCTCTAAAGTCACGTCTGCTCACGGGAGATTTTAAGAAACAGAAGAAGAAGAAGTCAACTTTTATTAATCCCAAAACGGCCAAACAAATCCAGACGATTCCGGACCAGAATCTGGAGTCAGAGAGAGACGTACTGTACAGCGTGTGGCGATCGAGTCAGACGACGAACAGACTTCAGATGTTTCCATCATTCTGTAAAAAAATCAGTCAAAGACAGAAGCCACATCTATCAGCCGTTTACTGAAGACTAAACTGAAGCACACGAGTGTTGTTGTTAGAAAAAGACGATTTGATCAGAATCCATTTCCAAACGATCGCACGTCTGATTGGATGTTTTAAAAGCTGGCCTGCTCTTCCTGCTCTCACTCTGTCCTCTTATCTAATTTTGGAAACACTTACCTGTGTGTTGAGCTCTCTCTCTCTCTCTCTCCCTCTCTCTCTCTCTCTCTAGCTTCCTGCTCTGTCAAATCAGATTTTTATCGTCTTCATGCAATCAGCAGGTTTATCCTGCCTGCTCTCACTCTGATTCGAGTGAGCGCGTCCTCTCGTGTTTCTCCATTAAAAAAAACTTCTGTGCCTTCCAGCTTCGTTTACAAAACTGTTCCATGGAAAAACAACCGTTTGAGACAGCTGGACTTTTACTGAGTCAGCATTTTTCACACACTCTACAAAACTTCTCTGTAAGTTTTCAGAAGCTTCAATCTGTCCCGTTAAAATAATGATCATAATTCTTCCAACGTCCAACAAGCGCAGAACAGCTCATGAAATGATGCAGAGCCAGCACAAGAAGTGTTCAAAAGTTGGGATTTGGATTCTCGTTCTTTCAGTCAGAGTTGGAGTCGATGTCTCTGCCTGTTTAAGAAAACTCCCTGATGTGTTCGGAGAGCAGAGAGTCACAGTCGGAGCAGACGTGTGTGAAGGTAGAATCAGCCCGGGGCGGGCAGACAGCAGCCAGGAGGCCAAACAGGAGCAGGCAGAGGTCTCCTCCCTGCACCCAGAGGTGCTGTTTCCCAAGCAGCACCAAGACACGGACAGGAAACCATCCACCAAAAATACAAAATCTCACCAGCCAAACGTGCTCCGCCGCTCCAAGGAGGCAGCAACACAGGAAGTTAAACAGTGCAGGTCAACGTACTTCTGTCCAAGCACAAGGACACCTCGGCAGCTAACAGACTTGAACCAGTGACCCTCCGGCCAGTATCAACCCTCCATTCCTCAGTGTCCTTCGTCAGCTCGTCATGACAGACAGCTGAACTCCATGTGGTCTCTCGGCTCTTGGACCTTCAGGGTCTAGAATCTGGAGCAGGAGGGTTTGCTAATCTGTCGTGCATCACTTGTGATGACTCAGAAGCTTCACTCACTCAGGACTCTTTATTTGCACTATGTTGTTGAATGTGATACGTGTGTGTGTGTGTGTGTGTGTGTGTGTGTGTGTGTGAGAGTATGTGTGTGTGTGTGTGTGTGTGTGTGTGAGAGAGAGAGTGTGTGTGTGTGAGAGAGAGAGAGTGTGTGTGTGTGAGAGAGAGTGTGTGTGTGTGTGTGTGAGAGAGTGTGTGTGTGTGAGAGAGAGTGTGTGTGTGTGTGTGTGTGTGAATGTGTGTGTGTGTGTGAGAGAGAGAGTGTGTGTGTGTGTGAGAGAGAATGTGTGTGTGTGTGTGTGAGAGAGAGAGAGTGTGTGTGTGAGAGAGAGAGAGTGTGTGTGTGTGAGAGAGAGTGTGTGTGTGTGTGTGTGTGAGAGAGAGTGTGTGTGTGTGTGTGTGAGAGAGAGAGAGAGTGTGTGTGTGTGTGTGTGGGGGGGGGGTTACAGACATTTATAATAAATGATAATAAAGATCATCATCTTAAAGTGGTGTTCCCCTCCGTCTCCATCCCTCCACATGCTCTGGTCCAATCAGGTGCCTCCCTGCTGTGCTTGTGATTAAACATCGGTGCAGGAGTCACCTGAGGGCGACACACAGGCGGAGACACGGATGGATTACACCTCCATATGCAGCAGTATATAAAATGCAGTGGACTCCACTCTCTGCATCCTGCACGAGGAAGTGAACTGACTCCCTTCAAGCGCGGACACAGAGACATTTTTACGCCACGACAATCTGAGAACCCAGCCGTAAAAATAACTACCTTCTTCTTTTAGTCTTTCTGCAGTTTTGACTTCCTGTTTTTTCATCCCAAACCCCTCCTCCCTTCTCCCTGTATAGTGAGGGATACACAGTGGACTGTGTAGTTTCAGACACTACTCGCTGACTTGCTTGCCGTCATTGTTGTCGCACATTTTAAACGTGCAGCTGAACTCCGGCTGAGGATCAATAATAACAATAATAACAGATCATTACAGTGAAAACGCTCAGAATCTGAACTGTGTTGTGTTCCAGTGTTCACGCCGGTCGCTCCTCTCGTCCGTCTGAGAGCAGTCAGGTCAAACGCAAAAACCATTGAACCGCAGTGCATGATGGGATACATTGCTTGGATAGTCATCATGGGTTTACACAATGCATTGTGGGATACAACGAGCTGGCTACTATATAAAGGTAATGATCAGTCGTGATGGTGCGTTCACTGCATGGTGCGAGCAGCGGGAGATTTCAGGTTCATTCTGCAGCTGGTGGTGCCTGAAGCTGCTGCAGCGTCCTGCAGGACGTTTTCTTTATTAAATCCAGGAGTGACAGCCATCTTTGATTCCCTCCTTGTTTGTGTCAACATTAATCTTCATTAGAGTGACCGACGCAGGTTGCCAATTATCCGTGAACATCCATTTTGTCTTTGTCAGTCTGTCTCAAAAGGATTCATTTGTAGTTTTTTTTTTCTCTCAGATATAAAAATACTCCTGTTCTTTCTTCTGTGGACCAAATAAAGGCGCTGCCCTCCTCCTCCTTCCTCCTCCTCCTCTTCATTGTAGTCACTTTATTTTGCTCACACAAGACAAATCCCAGACAAATGTCATAGAGCTCTCGGGCTCCCTGTCGCTGGGAGCTTTTATCTATTTATCTGGCTGTGCGGGACTCCTGAGCTGTCAGCTTGCTTTAACCGACTCGTGGAGTTTGGCTGAGGGTTCTGGGCCCGCTGTCACCGTTTGACTTCTTAATGTCATGAATGGATCCGCCAACTCTTTAGTGATTACTGTATTGAGTCATGCACAGTGGATTAAAGGAGGACGACAAGAACCGGGCCTGTTTGAATCTGTTTTATTGAAGAGCTAGCTTGATTGGGTCTGTACATGCTAATATGTCCAAAGGTCATGTGACACATCACAAAAGATCAAACCTCTGTGCCCTGGATTAAAGAAGTCCAGGATCCTGGAGTTGGGATCGGCACCGCTTTACAAAAACATTGCACACCGTTTTTTACTAAAGCTAACGCTCAAAAATGACTCCACAGCAGTCGTCAGTGTGACGGAGTGAGCGTTTTAACACAGGACCACACAAGGGGACTCCATGTTTTTTTCGTAGTTAGCATCAAGTGAACACTCGAGGAATTTTTTTATTTTTTGCACTTCGGCATTGGCTTCATTTTCCAACACTAGAGGTCGCTGCTTGGCTTGACTGTTCTGAATCAGCTGGAGTCCTCGTTTATATTTCACAAATGTGTCATTTAAACAACGACTTCGGTTTAATTTTCTTGCCACATGCTGATTTTAATTTTTACCACACTTTGGCTCCTGGTTAAAGAAAGACTTGTGGATTATCCTGTGTGACCAAAAAATCCTGAATCATTTCCCAGTTGCCGCCAGATGATAGAACAGCAAGTCAGTCTGTTTCCGAAGGAGAGTTTCTGACTAAAAAAAATTGTGACACTTCGTAAAGCCGGAGCAGTGAGATGTTGAGCAGCTGCAACAAAAAGCAAACAGGAAATGATGGAGGCCGTGGAGTCTGTTGGAGATGGCGAGACGCAGCACCGAGCTCAGGAAATGCTGCAGGATGATGGAGGGCTCACTGGGGATTTCTTAGATGAAGCGTGAGTGCAGCAGAGCCTCGTGGCAATCATTCAGGGAAGCCAGGGTAGATATCAGGCCATGGATGTAATCTGGAAAATGTCAGCAGCAGTTCACCACAGATCATGGGACCAGACGGATATTTGGCATCGACCAATGAATCAGTTTAGAGAGGAAACAGGCAGATACCTTTATTGTGGAGTTTGGTTTCCTCGCCCTGTCTTAAATGTATAGATTGTACATATCAGCTGATCCTGATGTGTGGTAGAGTTGAATGGAATCAGGTTTTTCTTTCTTTTAACCCTTCCCGTCACAGTGTTGTTCTTTTAAATGTGAATACAACGTCTGACGCCTCAGTTCTACAGTTCTCGTCCATGCTTCACTGGCCAGTAGTCGAGAAAAGGATGTTGATAATGACGATGACATGTATAAATCAAAACATGCTTTGCCTCTAATCACTTCCTGTCAGTCATGTGTCCAATCAAACTTCTGTTCTTTTGCACTTCCTGACGTTGTTGTCATTGCTTGTGTGGTACTTTCTCTCTGACGTTCGGCGTCTGATGAGTGATTGGTGGGATTGCAGAACGTGTCAGGTTAAACTGATATGTAACCCTTCGACTCGAGCAGTGAGCGTCAACCTACAAGAAGGACTGAAAGCACTGCTAACGTTAGCCGCACTTAGCGAGGCAATGATCTGAAACCACTTAACCACAGCGTGTAACTGAGAATCATCCTGACCTGTCTGTGTTCTGTTGTTTGTTTTGTATTAAATCTTTTTGACATTGTTTACCTGTAAACATAGTGATCCTGTATTTTTGCTACTACTGTCACTAGCCATTACGTCAGATTAAACACAAAGCAGGATGAGTTAATTAGCACCAAAGTGGAGGGAAACTTTTAGTTTGGCTAAGTGATACCGTGTCCTTCTTCTGTGAACTTAAGACTTTTATGAATTTATTTCTCTTCTTTAGTGAAAGAAACTTGACAGCTGCTCACTCTAATCAATGAATCTGCTCCTGATGACCCTTCTAATCATCGCACTGACATCAGCGAAATTCAGCCCTCATAGAGAGGCTCTTTATTTCTTCTCCATCACATTAGCGGAAGCCAATTAGACACGGAGCTGAAAGGTGTGAGCAGATTAATGACAGCCACCTTTATCCGTGCAGATGGAAGCCGACCTCTCCTCAGTTGTGCTGTCATTTCGGCAGAGGAAATGAATGAGATCGCTCGCTGTTTTTCCAGTTGTTGTTTCCAGGTTTATGATGCCGGGGCGAGCAGCTGGAGGTAAATCATTATCAAAGTGCTTTACAATGGGACAGCAACACTTGATCACATGTATTGATGGCTTTTCTACAGCCTTGTATCCCATCTGTGAGAGCAGATTGTTTGAGAACATTACAGGCTCCAAAAGCGTTTGATTGGAAGTTAAAGCTTCAGCCTGCCACATTACCAACAATGTATTTAGTAAAGATGTGTTTTATTTTATTCTCTGAAAAGACACTTCTTGTGTTTGCTGTTTGAAACATAGACTCTCTCCTCTTGGCAATAAGTGAGTTAATAGATCAAAATAAAGACATGGACCACTTGTTTTTTTCTTGCTTTGGTGTTTTAGTAAATCGGTGATTCCCTCATTCTCCTAGTCTTCCTCCTCTTCAGGTGAAATCAGTGTCAGAGCTCCTCTCCATCATGTGTGTGAAGTGTGTTGTTGTAAATCCACTCTGATCCTGTATTTGATCATGTCTATAAACCCCTCTATTTCAGCCCTGCTCAGAACAGGCTGTTTCTGTGTCTGTAGCTTTAAATATGTAAATGAGCTGTGTATGACCACGCCCCCTCTCTGGAAGGGCTCGGGTGTACTCGCTGCTTTCTGGCTCCATGTCCTATTGTTTACGGTGAGAAGGCAGACTCAGAGGGCAGAACAAACACCTAGCTGTGGGAGTGTCACCCACCTGGGGGAGGGGCTACTGCCCTTTGTGATGTCATGAAGGGAACATCTTCAAACGGCCTGTTTGAGCACACGTTTTCTGAAAAGTGGAGCAGGCAGAAGACGGAGAAGATGGACTTTTCTCATCATTGGGGGGGTTTGGAGACTGACTAGCTTCCTCTGAGTCTATAGGCCAGATAGAAACTCTAGCTCTAGTCCTCAGAGTCGTTATAATGGCCTCCATATTTGTAGTTTTGTGTTTTCCCTGTCTCTATAATCAGCTTTCATTTCAGTCTCAAAAATCCCATTTCTGTCCGACTATATTAAACAACATAAGGAGGAGCTACAAGTGTTGTTGAAGCCCCCCCCCCCATCCTGAGAAGACTGTACTGTTCATGCAGTCTCCATGTGCCATGCACTTGAATGTACATCTCATGCAGTATGTGCAGGACTGTGAGGAGGTACTTGGGCTCTTTGAGTAACCATATTCAAAATATTTCACACCACTCATGTCCTTCCTGCTCTCGCTATCAGCCCCCCAGAGACACGGTCCATTTGTGCAGAAGGGAAGAAATATTGCTTTTAGTCTCCTTAGGAGATAATTCAAATTAAGTTGTGTTATCAGGAGCATATTTGGAGGAATGAACAGATTGTTCTAACTCCCGCCATCCATCACAGCGATCTCCGTCCTTGATTCAGTGTACCAACCTCCTCTTTCAAGCTCCGACCCAGTCAAGTGCACTCCCTGTCAGATAGCAAACAACATCACGCAAATGATCCCAAAACATCGAAGATAGCTGAGACGTCGTGTGTGTGTGTGTGTGTGTGTGTGTGTGTGTGTGTGTGTGTGTGTGTGTGTGTGTGTGTGTGTGTGTGTGTGTGTGTGTGTGTGTGTGTGTGTGTGTGTGTGTGTGTGTGTGTGTGTGTGTGTGTGTGTGTGTGTGTGTGTGTGTGTGTGTGTGTGTGTGTGTGTGTGTGTGTGTGTGTGTGTGTGTGTGACACTACAAAGCCGTTGAAGCAGTATCAGCAGGATGTACAAGCATCAGAAAAATGCCAGAGCGCAGACGAGGAGAGCGGGACGGTTCATAGCTAACAGCAACACAAACACATTTCCACGGGAACATATTCCAATTGAAATTTATGAGACATCATGACTTTATCTACAAACGAGCGCGGTATCGTTCTGGGCCTCTGGTGGGCTCACACGTCTGAGTTGAAAATCCTGCAGCCGCTCGAGTGAGGATGAAAGGAAGAGGGACTCTGACTATCCAAACAGCTCTGGATTTTAAAGATTAAACATTAGAAATTGACAAATATTCTTGATGATTTAGCTTAGAGGGATCGGAACCATTTGTCAGTGGATGTGAGGGAAACAGGGCAATGTTTCATGTAAACCCCCCCCCCCCCCCCCCAGCTCTTAATCTAAATTCTGCTCACAGAAAAGACGTGAGCACACATCCGGAGCAGAAATGAAAAAGTGCTCCGTCTGATGACTCAGTCTTTTTTGTTCCTCTATTGTGTTTTGTAGTAAGAATAAATAAATAAAGCCCACAGTCCTGCAGGGTTGGTAAATAGCTGCCTGCTTTGAGTGGCATCCTGATGAGACGTTACATCATTTCTGGGCATCGGAGTTAAAACTTCTCAAGCACTGAGCCGGTGCAGAGGGCGTGGCACTAAAGTGCACGGTTTCAGATTAACAAGCGCCAAATGTTAACTCTGATTTAAACTGTTTAGTAGTTGAAATGATGCGAGTGTGCATCGTAGAAGAATGCTCTTTGACAGGCACAGGGAGAGATCTCATTAACACGTAGAGGAGATCCTGCGCCGTATGCGTAACACTGTTGGATATTAACCATGTTGACATCAGCAGTCAGAAGTCAAACCACACAACAAGCAGCGTGCACGCTCTGCTTGTGCTTCGGGTTTATTCTTCCTTTAACATCGGATTTGAGCTCCTCTCTTGACTCCTGAGCACTAACCACTGAAGACTTCTCTTTTTCTCATGCTGGTGCAAATCTGGCTTGAATTTGGAAATGCTGTCTGAAAGTTCTTGGAATAAAAATGCTCCTCTTTAAGAAGGCAGGTTGAAGTGTTGTAACTCAAAGGGATCGGTTTTCATCCTTTAGTTCTGTAGTCAGTCCAGCCGCAGTGAGCTGCAGTTTCACTCGTGGTTGTAACAGTGACGGCCTGCTCCGACCTCTATCAGCGGCATATGCTCTTTTGGAAAGCCTCTCAAGATAACACATGTTATGACTTGGTGCTTTACAAATACTGATTGATTGATTGATTGATGGCCAGTGCGTTGGTTTCCAGATGTACCTGGAAATACATCTTAGTTCTTAGTTAACTGATCCATCAATCCACACAGAGAGGATTCAAACCGGGAACCTCCTCACTGTTCCCTAACCACCGCAGCACCGTGCAGCTGCATGAACTGATGCAAAGCCCATTTAAATTTGTTTTTAATTTGAACCAAGCTAAACAAAACAAAAAAAAGTCAAATATTTTTGGCACCCAGATGTGGCAATCAGCATCGTCTGGTTATGACTCCGAAATGTATGAAATATCCGAAAAGGACACTGCAGCAGATCTCCAACATAGACACATCGTGTACGTGACACTGAGGGACACTTGGACTGGGTGTGAAGAATTACAGTCATTAACCATTAACCTTTTAATTATACTTCAGTCTGCCAGCCGGTACAAATGATTTAAATACGGACGCCACCAGAAGGCGTCCATGTTCCTGTTGTTTAGCTGCTGCATGATTAAGATGGAGATGAGGGGCAAAAAGGTGCAGGACACAGTTGGCTTTTTATTCACCTCATTTTGTGAGAGGACAGAAAAAAAAAGTCCATAGATAAGTGCAGCTGCTGCTATGATTTGTTCTGTCCAAAGTGGCTCCATGCCAGACCTTTGAGTAGAGGGGGGGGGGGGCTTGTAGCTGTTGTGTTCCCACTGCCATATATTTATTGCTCTGAGTGGAGTTGCTCTCTGGCAGTTTTATGCACTTATCAAGGTCAAAGTTTGGATCTCATTGGAGATGTGTGCTTACTTTGAGCAGCAGCAGCAGCAGCAGCAGGTTCTGGCTGATAAACGCAAAGATTAGGCTGCTGAAAATAGATAATTGTGATAATGGCTTCGAGCTGAAAGAGGAGTTTGCATCTTGAGATCGTCGTTTTACTGCCAGCTTCATCAAGCCCATTCTCCCCGTCTCCTGCTGCTGCATTTCATGAATACGAGACGGCCGACCATGTGCAGAAAGTTAAAGGGGCCGTGGGCTGAAGTTGCAGCACAAATACTTGCGTCTATCTCAAGAAGCGTGGAAAAGGCTGGAGCCCACCTAAGCCCCTGTGATCAGGCGGATGAGGCGCTTTGTTGTGCTAAGGGTGAGGAGAGGATGAGAAACGGCTCAGCGGTGTCCGGGCCAAAAGAGTCATTGTTTAAAGATCAATCTGAGCTTTGTGAGCCGCTGATTCCTCACCTTACTATGTACCCATTTACCAACAGTCTTCTCAGCTCATACGTGCCCGCACTGTCTGATTGGTTTCACTCGACCTTCAGCAGGAAGTCCCCCAGAAGGTCTTTGTGTCCCACCTTGGAGACACGCTCTAACTTTGTATTTTCTTGCACATTTTTTCCATCAGTCTCAACAGCTTTAGCCTTTTACTGTTCAAGGCATTAGCTGTTTCACAAAACGATCAATCCTGCCTTGAAACTGATTTTCTCTGCAGTGAAGTTAGACGAGGTTAATATCCTGCCTCGTCTGAGCTCCCTGGAAGGAGACGGCTGTGTTCTGGAGATGTCGCACAGGTTGGACAATTAATGGAGTCGAGATGTGACAGATGAAGATCACAAACCCAGTGTTCAGGTTGATTCAAGGAAATAATAATGTTTGGAAAACCTCCAAACAAAATAAGATTGTGCTTGAATAAATGCTGAAAACGTTTTGTTTAGTTTCAGTCTTCAGAGTTTTTGAGAAGCTTTACAAAAAGGAAAAACACTCAAACTGGTCTTGCTGGTGTTTTGCTTTTGACGTGCGTTCCACTTGTTGATGGAACTGAACCGAGCTGACGTGGAGCGCTTACCTTTGACAAAGGCCAGGTGGAGCAGACAACATGAGCGGCTGTCAGGAGCAATCTTGTACTCTGTGTGTGTTTGTGCAAGACACAGACAGATTTATTGTTGTGTCTTCTGTCAGAAAGATTCACTGTCTAACTGCTGGCACGTTCCTCACCGGTCAGCTGCACGCAAGGTCGGGACGTTTGGACAGATGCATCTTGATATTGACTCGCAGACAAACACAGAGATTATATAGCTGCAAAGGAAACACCTTTAAGACGAGTGCACTGACATGAGACACACACACACACAAATGAATCACATGGTGTTACTCATGAATCATGAGTAACACCATGTTTTTTGTGTTTTGTAATCCTTAAAAAGTAACACAAGAGAGCGTCGGTCTCTTGACGGTCCTGACTGTTTCTGGGAGGAAGAACTCACGCTGGTCACACGCTGCTCGTGCACCCTCACTGTCCACTCGATTAATCTTTGCACAGCAATACATCCTGCTCGGAAAGTAACCATCAGCTGCACATGATCATGTGGACTGTGGGATGTAATGAGTATACTGATATGAAGGGTTTGACAATGCTCACTCTTAAAATAAGACACTGAGAACCACTCTGTATCAGACCGAAGGCATCAGGACGACTTCGACAGAGGATTGAAACAAAGTGTATAAAAGAGATATTACACCGTTTAGATCCATATATGGCAGTTTGGACCAACATCATGATGGAGCAAAAGTCAAAACCACCAAATTCCCAGATTTCCGCTCAGCAGAGGAGGATAAATGTCTGCACACGGAGCTGCGTGCTGACGTATTTGAGTTTTGATCTTCGAGGTGATGCGACAGCCGAGTCGTCGTCCTGCATTTCTTAAAGAGAAACGCAGCAATCACTTTTTTTTTACACTCTAATAGTCCAGAGACAGGATCGAGCTTTTCTCCTGCTTTCCTCAGAGCTGCTCACATGTTATAAATTGGTCCCTCTACTCTTCATCGCCACCATGTGTCACTCCATCACCCATCGTTACACCTTTGCTATGAGGCTAGCGAGGCGTATCACCAATTACTGTCTCCATCACCGACCACGAGCTCGGCAGCTCTCTACCCACCCGCCTGCGTTGTTTCATGAAAGAAAGAAGCTTCTTGGCAGTGTAATTCCTGCCTTCAGGAGCGCAGTAAGACGACTCCACAGGCTCTTCAGCACAGATGACAAAAGCTCTCTTCACCAGTGATCACAAAGAATTAAGTACTGCAAGGAAACGACGGGAAGTCTGGTGGGTGAAGTCATATGTCAGACTCAATATGTGACAGAGGAGTGCAGCAGATTGTGAATTTGCAGGAGCTGTGATTGAATAACCCTTTACAGTACCTGAGCACCAGCAACACACTGTCATCACTGGACCGTTCACTGCAGCGTTGAGGCCTCCTGATTGGCCCTTTAGTTGCAGCCATGTTGGTTTTCTGCAGCCAGCAGTAACAATAATCAAAGTGTGAGCCGGAGAGGAGTTATGGGTTTGTCAAAGCTCACTGTGCTACGTGGTTAGCTTGTAAGTAAGCTAGTTTAGCATTGTATTTGTATCAAAAATAGATGATTTTATTCATCTGATTAAACAAAGCAGGGACAAAGTCAGTGACCTCCACATCTTTGTATTGGAGAGTGAGCGGCGGGTGAACTGCATAAACTGCTCAGCGAGCTGCTGAAGGTTGCCGCTCCGTGGCAACCAATCCTGTGCTCCACATGAAGGGGTGAAGAAGAAAACAGATCCTGGTCAGATAACCATCACAGAGAAAGTGTAAAGGAGTGGTCGAGATCAAAGACTGAATGACGGATGTGAGAATGACTCAGCACCCATGAATCCTGATTCGTCCCAGTCTTAGAAACTAGACACTTGAACTGGCCTCTAGTGGCCACTAAAGGAATTGCAGATTCTCATAGTTTCGTCATTCTTCCGCCCGGGTGATGGTAGCGTGGTTCAGACTGCCGTCAGTGCTGGGTCATGTTAGCGGGGAGATATAAATGGAAGCGATGTGTCACCATACTTGATGTTTGGCAGGGCAGTTTGTCAAGTATTGTAGCAGGATTAGGAGTGTTCCTGATTAAGCTGCTGCAGAGCTTAGCTTTCAGCAGAGTGTATAACAAAGTGCTAAAAAACAACAGAGCCTCGAAGTTTCATAAAGTGCCACGCAGAGAACTCAGGATCCGTACTTCCTGCAGATTAAACACAGAGGTCAATCACACAGCAGCCACATTCCTGCACGACTCCTCGGCTCCTGTCGCAGCTCAGGTCCAGCGTTACCTGGTTTCATCAGCACATTGTAGTATTTATGATGATGTTTGCACACATGGCGCCTTGCAGCCTACGAGAAGTGTTGTGCAATGTTTTGTGAGCGATGATGAGAAGAAGGCACTTCATGCAAGAGGTTTACACGTCGGGGGTGCAAATTAGCATTATTAGCTCACACACTCCGTTATTTCATCAACAATGTGAGCCTGGTGTCGCTAACACCCATGAACCACTCCTGAATTCCTCTGAGCACCAGCTCCTTCTGGGACTCCTGTAATTGTAATTGCAGGCTTGTGTTGGAGCACTCAGGTGTTGACTGTGTTTTAAATAAGAGTTCATAAACAGAACCAGACAAAAGGGAGAGCTGTCTGACTTGTGCTAAGTGTGAATTTTTTTTATTTTTTTATATATATATTTTTTTAAACTTCTCCTCAATAGCTGCAATCATGCCAGCCCTGAGCTGAAATGGCTGCTTATTCCGCCGTGCCCTGGAGGATTTCCAATCAGTATCTGATTGCTTTGTAATCTTGGAGGCTTTTTATTTAGCGTGCTACAAAGCAGATCTGTCCACATTTGGCAGCTGTTGCTTCAATTAGTTGTGAAGTGTGCACATGCTTCCCCCCCCCCCGAAGCCTTTTCAGATCTGCTGCCCAACATTGGTGACAAACTAATTCTCCTTCTCTGTCATGTTTCCTCTCGTGATTTTTGTTCACTTCTCTCAACGCAGCCGCCACCATCCTGTCCAATTAGTGACGAGTACTGTATTCTTATCGCGTGCTGTAATATGAAAAAGATCCAGCACGTGGAAATATACCTCTGCGGGAGACAGGAGCACTCGGAGAGATGTTTCCTTTTTTTTCCTGCAGTGCACTTTCCTCGTCTCATCTCTTGTTCTAATCAGAGTTATTCACAGACGTCTTCCTGCTGCTCTGCCAGAAATAAAACACGTCTTTGTGTTTTCACCAGATTTGTTTGTTCTGTCGCGAAGTAAGAAGTTGTGACGTTAAAGACCAATCAGTTATTTAAAGAGAGTGCGTGTCCATCCCGAGCGGAACTGATCCAACTTGTTGGATTGTTGTCAATAAAATCCTTCATGAACGCCATCCGGTCGAACGTTTGTGAACAGCCTTCTCCTCTTTTTGTCCGATGTGACTCTAAGACAGTGAGCGCCCCCTTTGATAACAAGGAGGAAGTCGTTGTTTAGATGTGTGTGTGCTGCCATCTTGCACCCTGCCAGGTGGTTGAGAAAGTTCAAACAGCTGCAGATGAAGGTAGATTAATCAGGTTTGAAGCAGCTGATCCAGAGGCAGCTCTCCCGAACCTGAAACCCTGCTGTGCATGTCCTCTGATCCCCGACCGAAATGTTTCCCCAGTAAGTCACCATAACTGGTGTGTGCAGAACTCTGAGCTCAACCTCATCCATCCCTTTTAGAATAAACCTGAACTTGAGATGAACCGCACGGTGAGCCGGACCCGAGCACCCAACATTTTTACTGGTGATCCCGCTCGTGCCCGGAGCTGGATCCTGAGCTACCTGAGGTCCAAAGTGTGGTGGAGAACTTGAACCCTGTTGGAGGCTGGCTGTGATTGTCAGGGATTTTAACCCCGACGGCTACACGGCACTTTGAGCTGTTTAATGACAATCCTCTGAGTGTAGTGTTACACCACACAAGAATTCTATATTGTGTATTCTATAGTGTGTGCTTTCTTTTTATGTAATTGCCGGATGACTCTTGCACTCTGTTTAAATCGCAAAAAGAGGTCGACGACTTTTCTGTCCTGAAAGATTGCAAACATATTTGTGACATTTAGACAGTCTGCTCTCTCCCTCTGTTGCTCCTTTCCTCACCCCCCCCCGCTCTTTTTTCGTCCCGAGCAGAGGTGCTGTGTATGACCGTGTTTGCTCGCTGTCTAATGTAAAACACGCAGCACAGTAGAAGTCTGGATCCACGCACTCTGACGCCTCTCAGCTGAGCACGTCTCCTCCGCCGAGCCCTCTGGCACATCGCCGTCCTCTTTGAAGCTCCTCCACTATTGATCGCGAGCAGCATCAACCTAATGCATGCAGATGTGTCTCTCCAGCGTGCAGGGCTACACCAGCAGGCCGGCCTGTAGTCTCCCCTTCAGAAACAACGGGCGTCCCGCTTTGTACGTGGATTTAGTTGGCTTAGTTAAAGCTGCATAAATGCACTCCAGCACTCGGCTGCATCCGAGTGCACTGATGAAAAAACAGGACGACCTCTCAGCTGCTGTCTACAAGGACACGACAGATTTGTATTACATTAAAGACGAACTGCTTCGCCTGAATCGACCCTCCTCGATCGCTCACTCCGCATGCCGCGCCTTTTAGATCTCATGAATATAATGAAGACCTGAACCGGAAGACTTCAATCAGGTGTTACAACCCGGCTCTCGGCCGCAACAAGAAACATGAACCCGGACACGATTTCTGCTCAGAACGCAATCACGTTTATTCACATCCAGCCAAACTCGTGTCATCCAGCCATACAGCCACACATCTGCGCCACCACGTTCCCACGGTCCCTTTGTGCGGTCTTCAGAGAGAGAGAGAGAGAGAGAGAGAGAGCGCCATCTTTCCTCAATCGCTTTTATGGAGGAAGACTACTCTGGTCCCAGGTGCAGCACATCCACTGATTACGAGCCCGCCTCCTGGAACCTGCAACAGAATACAACCAGCAGCACAGGAACACCAACTGGTGTGGAGGGGTCGTCACACCCCCCCCCATAAGAACGGAGTTCCAATAGGAACACCGGTAGCTAAACGGACCCACAGTGAATCAGCTATACATTCTCAATATTGATTTTTTTTTTTTTTTTAACAACATTTATACAACTTGTATTTACAAACATACTGACCCTTTGGGAAGTAGTGTTCTCCAGCTAGCTAAACCCGCCTCCATACCTCCCATTCAGCAACTCGAGCGCCTGAAAGAGCATTTAAGAAGGCAGAACAGAGACATAGAAGACCAGAGCGTTAAACAGTACTTAAGAGATAGGGGCTCTAGACAAAGCATCGGCCACAACATTATCAGAGCCTTTGATGTGACGAATGTCTAGACAATAGGACTGCAAATACAACATCCACCGCATCAGCCTGCGATTTGGGCAATGTATAGAATGTAAAAAGGTTATGGGGTTATGATCAGTGTACACAACCAGAGGAACGCTAGAGCCGACATAAACATCAAAATGCTGTAGAGCCCAGATGAGTGCGAGAGTTTCTTTCTCAATCACAGAATAGTTTAACTGAAATGAATTAAACTTTTTTGAGTAAAAACTCACGGGACGATCAACATCATCACCATCTGTTTGAAACAAGACGGCTCCGGTACCCACATCACTTGCATCCACGTGCAGTTTAAAAGGCCGATCCATGCGAGGAGCTGCGAGAACAGGCGGTGAACACAGAACAGACTTGACATTGTCAAAAGCTTGTTGACACAAGGAGGACCAAACAAACCGAACTTTTCCCTTCAAAAGATCAGTCAAAGGAGATACCACAGTGGAGAAATTTTTGCAAAAACTGCGATAATACCCAACTAAACCGAGAAAACGCTGAAGCTCTTTCTTCGTGGTGGGAACAGGATACTTCTCAATGGCGACAACTTTGTCCTGAACTGCACACACATTCCCCTGTCCCACGACTTTGCCAAGATAAGTGACCGTGGCTTTAGCAAACTCACATTTCGCCAGGTTCACGGTCAGTCGTGCATCCCTCAGACGATTAAACAGTTCCTTAATACGCCCGATGTGTTCCTCCCAATTATGACTATAAATTACAACATCGTCTAGGTACACAGCACACCCTTCCAGCCCTGACAACACCATGTTCATGAGGCGCTGGAAAGTCGATGGTGCATTTCGGAGTCCAAAACTCATTACCGTGTACGAATACAACCCGGAGGGTGTAATAAAAGCAGAAAACTCCTTAGCTCTTTGAGACAAAGGGACCTGCCAATAACCCTTCAGTAGGTCAAACTTACTGACAAAGCATGCAGAACCAACCTGATCAATACAATCTTCTATCCGGGGTAGCGGATAAGCATCGGGTTTGGTAACCCTGTTTACCTTGCGATAGTCCGTACAAAACCTCGGACTCTTATCAGACTTCTCCACCAGTAAACAAGGGGATGCCCAACTCGAAAATGAAGGTTCTGCTATTCCATTCTCAAGCATGTAGCTTATTTCTGCATCCATTACCTTTTTCTTCTCCTCAGACACCCGGTAGAAACGCTGTCGAATGGGCTGTGCATCACCTACATCTATGTCGTGCTCAATGAGATGTGTTTGACTCGGTGTATCACCAAACAACCCAGGATAACTGTGAATAAGAGCAGACAACTCAGCACATCTTTCTGCAGAGAGATGACCCAACAAGGACTCAAGATTACACAAGGTTTCAGAATTTTTCAGTCTACCACGCAACAAACTTTCATCCGGTGCGGTGACCCCATCATCCTCCCCTGCTGATAATGAACTCCCCACTGTTGCCGCTGCTGAAACAGGTTTGAACTCCCTAGCATAGTAAGATTTTAGCAGATTGACATGGCAGAGTTGAGTTGATTTCCTACGCTTTGGTGTGGAAAGGAGATAATTTTGGTCAGACACCTGACGCAGCACTGTGAAGGGTCCAGTAAATTTGGCCAGAAACGGTGAATGAGAAATCGGCAACAAGGCAAGGACCTGATCCCCAGGACTAAACAGTCGCTGTTCGGCTTTACGGTCGTAAAGGGACTTCATTTTACCCTGGGCAGACAACAGCTTTTCCTTAGCCATCTCCCCAGCTGAGTACAAACGATGCCTGAAACCGTTTACGTACTCAAGAAGGCTAGGAGGAGGTTCAGATAGTGCGATAGCGTCATGCAACAGCGCAAGCGGCCCTCGTACGGTGAGCCCCCATCTGTTACAACCCGGCTCTCGGCCGCAACAAGAAACATGAACCCGGACACGATTTCTGCTCAGAACGCAATCACGTTTATTCACATCCAGCCAAACTCGTGTCATCCAGCCATACAGCCACACATCTGCGCCACCACGTTCCCACGGTCCCTTTGTGCGGTCTTCAGAGAGAGAGAGAGAGAGAGAGAGAGAGCGCCATCTTTCCTCAATCGCTTTTATGGAGGAAGACTACTCTGGTCCCAGGTGCAGCACATCCACTGATTACGAGCCCGCCTCCTGGAACCTGCAACAGAATACAACCAGCAGCACAGGAACACCAACTGGTGTGGAGGGGTCGTCACACAGGGGTCAGTTTGTTTTGCAGATTTTTAAAAAAGATTTTAATACTGTTTTTACTTTGTGGAAATGTTTGCAGTTTAGGTTTGACGTAGGGCTCAGTCCAAACCGGAGTTTATGGTTTCGTCCTACTTGGGAGAAAACAAACCTTCCAGACGTCAAACAGGTTATTTAAGTTTGATGTTTCAAACGTTTCAAACTGAAAGTAGAGTTTGAAGGACGTTGACATTTACCTGAGACTGTAATAATAATTAAAAAGATCTACGGAGAAGTACAATATTAGTTTTATAACTTTATCCATTAAGAGAAAATGTCAGGACGTTTCTGTCTCGACTGCTTTCATTTTAGCCGGATGTTTCCTCCAACATTAAGACGCTTTAATTCATCAGAAGCTCAGTCTATCATCTGTGCGACGTCACTTTCAAACATCTTTAGAAATCAGAGACACACCTGAATCATGAGTTGCGTTTCTTTGAATTGACTCAGTTCACCTGCTCACTCTAAATGATGTTTTTTCTTGAGTACTGTAAATTGTGACTGTGAACATTTGTGTCATTACAAAATTAAGCGAATGTTTCCATTATTATATGTTATAAAGTCTCACTCAGCACATGAAGCTTCAGGCTGACCCCTGCATAAGTCAGAGCCCCGGATGGGTCAACCTGTTCAGGAAAGTCAGGACACGCCCCCCCGGACTAAAATAAAGGTAAAAGCCCCCAAATAGAAATCTTAAAACTCTAAAAATCAAGCAATACTTTGGATAATTAACCTTCATACTTTGAGTCTGTTGTGGTGTAAGAGTGCTCTTCACGGGACGCTGCACCCTTACACTAAAACAATGCTCATGATATTCCTCAAGGGGAAGTTGCTCCGTCGCTCGGGTTCACCCTCGCCAGCTGCTCAACGGTCGAGGAAACTCCAGGATACATTAGATGATGAATTAATTTGCATAAAATATGAATGAAAAATGACATGAATAATCAGCGTTAGAGTGTAACCGCTGCGAGTTCACAGCTTAGCGTATGCTGGCGTCCAGAGCGCGGGGCCGCCATCATGTGAGCGGTGCAGAAAACATCTCGTGGCGTACTTCCAGCTCCGTGAAAGGGTTAATGATTGGGGTTATATGCTGGATTGAAAACACAATTTGACATTACGCTCGCTTGCTTTAAATTAGAATATCTGCACATTTTAACTACTGCACAGTATGCATGACACACGTCAAGACAGTTGGCATGGCAACGGAGTGAATCTGATGGAACGTGGATGCTGAGTGATTCACGCGGCTCGAACCAAAACACAACACTCTGCCGCGAACCGAAAGGTCGAGTGTGAACAGTGAGCTGAAAGTTAGCTGAAGAGGAGGGACAGGTGGATCGGGTCTCTTCATCGCACTCTGCTCGAGTGGTAGGTAGATGCATGTTTGCTGGAATGAAACATCTGGTGGGTGTCGAGCGCCACTTCAGCTGGGCGAGAGAGAGAGAGAGGTTGTCATTACTTAAGAAATCATTACATGACAGCAATGAGCACAGGCCAAAACACACTCAGGCTGCAAACACTGCAGTGTGGTGTTTGCAAAGAGCTTGTGAGTAATACAGCAACTATAAAAGCTCGTCCTCTTCAGATCTCTGTATAGCCGTGTTGACTGCCGAAGCAAACACTCAGAGCTGGAGTAATATTTTATTACATCTTTCCATCAGACGTTGGAGGAGAAGCATCGGGATGCGTACGCCGGAGCGGATGAGTCAGAAAAGACGAGGCTGAAGTTTGACCAGGATCCTTAAAGGGACAGGTCGCTATTTTTGATGAGGGATTTTTCGAGGTTGATGTCGATGATAAGTGAACCACGGGAGATGTGATGCGGCTCAGTCCATCGATTGAGAAAAATCGGCAGGAAGCTAGGCTACATTAGCATGCACTTCTTCTGATGCGGTCTGAAGACATGAAGGGAATCCAAACACTCTTTCACGCTATGATACCTCGCACGACATGTCGACTTAAACATAAACTTTTTCAGTGAACTTTTGCCATCTGATGTAGTCGGAGTTTTCAGACTGTTTCTGCGTTTCATTATTTCAAGTTGTCAAGTTCAACAGCTATTTCTATATATCCAAGCCGAGAAGGTTGGCTGACCTGTTAGTAACACCTCGTTATTCTTCTTGGTGTGGCTGTGACGGCTGAGCGAAGTCACACGAAGCCAGAATTTCTCATTTTAGCATCGTGAAACAAACCTTGATGCTAACTTTCTTTGAAATATCACAAACTGGGCGGCAGTCGCTCAAATTGGTGCGGTAGCTGGAGAGGTTCAAGTTCACCTCCTGAGCACTGATGAGGTACCCTTGAGCAAAGCACTAAACCCCCCCCACACACACACACACACACACACCAGCTCAGGAGTGCTCCCTGTGTGCAGCCCCCTCTCTTTATTAGTGCATGTGTGTGCATTTCATCCTGTGTGTGACGCATGTTCAACAACATGCAGGGTGGAACATTACATTTCCCATGGTGATCTTATTTAAACAGCCATGAGTTGACCCAATATAAAGAGGAAAATCCCTGCAAGTCTTTTTTAGTAGTAAATCAGAGCAGGTTTAAGTGTGTGTGCTGCAGGTGAGGTGATGCAGTCAAGGTGAAGAGCGTAATTCTCTTGTCAATTTGTTCGGCATGAAATCTCCAAGAGCTTCACGATGCCCCTTCGTAAGTGAAAATGACAATCCCCTGACCTCAGGGAGCAGGGCAAAACTCCCATGTGGACATCATTACCACTAAATGGATCCGCAGCAGGGAGGCCAAAGGAGGAATCCAGTGTGCTAGAATCTGTCGCTGAGCAAACAGAGACTAATGAGCAAAAAATCGTCATGAGAAGTCTCATTACATCGAGTCCTGGGGAGTGGCAGTGTGGTTAAACCCTTCCACTCTTCCTCATTTCCTGACTGTCTCTGAGATTCTCTCAAGGATCCTCCTGGTTGAACCCTGCAGCCGGCTTTGGGGAAGCACATCTCGAAAGCGGCAAGACGAGAGTTAGCGTGAGCGAGTGCAGCTGAAGAGGGGGAGTGTCTGAATCCACCAGGAGGTCATTATACTAAGTAGGGTGAAATGTATGGAATATTTCACAGAGCATTAGGGGATTACTTGACTGATGTTCAGTTGAGCAAATTAAAGTAATCTGTTGAGTAAACCTGAATATGTTTTATGGGTTTAAGCAGACCAGCTCTAATGGTCGTCCACCATTTATTATTTATTCAAATTTCACTTTCACAGTGCAGACGCCAAGGCACCAATCTCCAGTCTTATTACAGGTGACTGGACTTCACCTAGCAACTGCAAATAACCTCATCAGTATGCCAGCCTGTAGACGACACTTTGTGGTTAATGCACTTTAGGTTTGATTATACGTTAAGCAAACAATGGCTTATATTCATAACACGGTGCACTGGGGGATTTCTTAATTGTGCATTCAGCTGGTTGCAAATTAATTCCTATAAACAGACACCCTTTAATAAACTCTTTGTTTCTCTAAAGCACTACTCCAGGCGCCAGACTCTCTTTGCTTTTTAAATGCACAGTATGTAAAATCCACCACCAGGGGGCCCTCAATCAAAACAACAACACAAGTGAATGTCGAGGCTGGTGGGGAATCATGGGAGTGATTCTCTCTGCTGCTCCGTGTTGACTGAACATGAACAGACTTCACTAAATGCTGCTTCTTGTTTGGCCTACATGGCTCATGTGTTTACACACAGACACGTTATTTCTGTTTGTAGCGTGTATGGACAACAGATGCAAACTAGCAATTTGGCTAACTCTGGTATGTTTATGGAGATGTTTATTAATATGCGTTGTCCCTGTAATATAAAAAATGAAATAAAAAATAAAAAATACGACCTGAGGAAGAGAATACGTTCACAGACGCGCTGAAAGTATCACTTACATGACTTTTTTATCACAGCAGCACACACAGCTTTCAGTAGCAGCTAACGCTAACTTATGCAGCGCTGTTTCCTTGGCAACGATCAATTTTGTGTCTGTCATGGCGGATGCTGAAACAAGACACTCACTGTTACAACTATAACAATGAAAGGTGTCTCTCGCCTTGATAATTGTTCGAGTTATTTGAGGTAATTTTAGGTACTCGACAAAAAAAGGCAATTTTTAATTAATTTAGACATTTTAAACTACATTTGAGTCTTAACCTTTGGCATGGCTTGTTCATTCGGTCGATCTTATTGTTAAATCAAAGACTGAATAATACGATGGACGACGCACCTCAACCTCCTGCTGTTGGAGGAAGATGAAGCCATTTCTCTCCTGATTGATTCGGCTGTAAAGGCAGCTGTTTGCACGAGTGGAGCTAAGACACATTTAGCCCAAAGGGACAATTAAAGGTTTTGCTATTGTGTTTGTTGAATTTGGGATAAGTTTGTTCTGAAAGACTCAGCATGAGGGAAATGGAGGCATCTCGATAAGAGATTTGCCTGACCCAATAATGATTCTTTGTTTATTCAGTTTGAAAGACATCAAAAATGCCTCATTACACTCTGTTAAAACAGTGAAATGAATTCTCATCCTGCAGAGCCGCGGAAAAGTGAAGTGCAGAGCGGCAGAATGGAAACAAATAACCAGCAGTCAGCAGTTGTAATTACTGATATGTCAATGTCCATCAGTAGGCAGCCTGAGCAGCAGTGCCTTGGGTTAAACATTTGATCGCTGTGAATCTTTGTCAGCAGCTATTTGCTGGAGGGGATCTTCTTTATTTGTGTCTGCTGTTGGTTGTAGACCCGGGGTGTTGACAGGACTTCTGGACCCCATGAAAAGACTTCACATCGGGCCCCATCACCACAGCCTCCGCCGACCCTGTGACGTACATGACAGGTCATCAGCATTGAAACACACTGCATATTTTAAAAAGGCAGGTGTGGAAGATGGGAATAAATCCTTCCATACTCTATGTGCAGAAATAAACTGGCAGCGTTTGGGTTTGGTGAGAGAAAACGATGTGAACGAGTCGTGTGCAGATCCTGGAAACGAGTCCTCCTCCACCACTGCTGTTGACTAAGCTGATATCAGAAGTCCCACCTCTCCTTGATTTTCATTGGACGATGGCCACAGCGATGTCCAAAAGTAGATTCTTTTTCCAGCCGAGGTCAGAACATCTGATGTTACAGCCTCTTCTTCTTCTCTCTTCGTGGTTCTACTCATTATTATTTAACATTTCAGCGTGTGCTTGATGTAGATTTAATAAAAAAGTTGTCTTGAAGATATTTCGATTGGAAGGCTCTCAAGAAGAAGACGTTTGATTGCAGCCCTTCTAGCTTCCTGTTGCATCACTGTAATATTCACTCATTCAGGACGAGCATCAGGGTTTATATGTGTTGCTTTGTTTTATCAGCCTGCTGCAGTCTTCATGACATCAGTGTTGTTCTGCACATTGATAATCCAGGTCTCTGCCCGTGTCCTCAGAAGAGATGATACAGAGAGCTTCAGGTTCAGGAGACACATCCTGAATGCAGATACTCGACCCTGTAGACTTCGACTACAGCATTAAAAGTTGCATGCGTGCAGAGTTTTGTGTTTTCAAAGTATTCAAAGTTATTCATGAATTTCATCTTTTTTTTAAGAAGAGCAGAAATTTGTCTTCCTTTTTTTTTTTTTTTTTTCTTCCAGTAAATCGCAGCCATGCTGGATAGACTGCACGTCTCCACGCACTTTCTGTCTCAGTGTGTGTTCTGATTATTCAACTACCTGGCTCTTTTAAATCTCTATGAAATAACTTGGGAAGCAAACCAAAAAAAAAAAAGGATCTGAATCTGCGGCGGTGCCAACTCTCCGTAGTCCTCTCTGTGCCTGACAAATGACTGAACAGCTCCACGTGAAATAAAGATGAGCTGCTGCTGTCCCAAGAAAAGGAGCTGCTGAATGTATGTAGGTTTATCGTCTGTAAAGAAACAGCATGTTGGCTTATTAACCCAGGTGCAGGCAGGGTCATCAAACACAGGATGTGATAACGGCGTTATCATGTGATGCTACATTTGCTATCCAGCAGCACGTTAGCAGAGAAGAAGCCGAGGAGGCTGTCAGCCAATCAGGCTTTGCTGACACAATGATTCAGAGTCCTCAGGAAAGTTCTTTTAATTAAAAATCTGCCTCCTGAGTTCTTCTGAGATTGCATTTATATAAGAAGGTGCATTTATTTCATAACTCAAAAAGGTATTTAATCAGAGGCGCTGGTGGTCGAGTGGTTAGTTCAGCACGCCCTGGAAGTGGGCGTCCCGGGTTTGAATCCAACCTGTGGCTTCTTTCCAGCGTGAAAAAAAAAAAAAGATGTCTGTGTAGGTTCTCATCCAGACCATCCAGGTCGTGGTTAGAACGCAGACTGATCCAAGGACAGCTGGATTCGGTTGAAGCTGCAGATGAAGCAGACGATAGTTACACGAGGGCTTCACTCTGAAGTGAGACGGGGAAAACAATCAACGGGCCTTGAGTTTGCTGAAATAAAAAAAATAAAAAACTATGATGCAGATTTGAAGAAGTCTGCTTCTTGTCGAGGAAATGATGAAGAATTGACTCCACACAATCAGACTCCTCAGACGGCTCACGTTGATGAACGTATGCAGGAGACATGCATTCCTTTGGGTCACATTGACCCACCTCGACTGATCTATGACGTCAGGAACCCTGGAGCGAGCAGCAACTCTCTCAGACATCCTTGCAGATATCAGGGCGGGGTCCGATGATCCTCCCCGCTGTCCTCGGTGTCGAGATAAAGCTGAGGAATTACAGAAATTCCATGACACTTGGAGGTTGAATAGATATCAGATGGATCATTTCGGATGCATTCGAGGAACAGCAGCGTTCACGACACAGTGTTGAGCTGACTTTAGTTCAGGTTGAAATGTTTGATCTTCCTCTTCAGCTGCTCTTTTATGCAGATATCTGTTCATAGACTCAAATAGCCATCTCACCGTATACGCACTCTTTTTCTTGCACGCTCCGAAGCCTGCTGATTCAGCTCGCATTATGATTTTTCCTTCCTCATTGAATGGCAGTCAGAATATCCATCTCATCCTGGCTCTCTTGTAAAGGTTGAGATCAATATGCATCAGAGTGTACCAAAAAGGCGTCTGCAGTTCTGATTGACAACGTGTCGGAGCGAGGAATCAGGAAGCTCACAGAGGCAGGCGGGAGGATGGATTTGTTATCCGTGACGGTCCGACTGTAACAAAGTGTGAGGCAGGAATGAAAAGTTTGATATATTTGATTAAGCCTGTGGTTTGATGACTAACAGCCTGAAGGCACTGGCTGCTGTTCTGCACCCATCAGGTGGGTTATGAACTGTGTCAGCCCGTCATATTCAAGCTCTGCCCTTTTGCTGCTTTCTTGTTATTTTCCTCCACACTCGTGTTTCTTTAGCCCACGCAGCAAAGCAGCAGAACCTCCTGATGTACAGCCAGCCAAGTCAGTCCCAAGGTTTGCCATGTGGTCCCTGTTGTTGGAGATTTATTAGCAGCAGGTGTAATAAACCATCCCAAACAGCACAGCTTTGATGACCCTGAAATGGCACTATCCAGCTCAGTTTGCTGTTTCCCTGCCAATCCCAGGATGCTTCACACCGCCCCACAGAATGCTTAATTTACTTCCCTTGTGGGCAACGCTGCAGCCGTTTTCTCACCCTCCACCCCCTCCTGCTTTCTGATGTTGTGCTGTCAGCTCTTTGTAAAGTGTCAGACATTTGAGTACTTTATATATAAGCTCAGACTCTTAACGAATTTAGCCGCTACATTTGTTTGCATTCCTTTGACATGCTGCTGTGAATGTGTCCTTGACACGGTTAATTGAAGGGTTTTATCATGTGAACTGGTGCTTTAAAGGGAGGGAGTGGTGCACTCTGCACAGCTCGTGTGTGCTCTCCAGACAGCATGAATAATTGCAGGTTGCTATGCAACTGAAAATACTCTGGGCGATGAATTATCAGTGGAAAGTTGAGATAAGAAAAGTTCTCCTTTGCATATCAATAAAGCCGAGTTGCGTCGACAGAATGTGGCAATAACAGTCAACATATTTGCACCAGTTTGGAAACATGACTTGCAGGATTTGGTGATGAGGAGAGGACGCAGGGTTCACCGGCAGGCTGGAAGACATCTTTAATTAGTGTCATTGTGCCTTCTCCTCAACTCTTTGATAGTATCAGCCATTTCCAGTTCAAATCTCCCAAGTACACAATATTTACACTTTTTAATTTGATCCTGACAGAAAACACGATCGGGTCCATTTTTTAGGGCGGGGGGGGGGGGGAGAACCGTCGTGCTCTGCTGCGTGCACATTTGTTGGAAACGTGTTCCTCATAGATAACGCCGTGCAGTCCTAAGGTTCCTGATTGTTGATTTTAATATTCAAGATAATCAGATACAGCACTCATCATTAGTGCAGAGGAGGAGACAGGCGTCTTGTTGTCAGTGTCACAGTGAAACAGTCATGTCTCATTTAAAGGTTCACTGTGTATTCTCCTGCTTCTTCAATCAGCTTTTCCTAGGATGAGCAGCATCTTCCATACTGGTGTTGGTAGCTGTGATTTTCTCTTATGGCCAGCAGGGGGCCCTCTCACCTGTTGGCGAGTTATTGAAAATATCACCTGATATTTTACTGGATTTATAACAGCGTGATTGTCGTTCTGTAAATTCTCACCCGGTTTAAAATAAAAACAAATGAAAACGATAAAACACGACACGCTTTCGTCCATCTTGACTTCTGAATGAGACGTGGAGTCAAAACGATTCATCGCAAACACAGTCCACATCTTCAACTCAGCGTAGACCACACTAACCAAGAGCAACACTCAGAGTGCTCCGAGACCCAGGGATCAAAACTGAGTCCAGACCAAGACCAAGACCAAGACCATAAACGTCACAGAAGAATCCTCATCTCGTGTGCCAGACCTTCAAATGGTGGTCTTGAGACGGCTTCAATTTACAAACTACCACACAGACACACCGTCCTGTAGTCTCACCTTTGGAGCACATTTTTGAAGGTTTGAATCAATACTTAAAAATGTTTTTTTTACATACAAGGCAAGACGTCGTCTTCAACTCCAGACTGAAAAGGCCCGTTACGTGACAGCGCTGGTTTGCAGCTTCGCATCACCAAGGACAAAGAGACGTTTTGTTACAATGGGAAACAATAATCGACATGACTCAGGCTAAAAATCATCGAGCTCTTGAACGAGACGTTCTCCGAAGAGGTGGCAGACTGACGCGTCGTGTTCTGGGTTTAAGGACGTGTTTTCACTCTTGACGCCATCACGCGTATAGTAGCTGAGCCTGACTTAGCATGCGTTAACGTGCACGGCTCGATATAAGAGTGAGCAAGAGCTGACTGACCTGAACGTGGCTCCTGAAGAATACATGCAGCGCTGTTTGGAAAAAACATCCAGGTCAACTGTCCTGTGATGACTTTAAAGGAGACCCATTCGTCATCTCTGTCGCCGGGGGGAAGTGGTTTGTTGTTGTTGTTTCTGTTTGTGGTGCTGGTCTCATTCACTCACCCAGTGATGGAGAGAATTTAGCAGACGGCTGACAGCATGAACTGACAGGGAACAAGCTGACTGTAGAGAAGAGATACAGCCAGTAGAAATCTGGTACTGCAGCTTTAAGAGGATCTGAGACGTACCGAGCATTTGTGCACTGCACACCAAACTGACGTCAGTAAACTAACAAACAGGAACAAACCCTGAAGGTGGAAAATGTTCTGCTCAGCGTGTGGCTAAGCTAGTAGCATCTTAAGTTGTTGTGATTTTCCTTCATTCTCTCCCAAATTTTAAAAAAAAAAATTCGGTCCTGCCTCTTAAATCAATAACTCGTGTTCCCGAAGCAGTAAGAGCGTTTTTAACACTGCAAAGATTTCCCTCTGTGACAAACGGCCCGCTTTATCTCAACAGCACTAAATGAGTTTTAATGACTTTTAGAAGGATCATACTGGGAAGTGCTAAAACCAAATTACAAAGTGTGAAACTCTTTTTACAAAGCGACCGAGTCTTGATGGAAAAAGGGAACTTACCAGAAGCCCGGAGTGACCTGGAGGTGCATCTCTGGACCGTCCGTCTCATTGGTGTCTCTTCTGTGAAAACACTGACTAATCTGGCTCAAATCATCAAACATCTCTCTGTCACCACGAACTTCCTATCACCCCACATCACTGTTCGCCAAAACAAACAAAAAGACCGCTCACTCAATCTCTTCCATGTTTCACATTCAGAAGCTGCAGCTTGTAATCTTTCCACAGAGACCTTTTTTTCTGTGTTTGCAGTCCAAACAGTTCAAGAGCAGCATTTCATTTCCCCGTGCTATTCTTGGATCAGCGTTTTTAGGCTAATTTAACGCGCAGTAAAACCCACCTCATCTTTAACTTTGTTAGAAACCTTGAGAGGAAACTCGATATGAAACTCTCAGAATACGCCTCAAGTCAACAACTGACCAAACAGTAAGAGTGGGCGCCTGTGAATGTGATATCTTAATGATGGCGGGGTGGTGTAAGCCGTGCTGGAGCCACTGGCTCAGAAACCAGCAGCTCATCTCCTGTTTCTGCGGTGTGAGGCAGCTGGGCTTTACGGGTCCGTCCCCTGAGGCAGGATGCCAGTCTATTACTGAGGCTTATTCTCATCCATCTTTCTGACATGGAGCCCGAACCACAGAGGCTGCAGGTCCTGATTTTAAAATCTTTTCTGGGAATTGTTTGTGCTCCTTTCTTTGAACCTCTAAAAAAAAAAAAAATCCCTTTTTACAAATCAGACCGCTCAGAGTTTTATCTGTGACTGTGCCTCAGGTAAACACAATTAATGTGTGTGTTGCGGCAGTAGTTTTGGACTGCTGGTCGTTATGGCTTGAGGGAGGATGCAGTAAATATGGCTCTGCAGACTTTGATGAAAAGACAGGAAACTGAAACCTGCTGGCAGACTTTATCAGCGCCCACAGCAGGCATCAGATTCTACCCCAAGTCTGATGTTCTGGTAATAGATACGGGGGTCCAGCCACCACACGGGCATTCACGCTATCGATTCTGCAGAGATATTTTCCAGAGTAATCAAAGAGCTGTGAAATCCTTACTCTGCGAGCACTGGGAGCTTCAGTGAGAGCTAACAGGATTGCTTTCACCGGTGGAGTTGGGAAAACTGATACGTTCTTCACGCTAATGTACACATGCTGCTGTAAGCTGGGGGGGGGGGGGTTCCAACTGCAGTCTGCAAACATGACAATTGAGGTCACGATCCGGGTCAGTGGACCAACGGTTCATGTCTAGCTTCACTGTAAAGGAACGATTTGATGAGCTCTGTTTTGTCTGAGTGTGAAGCAGCTGAACATATGGACGAGACTCGTTCAGAACTAAAACAGGGGGTTAGGACATGTGGTCTGTATCGGGGTACCTTCCTGTGTCCAGTGATGGCAGATCTCACAACCTGGCACTTACTGTTGCTATGGTTACGAAAGGTACTTCTGCTCCCCTCGGTCATTTCTGACTGTAATTGCTCTGCGTGCTTAATATTTTTGCTTTTATTTGAGGATATTTTACAAAGAACACGAGTTGCATCATGAAGGTGAAGAATAGGAGGCGTAGTGTCGTTTCCATGGAGATCCTGTGTGTGACCCCCAACGAGGAGGTGACCACGGGAGTGGAGAACGCAACCGTGCTCAAAAAGAGGGAGTTAACCGACCATCCTCTCTCTTCCTTTTTTTTCTGCAGATTTGCAGCCCTCCAGTGTGCATACTGCCCCCTGCTGTATAAACATGTTACTAACGTGACCAGCAGGGCGAGCAATCGAGCTCGGGTACGGAGCGAAACAATCATGCCTAAAGTGAGAGAACCCACTGAGTGATGACGGCTGAGTCAGCCTTGTTATCATGTTAGTGGACCAGTGCGGTCCAGGTCTTGTTTAAAGTTCCTGTGTTAGCACTTTGTGTCCTTCTGACAATAGGCCATTATGCAGATGATTATTAATCAGAGCCTGTTGATCGGCTAATGTGAGACATCGGGGGACTCTCTGCGTTCTGCTGATTCACAAAGACCCCAAGGCTGCCCGCTCATCCTCAGCCAGCTCGTGTCCGTGCCGCCTTCATCCTGCTCAGTGCTGGTTCAGGTCCATTGAGCTTCTTATTAGCAGCGGTGAGGAGCTGAATACAAAGTCTGTGAGCGTGGAAGCTCGTATCGATTATCAATAATTAGGTGACTCTTCAAATGTTTTAAATTTCTCTACAAATGAGCCTCTCTTATCTCCTGCACAGTCCTGACTCGTGTTCAGAGCGGGGAGTCACTTTGGGTTCACAGTTTTCAGAGGTGGGCAAAGACCCTCAGAGTCCATGGGAACCGATAATCAGTAAGCGGAAGACGGCGTTTATATTAGCTGGTGCGACGGTGAAAGAGCGACCCGTGTCAGGAGGACGACTTCCAGCTGAAGTTCAACTTCAAGAGACATTACTGGTATTTTTGGAGGAAACGAAGCAAGATTCATCATGAGAATCTCCGTCTTCAATATCTGCTGTTACTATGACAACCGCAGATGCAACCAGCTAAAAGACAGTCAAGTCAGCGAGGTCACTTTTTAAACCGTAACAACAAAATCAGCTTTTTGCAAAGTCAGCAGGTTGACTGTAGTTCTTCAGAGATCATGATGACACAAATCATCGAAACTTTTTTTTGATACCTCCCCTCTGTCTTCACACTTCCTGTTGCTCTGGAAGCACCTGCAGTACAGGAAGGTGGAGCAGCACTTCAAAATAAAAGTTTAATAAGCCATGTAACCGTGAAACGGGGTTTGGACGTAAACAGAGACCAGATTTATTTATCCTTCTTTCCTACGATGGTTTTATACACCACCATCTTTTTATTCCGAAGACCAACCGAGACATTCGGCCTCAGATATTTTCTATATTTATCTCTCAGGAAGTCGCTGTTGTAAGCTTATCATCAGAAGCTGTCGCTATTAGGAGGAGAAGAAGAGAAGACTGGGATCGTTAAAGTGTCTCAATATTGATATCGGTACCAATTAAAGGAAATGATCCCCCTCTCCATTCACTCATCAAGTTACATTATCATTGTTATTTGGCCGTGAAGCATCCTGAGGTCAGAAGCAACTGCTCGGTTAACGTACGACACAGACAGCTCGGCTCATTTCTTTTCTCCTGTCAAATCAAAGCTTTAAAAACGGAGTTAACGAAGTGCGGCTTCTCTAAAAGTGACAGACTGACTTTGTGAGAAAACAGCAGTCACGTATAAAGACGAGGCTCCGGGCCGGCTGTAATCGTGCCCCGATGGTTTCAGGAGCATCAGGATGTGCACAGAATGATCAAACCTAATGGCACTGGGAGCTGTGTGCTCGGGCCCCTTATCTCGATTTTATGGCCTGAGACAGGGCAGCGTGGTTAACCTCCTCATGCAGACAAGTCCTTATTGCTTCTCATCTTCTCAGCCATTGATTGCTCCCAGCATTTAGGAACGGGATCCTCCATATTATCAGCCCTAAATACCAGTATCAATCATGGATGAGCTGATAGATATTCTGTAATTATGCATGGATGGATTAGCCGTGCACAGGATCATCTCTCGCAGCCCGTGTGTCGGCCCTTTTTAACAGTTGTACATACTTGATTTCTAAACCTCAAGTTGGATGATGTAAAAGTTCAGATGTTGATGCGCTTCATGTCTCCAAAGAAACCTTCTTCCCCAGCTCTTCCTTGCTCCATATGTCGCGTTAATCTGATGCCAGGGAGAAGCACGAGCCCGCTGCAGGGCACTTTAACAGCACATAGCAGAAGGAAACGGTGCGTCTTATCTTTCTTCTGACAACAAAGCAGGTTTCTCCCATCCATAATCCCAACAGTATGAACTCTTTGATCCCTTCTCCTTGTGTTCGGGGAGCGTCTTTGTCATTCGACGCTGTCTCAAGAGCTAAAGCTGATAGAAATTCATGTAGAAGAAAAACCCTGTTCACAGCCTTGCTTCTGCTTGTGTTGAGTATTGTACTCCCTCAGAGCGTCCTTTTCCCCGAGTCTTTCACCAACACGTCTCTCTTCAACACTCTCTGCGTGTACTTGTGAAATTAAACAGTGTTGGGGATTTTTTTTTATTAATTCTTCCCTTTTTTTTGTTGCTAACAGCTGTAAAGGTTTTTAACTAATTCAACATGCTCCTCAATGTCACGTTAGCTTACCATCCAAAATCATAACGGAAATAAACAAAAATGGCCGAAGAGCAGCTAATCTGACTCCTGTTGTAAAGGGAGCACAGCTAATTTTATTTATTTTTTTCTTGCGTTTTTAAAAAAAAAAGAATTCGGGAGATTTCTTTGAGTGAAAGCGAATATTCCCGTCCCATGTTTTCCGGGCAGGAAAGGGCTCGGTGGGGCCACAAAGAGACAGAAGACACCTGCTGCTGCAAACACTCTCCACACATTGAAAACAATTTTTAAAAAAGAGAAGAAATGCTGGGTGGGCACGGGGCCTTCGGCGTGCAGGAGTGGAAGTGCTGGGAGCTGTAACCATAGCAACGGTAAACACTGATGAGAAGCGACTGAAACACTGCCAGAGCAAACAAACAGTGGACACACAGGCTGTAACTGTTGAGTTTAAGGCTTAATTTTTTTTTTTTAAAAGCACTGTCCACTTTATATTTCTAAAAATTAAAAATTTGACTCCATGGCGGTCCGGTGAATAACAACACTTTTGCTGCTGGCTGTGTTGCCCAATCCTTTGAATGCTGATTTTCCACGATGCTTCGGTGTCGATAAATATTTAATGCAAAGAACACAGAAAGCATAAAGAGCGTGACAGTGCATGTGCATGTGCAGCCACCATCATGTGATCAGAGCTGTAAGTTTGGATGGAAACAGAAGGAGGACCATGTACAGTGAGTGTTAAAGGGGCCGAGGCGCACGAAGGCCCGCTCCCCCTCCCTCTCTCTCATAAGCTGCTTACAGAACAACAATAGGGTGAGTTTGCATTGCAGATGAGAGGGCCTCCAAGGACACAATCTAATGAACGTGTAGGTCATTCACATGTGTACAGTAGCATTAAGTGTTGGGTTTGCTCCACAGTCTGCAGGAAGGTAAAACGGGCTCCACATGGGGGCAAAGTGCTTTAATAATATAAGAGGGGGATGCACGGTGCACTTTAAAGACGTGTGCACACAATCGTGCAAATGTTAATGAAGCGTTATTGCAAGCATGTGTCATCAGATAATCTGCTTACAAATGTGAGATTTGCAGAATGAAACAAAAAACAATTAAGACACAGTTCATTACAGTCAAACTATGACGCCATATTTCACAATTCTTTACAGCTGTTCGGTTTAGAGACTCTGTTATTCTTTACTCCTATAATCTAGGTGTCGGGGGGGGGGGGGGTTTCACCTCCGGCCTAGGTTCCACTTCATGAACTCACGTTTAATTGCAACCACTGGGCTGTAATGTGTGTTTCTATAAAGTGAAAAGGTAAGCCGCGCTGCTGTGGTCAGACCGGAGACGGATCACAGCCTCGTGGTTGGACACATCTGTTTGGCTGTCTCATTATTTATGAACTATGACAGCATGCGGGGCATCAGAGGGGCACCAGACACCCGTCATGGGGGGTCGTAACTGAAGAGTAATTGCACAACTTTTCGTTAGCGGGTGGCGCGTGCGTCCTCAGATCGATATGGTGGCGCTCACAGAGGGGTTTGTAGACCCAGCGTTTGGGATACAGCTCTCCTGGGGGGACATTAAGTGGAGACTTTCTTATTTCCGCTCGCCTCCCAACATAACCCCCCCTCACATCCCCTTCTCTAATGACGCTTTAGGCAATCGGAAAGCACTTACACCCTTCCCCGCCCCCTGCTCCATCTCTGCTCCTTAATGCTCGTCCCCCAGACCAGACCACAATTAAAATTTCAGAGCGAATTTCAACCCTGCTGCATTATTCAAGAGCACCAAAAAGCTGCTGCAGCATCTGGAGACCATGGGGGAGACAATAGAGGGAGGGGCCACATATCTCGTATGTGAGACTGTAAAGTCAAGCGTTGGTCGGAGCCGCCTGTGATTGACAGCTCTAATTAAACAACATGTTGACAGCCGAGGAGGCAGAAGTGTCTGCTTCTGTTTACCTCAGTACAGGCTGCTCCCCGTTTATATTCACACCTGTAAAATTGACTATTGATTGTTTGTTCAGTGAATATGTTCCTGAGAAACATTCATGGGAAGTTAGGATGGACGGGGAAAACGCAGCCTTCACTGATTCTTTTTACTCACGCTGTACATTTCTTAATGAAGCTATAAGTCTTCTTTTTTGTATGTGTCAAAATGTAACCGATGTTTTTATTGCATTTAAGGAACTTCAGTAGGTGTCGCCCTTGAGCTCCAGCAGGAAACGAAAACAAACTGCTGTTAGGCCACGCCCCCTCCAGAGAGACACAGTTATAAAAAGCTAGAGTGCAACATATTTAAAAACCATCAGGCACAATTCAAACGGCGCCTTGCTCGAGCTGCATTGTTGTGCTGGACGGTTCTGGAGGCGTGGTCTGGATCCCGAGGCCGTGAAGTCTAACTGGGTTGAAGTATTGGACCGTGAAGCAGAGCGTGCGCAGGTGCGGTGAGAAGTGACTTTACTTCCTCTGGCACTGAGAGCTTTTGGATCAAAACGATTAAAGACCCATCTGTTCAGACTGTTTTCAGTGTCTCTCTTTTCTAACCTCGTCGCTGTGAAGCACTTTGTGGCGTCTGCTCTCGAAAGGTTATTTTTATAAACTTTGATTACTGACTTAAAAAAAAAAAACGACCACGAGTGCTTGAGTAACAGCAACCTTCTCAAACCCGAACCGCTGTGCAAGGCAGCATCTGTTTAGAAAGCGCTCGGTCGCTGCGAGTTGACAATCGTCGCTCTCTTCACCGGCGCTCTTTTCCAAATGTACGATATTCCCTGGTATTTATCGCCTCCTGCTGATCCTATCTTACACCCACATCGTCGTTGCTTCGTGTCTGATTGGTTAAAAAAAAAAAAAAAAAAAAAAAAGCAGTATAAAGTGAGGGAGCAGACCGGACCGTACAGAAACGCTCGGCGGACATGAGACCGGAGCGAGGTTTCCTTTTAGGGCCACTGATGAGGTTTAAAGTTTGTGAACACTCAGGGGCGCCCCCTACTGGTCTGGAGCTCCAAGCCAAGCTTCCTGCCTTGTTGACATTCCTGTGGATGAATAATGTTTTGTCGTGGGCCAAAAATAACACAACACATCTGACTGCTTGGTTGTGGCTCCTGTTTGTTGTGCAGGTCTGGATGGGCGTCAGGTGCCTTGCGAGACACGCAGATCAGTGTTTTTCTTTGTTGTTTCGCTGGCACAAACACACACGTCTCTGCTGTTTGTTGTTCACGGGACTCCCTTTGTTTCCTCTCCAGCCGGGGGAGGTGTGCTCATGCATATAATGTATCACAAATCACCGTACCCCTTAAAGCGCCATCAGCGGGATCCTCCAGCAGGCAGGCCTTGTAGATTGTAGGCGGCGTGTCGGATTGGACGAGCGCGTATCGCCACATCGTTTAACGCCTGCCGCTCTGTAAAGAGTCATTTTACCTGTGAGCAGCCGTCTTAAATCACACTCTGACATTTTATTGAATCACAACTGAAGGCACACAAGCAGCAGAGACTGTATGAATGGATAACAACAGACCAGCACAGGAGCGCTGCCTGCATACTGAACCCGTGGCACGCCATCAGAGCAGCAACAACTACAAACCCCAAACACTGTTAAATAAGTGGACTAACTCTACATGTGTCACACAAGAGAGCATGTTTCTGGTTTGAGTAGGAGTCCTCACAGATTGAATCATTATCTACACTCACACGAGGGGGGTCAAAGATCCGCCTCACACATCCAGATGACTGACTTTAATTACCAGTAAAATGTCACATTCGTGGAGATGCTAATGAGCTGAAGTGGAGTTACACCTAGGCTCATCACACGCAGGCGTCTTCAGCTATATTAAGCCGCTGTCACTCTCTCCGTGGCGTACAGTCTTCTCTCATTTCTGAGAGGCCACCCGTGCTGGAGGTGTCGGTTAAAGTAGGTCATTCTGCCTCGTTACTCTCTGTTGGTGCCGAGAAAATCTGGTGGAGCGATAAATTGGTGTTTTGGAATGACTGTTACACATTTAAGATTCAGTCTGAGTAATTTGGTGTACAGCTGGTGGCGTTTGCCTCGGTGATGAACCCAAAATATCAGACGTGTCGGTCGCTGACATGAGGCACGTTTGGAGGCAGAGTCGTTGTTCCTGACATCACACCGCTGCCTCCAACAAGAGCACACGTGTGACTTCCTGATAAGGCATCAAAGATCCCGTGTTAGACGACACATTCTTTCCTCCGTTTGTGGCAGACTCTCGTGATCGATGCACGGTCACTCATGTTGTGCATCCTCTCTCAGTCGCTCCTCTCCTTCTCTGCGAGTCCGCCGCTCTGGGAGAGGAAGTCGGACCCCATCAATCATGGCGTTTAATACCTTTTTATAGCATCAAATAACTAGTTAATAAAAAGACGTGTGCAGCCCAGGGCTTCCTGCATGTCATTCCCCCCCCCCCCCCCCCCCCCTCTCTCTCTCTCTCTCGCTCTCTCTCTCTACAAATAATCAGACGAGTCTTTCGTCTGTCCGATGTTGAAAAATAAAGGTGTACAAAGCCTAAAACAACCTCCAACATTTCCAAAGAAAGATGACTTTAACATGAATCAGCGTCTTGTTGTGTTTTGGTTCTGTAGTTTGAGTCGTGTTCCGTCCGTGCACGGGGAGGAGGCGGGGTTAATTCTTACTCTGCAGCCCGTCAGTAGGGGGAGCTCTTAAGTCCACTGGCTTCACTTGAGCGGAGTTGCTGCAACCGTTCTTCAGTCTGTTGCTCAAAACTAATTAAACAGCACTTTTTTTTCTTACATAACAGCCGGCCACTGATTGAACGCCCGCCCGCCTGCAGCAGCCTCCCCGTCCCTCCACCAGGAGCCCGGCTTACATTTTGTCAACCTGCCATCCCCATTAGCCCTCGTGCAAAAAAAAAACCAAACTCTGCTCTAATTGCTTCCAGCATCCTGAGCTGTTATCATCTTGTCAGTATTGATTTCCTGCATAACACTTCAGACTTCTACTGTGTGGGCTTGTATTGTACCACCACAGAGAGAAGGTTGATTGCACTTGTTGATAGCAATATTAGATTTTCCTCTGCTGTGATTGTGCCCGTCGTGTGGAGCGTGTGGAATTTATCAGTCTGAAAAATATTGAGAGGCCTTTTAAATCAAGATGCACACACTCATTTAAGAGTGTCGACACATTAGAGACCCTTCAGGGCTTTAAAGGATCACGTCGGGTTTGTAAGAACACAATGGGAATCAGCCCGTGAATCCCTGGTGTTCATGTTGTTTACTTCACTGTTTCTGCTTGTTCTGCATTTTTTTAGCTCAGCGTCTCTCACGTTGACTTTTTTACCTCTCATGAGAGAAACGTTGGCTTCGGGGGCTTGTCAGTTTGTGTTTTATTTTGAAATTGAACATGGGTTCCCCAGCTCGACTTCTTGTCCTGGCCAGTTTAATCAGACTGACGTGGACTTGCAGCGATCTTCATTGAAATCCGTCTGGTTGTGAATTAGAGGTGGTACGTGCTGAAGATGGAAACCACAATTAGCTTCATAGTGCAGACAGATCGGACACTTCCAATAAGGTGAACAAACTCTGGGCTAGTTGGGAGCTGAAAAATACCAAACACAGCTTTTTTTCTCAACAACGTTTCAGAAATGTTTGTGAATTTAGAGTGTCTCGTGCAGAGCCTTAGATCTGAAAACAATACTTTAGTCTCATTCATTCTTTAATCTTTCCTTTCTTTAAACCCACTGCACACGTCGACTCTCGCAGGATTAAAGGGACAGACTTGAAGCTACCAGAGGAGCTAAATGTCACCTGAGCTTTTCTGCTCATTTTCATACCTGACCGTAACGTCGCCGCCACCCGCTCCACCATCACCCTGCTTAGCTTAAAGCACATTGCCCGCTGATTGCTCAAATTCAATCAGATAGATCAGGTGTGCCAGCTGTCGCACCGAGACACTCGGCGAGAAAAAGCAGGCTGCGTAACAGCCGGCGAGCAGCCATGCAGAGAGGATGTGTTCTGTTAAATAATCCATTAAGACTTCTTTTTTTTTTTTTTCAACCTCAACAGCCTCTTTAGATGGATCCACATTTAACTACCAGTACAGCACAACGTTTCGTCAGGATTTTCCTCTCTTATTTTTTCCCCTCCTGAAGAAAACAACCCCCCCCCCCCACACACACACACACACACACTCAAGGTTTTTGAAAATGCATACTTTTAGGATCAAAGCAGCCTTGCAGATGTGTCTGTGCTCTTTTGTCCAAATGCATTGTGGGTATCCATGAGGTGAACACAACAGGGTGAATTACAATCTAAAAAGACGATTCTCATGGATTTCATGAAGAGAAACTAGTGGCCTTCGAAGTTGAAAACAAACGCTTTGTTCGATTCTGAATTCAGATGGACGTCAATTTAAAGAGCTAAAATAGTGCAATTTAAGAAAATACCTGCAAACAGGAAATAAAGAAACTCATCATAAACTGGACAAAGCATGCACAGCACTGCGAAGACGTGATGCACAACAGAAACAACAACACAAATACAAACGGCTCTCCGGCCACTCATGAAGAGTATCTGGTTGTTTTATCACGTTCACGCAGGTCCAGAGATTTAAGATCCTGGATGATAACGATCAGGTGAACAAGTCATGATGGAATGAACTCTGTCGGATACTGGCCTCTGGAAGGTCTCAGTAAAACACAACTGGAGGCCTCCGTACGTGGGAAGGATGCACTAACCACTAATCCACAGGCGTCTTCGAAGGACTGCGTCAGAAATCCTGCAAACGTGAAAAAAAAGTGTTTTCTCTCAGTTGTTGTTTGTCATACTGTAACGAGCACATCTATGCAAAGTGAACGTATGGATTCCTCTTGTCCTCGGGGGATATTGGTCTGGTAGATGAAGTCATTTAATGTACTCTCATGCCTGTTACGTCTTCCACCCGGGTGGAAATTGCACTCGGGTCTGATCGCCTCCTGAAGATTGCCACAGGCGCTGTGAACGTGCACAAACGTCTCTTTTCTTTCCCAACTCTTAGGAATGCGGCGTTCAGGTTTTCTTCCCTTTCCACGGTGCGTTTCACTCTTCAACTCAGAATGACACAATTTCTCTCCGGATCAGACCGTTTGATAGATACTCTGTTAGACAGATAGATAGAATGCAGGGTGGAGGAACATTTTTGAATGTGGATAGAATGAATAAAGCAAACAAACAGAAATTGGGACAGGGAGTGTGTTCGCCCGCGGCAGTGCCGTGACTCCGACTTCCTTCCTCTTCCCACACAACGCTCTCTGTGTCGGCCTAAAGGTGAAACATCCAAGGGCGTCTGAACGCAGAGCAGCAGGAGTGTAACGGAGTGACTTTGCACGAAGAGAAGTTTGAATCATATAATGTTGTTGAAGGCTTGCACAGAGTGTCTGCATGCAGTGAGCTGGGTTGCTACTTTTAGATGTTCAAAGATAGGCAAACGTACCCAAATAATACTTACACATTTTATATGACTCAACATGTGTGTGTCTTTGGACACTGAACCCCAAGTAGCTCCCGCTGGCGGTGCAAGAATGAATGAGTGTGACCTGTGGTGTAAAACGCTTTGAATAGAAAACGTCGATTTAGCATTTTAATTAGAGACTCCAAGTGACCAGCAGAGGAGGGTCTGTGGGGTCTGAAGGGTCTGAAGGGTCTGTGGGGTCTGTGGGGTCTGTAGGGTCTGAAGGGTCTGTAGGGTCTGTGGGGTCTGTAGGGTCTGTGGGGTCTGTAGGGTCTGTAGGGTCTGAAGGGTCTGTAGGGTCTGTGGGGTCTGTGGGGTCTGTAGGGTCTGTAGGGTCTGTAGGGTCTGTAGGGTCTGAAGGGTCTGTAGGGTCTTTACAGGTAGCCTGCAGGATTACAAACTCCACATGGTAACAGAATCAAAGAGAGCTGCAGAGAAACTGCACATTGTGAACTTTAATGGTAAATAAACAACACTTTGTACTTTGTCCACTTTAAAGAGTTAAATAAAGGTTATAATAATAAAAAATATTTAACATGTCCAGATTTAAACTTTGCAGCTCCCTTTGGGCAGGATGACAAAAGTTTGGGCTGATTCTAAGTCAAGAATAACAAGCGAGGGAATAATGAGTCTAGAAAAGGCCCCGACTTCTAAATCGGTCTAATTCTGATTCAGTTGTGTGCGCACCTTTCCCTCGTATCCCCGTGTCTGTGTTAGTCATGCGTGCTTCCAGGTCACTGTTCAGCAGCAGTGCTCTGACTCGTCCAGGTTGTCCAGGATCTTCAGCCTGGAAAGCACGTCCCTTTAATCCCCGGTCCTGTGTTAATGGTCCAGCCTGGGGGCCTCGGGGCGGGCAGTCTGAGTCGCAGGGTGAGTGAGCAGCAAACTTCACAGAAGAGACTGATGTAAATGTGGAGAAATAAGGCTGTATGGGCGAGAGAACAAAAAAAAAAAAAGAAAGTCAAAGAAGCGGGTCTATAAAAAGGCTGAGGGCTGAGATTGCAAGAGGGATGGAAAAAGGCGCCTTGCTGGACCACATGGGAATGCAGCAACTCTCCCCCAGTGAGTTAACTCGAGGGCTGCCCAGGCTCGTCACAGCGAGATCACACGATCGAGCTTATTTGATCACATCTTGGACGGTGACACGATGTCCCACTTGGGTTGGGGGGTGTGATGTCTTTTCCTTGGCTTTGTTTTCACCAGAAGAAAATGTGCAGTGGCCTCCCTCTGTGTGTGGCAGGAGGCGCTGTGATAACTGTGTTACACGTGACATTAAATGTCTGTGAAGCTGAACTGTCACTGTGATGGCGTGTTTCAGAATGAGCCAAACAAGCCAAAGACAAGGACAGGTTTAAAGATGGATCCAATCCATCACAAGTCACATGCAAAGGGTTAAATTCAGCCCAAAGTGTGCTGCAGAGGAAACACTGTGCGCTCATTTAGATGCATTCATTTGTTTGAAAAATGGCCTCCATCTATGCAGATCAGTGTCGATGCCATAGGTGTCTAATTCATGAACAACAGCGCTAATAGCAACGTGCTGCAGGAGTGAAAACAGTGACCACCTGCTGAGAGGTGGTGTGACCGCCCCTCTCCCCTGCTGGTCTGCGTTTACCTTCCCTTAATATACATGTGCACATGTACACAGTGTGATACAGCAGATATAAAATGCCCTAAAAGAGTCTTGCACAAACCTTCCTGTTTTAGCATAAACAAAACTCTGCCTCCCTTTGACGACCAAATGAATCACCCTTAAATAAAGTTAGTGAATATTACTTTAGCTGAGCACGAGAGCTCGGCTCGGCTCAGAGGAGGAAGGTGCAGGAAGTTTCTCTCCACATTCAGACACTACTGTATGCTATGTGATTAAGACTCTGAGCTTTCAGCGGCTGCGTTCAATTCTTCGTGAATCAGGCCTCCTTAAAGACTTGACTCCTGACTCACTACAACAGGTGGTTCTCAGTCCGCACACATTACGGTAAATATCGGCTGGTGAGATATTGTATTATAGGTCTTAAAATCTATATTAAATAAAATGAACAGATGTGTTTGCAAAGTGAAAAAGAAGCTGTTTGCATCTCATGTCCACTGAGTTTAGTGTAAAATCTGCATTCCATCTGTTTCTCTGAATGCAATTTGAGTGAACACCTGTCACTCTTTCTACGTGCCTCGTGACGCCCCCTGTGTTTTAGCCTGCAATGGGCTGGTATGATGACAAATAATGCATTCTTCTCCTTCAGAATCAGAATCTTTTTTTTCATTTTTTTATTCCCAAGTACAAACAGATGCAGATAAAAGGAAGGTGTCTTGGTGTATTAGTGCACAAACAATCAGGGAAATAAGGCTGACATACAAAAGTACTTAAATACAGAAAAATGGAATTTGAAGCAATTACCAATATTTAAAATACAATGAAAAGAATGTGCTCAAAAAGTCCCAGTAAGAGTGTAAAATAACCATGGCAACAGCAGACATGTTCAACATTTCTTCCATCAAACGTTGCAGCCCTTATAAGACACCTGACATACATGACTGCTGCTGTGTTTAGAGTCTGTTTAGCACAGAATCAGTCCTGATACTGTCCCAACTAAATGCCCAAAGTACTGAGCACAGAGGTAATCATGTGCTCAGTCCTCTCAGCATGCTCCATCCTCATGCATCGTGTTCTCTCGTTGATGCTGTTATCTGTAATTGGATTGTTTTATTCCCACTGCGGTTTTGCAGGAGGCTTTTTCATGTGCTCGTGGACTAATCAGAGAACCTCAAACATTGTGTTATTTCCACGACACAGGTTTCGGGGAAGAAGCTGCATGCTGAATCATTTTTATTCACCGTCCGCCGGGTCTCTGAAAACTGCAACAGCACACTCAGGGCTGCAGCCATACACTCTCAAGGTCACGGCGTCACAGCACCTTCAACCCACAATTAAGAGAGTGATAAGCCGAGGACTACTGGGACATTTAAGATAGTGAAGATGAAAGTACCGGCCTGGAGGATGAGGGTTAAGAGCAGGTGAGGAGGAAGTGTGACTTGCTTTATGGCGATTTTATCAGGATGACTGTCAGGAGAATAAAAGTCCAGCTGATCTGTGCCAGATAAATAAGGTCTTTGTGAGGGTTTCTTCTGAGAAAGCAGTCAGGAGAAGAAGTCATTCGAGGTAGTCCAAAAATAATAAGTGGAGTTCTGACATTGACATCCCATTAAGTCCCAGATAGCAGCAAGTCACTCTCTCCTGTGTGTGCTTTTTTCTCTATCTATGCAATTGTTAAGCTGCAGCACTTGGTGAGAACTTCCTAACAGTCTCCCAGTGGGAGATCAGGTCTCGGGGAAGACACCCGGGATAGGTGATAGGGTTTTGTTTTGGCTTAAGGTTGCAGCTCAGAACCATATTTAATGAGTGATTCACCTTGAGCCGCTCAGGCTGCCGTGTGTGCAGGATTTCATCCCCACCACATTCTTAATCATATCAGTCATTCACCTGTTAGAGGAGCTAATCTAATCTTTACATTATTTAATCAGCTTGAGTCTTTGAGTAAATGATGCAATGATTCAAATTCATTGTTTTTTCTGCACATTGTGAACAGCAGCGCCATGTTTTCTTTCATTCGTCTTCTCTGTGCGTCTGACCTGCAGGCTGAGCGGGTTGTATGAGCTGCAGATCAGAGTGGTATTCCTGATGGTCTGGTTTGCTTTTCGTTCGTCATGATGGCATCCATATTATTTTTCTGTTTCATTCCAGGGAGCGATGAGCGTTTAACAATAAATCAAGGCCCCTTTTTTTATTAAAACAAGAAGGAAAAGCACCTGTAAACCTGCATATTATCCTCTCCTAGTTTCTCCATGCTTTGAGGAAAGCTTGTGCTCAGTTGCCGAGCTGAGCCTAGTAGGATTTATTCTTATGGTTTAATGATTTCTGGTCAGAAGTTATGACACATTAAAAAACAGTGACTTATGATTGTGGAAGCAGCTTTTACTTTTGCTGAATCTTCCCAAAGAACAATGATGTTCCAGCCATGCGTGACTAAAGGAAGCACTCTCTAAACGGCAAAGTAGGACAACATCTGGAGTATACAAAGCAAGCAATCCCAGATGCCAGGTCTCCTCTCTACTATCTTCTTTTCAATTCCCCCCTCAAAGGCATGGGCGCCGCACAGGAAAGATCTGCTCTTAATTGCCTGTCACATTGCCACAAAGCTTCTTTTTTTTACAGTGTATAAAATTCTGAGGGTCAACGGATGTAGTGGCACGCCGGAGTGGGTTGAATAAAAATGTTCAAAAAAATGTTCTAATAGGGCATCAAGCATGTCCCTGAGCATGTGCAGTGAAGTGTTTGCCCATGCAGACTCTGTGAATTCCTTCTTTTCTAGGACGGAACAAGCTAAGCCACCATGAAGGGGAAGCAGGGGGAGGGGGAAGGGGGGCACAACACCTCGGCAGGTCCGTGGCTGTCTCGCCAACGTCAATGTTTTTGCCAGTTTCTGTACCAAATGCAGAATATGTGGGTCATCAGGTTACTGTTGGAGTGCTGGTACAGATTTGATAGCATCTTTTTTTTTTAACCCTAACCCCAAGTACTTCCCCTTCTCTCCACCCGTTTGTATTTGGATACGTGGAAACTACATCCTAATGTAATCTTCCAAATCAAGGTCTTGCTGTATCCACTGAGAAAGCTGTTAAATTGCATTGTGCTGGGGAGTCTATTTATTATCACATCACCAGATTCCCCATTTCCCTCTCAGTTAGCTGTAGGCACAAGTCCATTTTTACACTACAGGGGAATCATGAGACTGATCAGTCTGACAGTGCTTTAGCTGTGTTGTGTATTGTTGTCTGCAGGACGAGCAATGAATCGCTGATTAGATTGTTTGAGCTTGTGCGTGCTCACTTTTACGAGGCCATTAGACGCGTTTGTTTCCGTACAGGGACTCGTTTGTACAATCCCAGCCTGAAAACTAAATGTACATATTTTCTGCTTGCCTCTTTCCCCACCAAACAAAAAAAGCCAGCCCAGACAGCAAGTGCTGTGTGGTAGATCACGGATTAAAGATCCCATGTGGGTCACTTTGGCTGCCACTCGTAATGCTGCAGACAGGCCACTGGTCCAAGGCAGTCTCAATCTGATGGGAAGGTTTCAATTTGGCTAAATTCAACCGCAAGCTAATCACTGTGTACTAAACGTGCATAGACTCACAGGATAGTTTAGCCAAGAAATTTCCCTGTAATGATCTCTCCACCACCATCGTTTGCCAATGTTTGTTTTCATTAACAGTTTATATGCAGTGGACCTTCGTGTCCCACCTCTGTTCGTCTGTCACAGCCAAAGACAAATTAGATCCATTGGGTTGCTGTAGGAATTTAAAACATATCTTTGTGGTCGATCATTGCGTCTTTTAAAGGTCACATGTTCTCCTCTTCTTCAGTTTAAATCAGTGTCAGAGCTCCTCTTCATCATTGTTGTAAATCCACTCTGATCCTGTATTTGATCATGTCTATAAACCCCTCTATTTCAGCCCTGCTCAGAACAGGCTGTTTCTGTGTCTGTAGCTTTAAATATGTAAATGAGCTGTGTCTGACCACGCCCCATCTCTGGAAGGGCTCGGGTGTACTCGGTGCTTTCTCGCTCCATGTCCATAAATCGACTTCTGGTAAAAGCGTCCCTTTTAGAAGTGGTGTCGTAGTGAAGACCACACTAACCGAGACCAAGATATACCTGAGACCAGAGTGCTCTGAGACCGAGACCAAGACCAAGGGAGGGCGAGTGCTGAGTGACTGAGATGTCCATGCAGGGCTTACTTGATTAAAAAAGGGCAATACACAATTTCCCTGCATAATAATTAAATATGTCAAAACACTCTAAAAAACAACCCCCCCCCCCCCCATGAACCAGGCTTCAGGCTCTTCCCTGTCTCTGCCTTATGGTCAGTTGGCCAGTGGTTCTGATCTGAATTTCACTGTTTATGCTCGGAGACATTTGCACTTCGAGGGACTGAAGCCAAGGACCAAAATGACCATCTGCCAGGCACCAAATGTCTCCAGAATGAGTTGCTGCTGGATGAATAAATCAAAGTCACCCGCCCCACTCGATCATTCCTTCAGAGACGAAGCCATCCAGTATCCAGCCGCACGGCAACATCTCCACGTTTCTATAAAAATGTCTTCTGTCATCTTTGAATGATTTAGCCGGTGATAATAGACGGAGTGATGTTGCAGTTTAACCTTTGACAAGTTTACCAAAGAGTTCGTAACGGACATGAAAAGTCAGTTAAAAACCCGACATAAAGCATTTATCTGCCTTAAGTTACTCGAGCGTTATCACGAGAGGAGTCTTTTTCCATGTGCTTCAACATGACCACAGACAACTAAAGAGCTCCTGTCAGGGTTCATAACATCAGCAGGAGGTGCAGCTGGAAGTTAGCTATGCTAGGCTGTCTTCCACTAAGGAACTGGTGTTTGATTTCCACTGATTGGCCTCCATGTTTACACGGCGTGATGATGATGATGATGATGATGATGATGATGATGATATGTACAAAGGAAAACCATCTTTGCAAGGTTTGCCCCAAAAGAGGCCGAAACAATCATTCAAAAACAACTGCTGTAGCAAAGTTCCCTTTTTTCTATTTTTTAATAAATGTTATTCATAAACTTTGAACTTTTGATTTACATTACATAAACACAGACAGAAACGACCAACACCCTGCCACCTTAAAGAAAAGAAAGGAAGTATGTGTCCAAGTCATCCAAAAGTAGATTACACTGGATTACAGGGATGGAGTTGATAAAAATAAGATAAAGCAAAATTAAATGGAAAAACAAGGCCATGGCAGGAGAAGCAAGATATCAATAAAAAACAGCACAGTTCAGGGTAGCACAGTACCAGACTTGCTGTATAAACAAGGCGGCGTTGTGAAAGGGCAACGCATGAGCTGCGTGTGCAGGAGCGAGTCGGAGAGAAGCGTCAGCCTCATTTCTGTTCATTCAGCTGGAATCAGTGAGGCCACTCCCTTATCTTCAGACCAGTCCCCCTGTGGAGAACTTTCTACTCCACTTCACCGTCTCTTTGTGTGATTTGATCACAGCCTTTTATTTGGATTGATTCAGCTGTTCTCATGCTTTCCCTCACAGAGCTGTGAGGTCATGGCGGTGTAAGGGTGGCTCAGTGGTGAGTGGTGGTACAGTATGAGCCTGACTCTGAGAGGGCAAGAATGTTTGTATTAACAATGTGCAATCCCTCTCATTATTATTCATTATTTATGATTTATGAGTTTTGGTTTTCTGCAAGTAAGAGAGAAGCGGAGATGAATTAATTAAGCTCCTGTAAGATGCATGTTTCCATTGTCTCGTGTCATAAAGTAAAGTAGATATGATTGGTGAAGTGTTCAGGCCACCCAATGTAATCCAACTTTATTAGTTGAGCACTTTAAAACAACCGAGCCGGGAGTGGGTGTGACTATTAATCTGGATTGTACAGAAAACCCATCCCTGCATAAGTCTAAAAAGTCTGATGAATACAACTACTGACAAATCTTCTTCTTTCCCAAGGCCGTGCAGTTCACTTGATCTCTTTGACTCTGTTTGGCCGTAGTGCTGAAGAAGCCGAGTCTCCTTCCAAACACTAACGTGCTGTCTTCCCCTTTGTAATTACTCCCACACAAAGTATCAAGCCACATTAACCTTTTGGCACGACGCACCTGTGGACCAGTTTTAAAAGACTTGCTCTTGTGCTGCCTCCAAAATGGTTGCCAGCTTAATCGTCCCTGTTTCATTGGCATCCTGTTAATCCAATCAGCCCTTTGGTTCTGTATCAACCTTAATAATCAGTGTTTGATTCTAAATGGTCGACTTTGCTTTAGATAGCTCACACCGTATGTGCGCTTAAAGAAAAATACCATTCAAGTAGCTTATTAGTCTCTCAGAGTTAAATCAGAGTGTGAGCGTTAAACCAAACATACTTGTTCTATTTGGTATTTAACAAAGAGACTTTCTGATGATTCAAACCCAGAATGTGTAAATTTAAAGCTCATCTTTTATGTTTTTGCTTCCACAACACGTCAGGGGTAATTTCTCTTTCGGCTCTGGAACATTCTGCTAATGTGTAATACTTCTCATCAGTAATTTATTTTCCGCAGTCTCCTGCTGGGGGTCAAATTCGGCAGTAAGTTGTTAATTATTTCTAAGCATTTATTATACGTTGGAAATGGAATAATTGATTTAATCCTGTTCTTGGCAGCAGAGCAATAACTTAAGAGGCCAAAATGTTTGACATGAGAAAAGCAACATCAGCAATTTCAAGAAACCGAAAGTGAGTGGAAAGAAAAACTAATGAGAATTTTTTTTAAAACATTTTATTTTTTCTCCCCTTTGGCGTGCCATCCACATGAAAACTATTGAGAACTGAGTTTTTGGTCTCTGTAAACGAAGATTTTTAAAAATGCATTCCAAGGTGGAGATTTTTAAAAAAACTATGTTTACTTGTATTCGTGTGTACAGTTAAAACACTAAAATTGAGCTTTTTGAAATAGGGACTTACATCGATTTGCGTGCTGAGCATGCGTCATAACCAAGACGGCGGGCTACTGGTTCGTTTGCATGCTTTGGCATAACTACCAGTCGCGATTCTCCTGGCACTTAATTAACTTTATATTTTTCCAAATGGCCGCTGTAAAAACAACACTTCATATGCATGCTCGTAATGTTCTTTTGTAGTGTTTGTTGTGAATGAGACAGAGCTATCATCCCCATAAGACTTCATGAAATGTGAGTCATATAGAACAGCAGTGCAGTAGTGGTCGCTTAAAATATAGATAGGACTACGTGATGGATCTAAAGATTGTCTTTCTAGATTTTTCTGTTGTGTCAAGTGTGTTAAGAGGGAATTTTAACCTCCCCGACCTGCTGAGAGCGGCAGTCATATGTCTTCTGTCTGTCATAAAGTAAGGTCACTTTGACCTAAGTAAATCTGATTGTCATCTGCAAAGTGGTGATAAGAAACTTCCTTGTCGTGGATGGTCTGACCTTACTGGAGCACATACAAGTTGAATCATAGGGGGTCCCAGACTTGTACCATGAGAGACTCCACGTGTCACGTTAATGTGCACAGATATGTCGTTATCAGTGGAAAAACATAGCTTCTGCCTTTGAGATATGATCTGACCCTTCCCTCCTGATGTTTCCACTCTGTCGAGAAATATTTTACGACCCACGCTATAATAGAAAGACTTAGATCAAGCAGCAGCAGGAACACTCTCCTCCCTGTAATCATCTTGTGACCTATCAGAATGATCTTTGCTGACCCTCATGTTTACATCCAACCATGTCAGACCATTGTAGCTAATCCTGCAAATGTGAAGCTTAGGAGCTAGCTAGCATTAGCATGCTAACACAACAAGCCAGGCCACAGGTCGAGAAAGCTTAATGGTGCTTCATTACGTTAACTGGAGTGGAGAGAGGTCTGATGTGTGTCTGCAGGAGAGCGGAGGCTTCATGATGGAGAAGGTTTGTTTTGGACTCAAGATTGATAGAAAGCAAATTAATCAAACTTGACTTCACACAAGAACTCGGATGACTTATGTTGAAGAAGTTTATAGAGGAGAGTGAACTGACAGAACACGTTTCTCTGTGTCTTGCTAAGTCACCCCTGCCAGAGTCTTCCACAGGCTTTGCGTATAAAGACGTTATTATGATCAGGGTCATAATGACCCACCATAACTAGAATGTGGTGTCCAGGACAATTTGGAGGGAACACGAAGTCTACCCAATAAGATATGAGGGAAGACAGTTGACACATTAATCTGTCCTTGCTCATCTAGTCACAGCTGAACTCTCATCAGGAACATTCAATATGTGAACGAATCTCAGTACATTTAAATCTACATGAGTAAAGAAACTCCACCTTGGGCAACATTCGATTGGATCAAAAACTCGCACATTCTTCCTTTTAAAGATGTTGTAGAAGTAAACACAATATTATTACTTATTGGTATGGCAATTTTTGCAGTTTGATAAATGAAGTGATTTAATAATAAAAACAACAAAAGGGTTTTGGGTTGTGAAAAGAAAGTTCATTTTGGAATTTTAAGACTCACAGAGCTGTCGTCGTATCTTCCCAGAAAAACAACGCTCTGGGGCTGTAATAATAAACCCATTAATAATGCAACATCTCATAGAAGTCCATATATGTTTTAAATACTGAATCTTGACAAACTAAGTCAAAGAAAACACTGGAGCTCTAACTCAAAGTGTTGTTTGTGGAGGCACAGGGTAATGACGACCTGAAATTCAACCGCTCCGTTTATATAATAACTGTTAAATAATGACCCACGCAGAGCTGCTGTTAATTAAAGCCGCAAATGTCCTCGGTCACAAATGGATGGTCGGGGAGGGAGGCTCTGGCTGTGTTTGGGGAGGAAGTGAGTGGTTTCTCTCCACTGAGTCTCAGAGTGCTTCCAGGAGTGTATGATGGAGGAGGGGAGTGTGCGATCATTGACAATCTCAAGATGGCAACAGTGTCCTGAGTGAATCTGTTCCCTGTGTGTAAGCTTGGACTCATTGTCTTTTCTTTGTTACAGCCATTGCTAACTTTCTCTTTTTTTTTCTCTCTCTCTCTATTCTCTCGATGCTGCCGACCTTTGGCGACCTCATCATATAGGTAAGTCTCATACACGCAATCAATTTCAGACTACTGCCCCAGTGTTTGAAATGTCTTTATGAGGAGATCCATAATGGAATAGATGACCATAATGGATTGGATGACCTCAATAGTATGCCTTTATATATACACACACACACACGTGCACACGCTCGTGCACCCTCCTCCATACACACTTCAACCTGAGCAGAACATGACCTGGAGCCGTTGCTTCCAGGAAAGATTAGATGAATTACAGAGAAATGCCCGTGTGCTCTGCAGAGGCAGGGAGAGGGGTGTTTTGCTGGAACATTGTTAATGAGTGGCGGTGCACGTGTGCACGTAATGGGGGGGGGGGGGGGGGGGAGATGCACAGGGTCAGGGTCATGGCATCTTCACATGTTCGTCATCACACTGAGGAGAGACGGCAGCAACATCACACTGAGCGCTGCTCAACAATGGACGTGGACAAAAAAAAAAAAGTCACTTTCAAATAATATGCAGAATCCGTTATGTACAATTACCCCCATTTTTAAGTGTTTAACCTTCTTTTGATGGTGTACACGACCAGGGGTCTGGAGGTGTATAAAGCCAGTGAGTACGTGTCAGGACTGTCCATGTTGTGTGTTCTCTTTGAGCACACAGGTTTTATAATTCATAGGCTGCCTTCGTGAAATCTAACACATTTCTTTTACGCTGGTCGACCATTTAAAGCTATTAGCGTCCATAATCCACCTTGATTACGTCCATATGAAAAATTCATGAATGAAGTGTGTTGCAATATTAAAGGAAATAAACGTGGACTGGACCGAGGAGAATGTGTTACAAATGAAAGTGATTCAGTTTGTGCTCTTACTTTTTGCTTAATGAAGGGAGCGACGATGTGATGAGAGATGAAGCTGTCTGTTCAATAAAAATGGGCCTTTAAAGTTGAAAGATGGCGCACGCAGACATGCCAGTCGTCCATTTTCTCCCTCTCCCCTCTTTCAGCTTTCATGAAGTCATTTGCGACATTGCACAGGTCACTCCGGCTGAGCTTCATCATATTTATTAGACCGTTAGCTCCCCAAAGCAAAGGTACTCTGTGTTTGACAAGGGGGAGCCGCTACTCAAATTTTAATGAGCCTCCGGAGAGGATGAGGAGGCGGTCTTGTTTACCGACAGGCGCTGAGCTTTGTGGGCAGGTACAGAAAATTTGATGGCACAATGTGGGCAGTGTGAATATGCCCTCCTCATCTCTTCCTCGAGTGTTTCCTTTATTTTACAGCGCTCACAAATCCAAACGGATAATACGATGTTTCTCCTCACCCTCGCACCGCAGCAGAGCAACAATATAATATGATCCTTTCCCCGAGTGAACAATGGAAGTCTGTATTCTTTATATTTTCATTATCGCTTTCTAATGGGACACAAATTCAAGTGACCTTTGGTGTCTTTATAGTTGGTTCTATTTTAGCTTCATGCGGACTGTGAGAAGGAGTTTGGAAGACGAGGGTTAGGAAAGAGGAGATTTTCTGATATTGGATTGCACTTGTGATTTTCACAGTACAGTGTGGACCAATGCACATTTTGTACCAGGCTGTAAACTGGATTTTTTTTTTGTTCTGCTGTAAAAAGGAGTATTGAACAGACGAGGAGCAGGGCCACCGGAAAAGAAAAAAAAATACATTTTGCTTCTAACTTTTTTTTTTTTTTTTTTTTTAGAATTCTGACAGAACCAGTTTTCATTTTTAGTTTCATTCACTGGCCCTGCTCCTCTTCTGTAGTAATGACTGTGTCAGTGACTTCTGGGTCTTTTGCAGCCACTAAAGTAGACACTCAGTGATTCACTCAGAATTGATAACAGTCACTATAGCTCCAAAGATTATGCATCGTCTTCTCCGTTTCTAAGTCTACTTCACGAAGCGTGCAGCATCAGGTATGTTCAGGTGAATGTGGAGAGAAGCCGTCTGCTCCTTTACGCTGACGGAGCAGCTGACGCTGAGAAGACTTTTGATGCAAGACTTAAAAAATCTTTAAATGAGTTTTTAATGTTTCGAACACAGCTTCCTCTGTGACTGATCCAAGCAAGTCCCCCTCGTGTGTCACGGCCCCCGAACCGCCTCCACTCCTGTGGCTGAAGCGTGGAGTCGATGGGAGCCTGAGAGTGACTTAACCCCTCATTTGGCAACCATAAAGTAAGCAGAGAGACTGAGGGAGAAAAAGAGAGAAATTGCTCCTTTTTATTTTATGCGTCTCAGTGGCGTTAAGCAACAGCACTGTTACTGCCTTTGGCAATTAGCATGGGTGGATTCGATGGCATTTACAACGAGGATTATTTGCTTAAGAAGGGGACAATTATAGCTCCAAATTCACTAATTTAAAAACATACAAATGGAACAGTCTCCTTGGCAATGCAGTTGGCGTGCATTTCCTTTGTGGATCGCACGCTATATTTCACTCTGTTTCTCTCTTTTGCACGGGGTTTAGCATCCTTCTATGAATCCTCAGTGCATAACGATAAAAAAAAAGAACGTATTTCCTTCAATACATTTCTGCTTTACAAAACTTGCATGAAGGTGATTCCTGCTAAAAGATAGTATTTATGCGAACCTTGTTTCCTTTGGAGCCACTTCGAAGCTGTCTGAGAGCAGAGATGTAAAGTCAGAGGTATCAATGAGATGCTTCCAGATGATATGCTGAGACTGTGATGCTTTCAGGGTCCTGGATTTGTTCACACTGTCTCAGGGTGACGTGGTAATTGCTATTTAGACATTTCAGTAGAAAAACGAGCCGTCTCTTATGTTAACAGAAACACTTGTACTTCTTCTCTGAGGATGAATAAAATACTGAAAGAGTCTTCTCATACCTGATGTAGCTTTCTCTAGTCCTTACTCGATGTTTAGGGAAGTAGCGGCACGTTTACGTCACCTGACAGGCACAGAATTTAACCTTTTGGGCGCTGTGACCCTTGAACATCACACGGGACACGATTTCAACCGCTAAAAAAACAGCAACGTCCGCTTCAGAACTTCACTTCGGTGATGTTTGCTTAAATAAGCACTGCCAGGAAGATAGCCTACAGAAGTATGGACAGCTTTAATGTGTTTTTGATGTAAATAATTCTCTTTGTAAAGTGAAAGGAGATGAGTTCTTCCTCATCCAAGCGACTGTGAGCGCTCATAAGCTAACATTCGCTATAGCTAACGTGATCCAGTGAGAATCAGCATCACTGTCAGTCAGTGTTCTGAGGCAGCAAAGTTAAAAACATGAAAGATATTTTGGGGTAACGGATCGCCCTGCGGTGTGAAAAGGCTGAAGTCCTCGTCCTGGAGCCGTGGGTTCAAATCCAATTTCAGCCCTTTTCTGCATTTCATCCTTCACTCCCATCTCAACGTTTCCCGTCCAACTTCAGCTGTTCTGTCCAATGAAAACAAAAAGCCAAAAAAAAAAAAAAGCCGAAATATAAAGCACTTTTATGCACTGACATAAAGCACTGACATCAGAGAGCTTCTAACACCACCATCTCCTCTTCTCTGGGTTTTCTATCTCGGATGCGAAGTTTCTTCCTGCCTTTCATGTCAAAAAATAAAAATAAAACCGGTTTGAACCCGTCGTTGGCAACGGAGACCCATCGTCTCTCTCGTGAGCAGCAGGAGGCGGCCCATATTTGCCCGTCAGGTGGGCGGTTCTATAACTGTGAGATGGCTCGAGTATGAATTCCAGGTTGATCTTTTTTTTCTTTAGCATTCTAAATCTTAACACAGTTTATGTCCACATTGCAAACAAACACCACGTTAAGCAGTTATAGCACAACTCCACCCTCATTAGTCCCCTCCTGCAGCAGCAGATATCCCGTCTGTCAGATTCGACAGGTTGACTGCATCTTGTCACGAATGCCACGCGATGCGTTTAAGGGCCAGTGCGGATTTGCTGCCTTCTTTCAGGAGTGTGGCTGTTGCAGTTGGCAGCGATGCACATGGTTAGGTTTTGGAAAATGTGGCACCGAATGAGAGCGAAGCCAGCGTCTTTTAACTCTGTGCAGGAGACGCGCTTCTGTCAGGCTCTGTGTGCGACAGGGAGATTTCTTTCATCATCCCACTGGCATGCTGCTAATGTGCCTTCATGGTGTTTAATGTCTTCATCAAAGGCGCCGCTAATTGATCTCCTTTTTTGACCTTGTATAAACTGATGGATGAGGATTGTTTTGCCCTTTCCAAGGAAAACTCGACAGAAGCGACTGCCTGTGGAAGAAAACCCAAACAGATATTTCCCAGGAGGAAAAGTTTCGTTTTTTGAAAAGAACATGATGTGCATTTTTCTTCCCATGAGACGCCTGTAATCAAGCAGCAACATCTGTGCAGGTGTCCCTCTATGCATTCATGGAGGTAGATATCGATCAGGTTTGCCTTTCACAGTCCTGTGCCCAACTTGCAAAGCAATTCAAGTTTTTGTCTCTTCTTTAGTTTCGTGTTGGGCCGAGGATGTCTCTCCTGTTCCTTTACCCCACAAGACACTGGATGCTGCATATTTAACCCTTCCTCGTGAAATAGTCTTTGAGATTTGTGCTGAAATTGAAACCATGTAGCTGTTGTGTCTGTGCTTTATTCTTGTCAGTGTTTGGATCGGCCTATTAGTGCGTGCTGCTCTGCACAACGTGAAATGCTTTCACCGCATTTCGGTGGTCGCTGGATGAAAAGTTCTGAGGAGAGCTGTGTGCACGTCCTTGATCAGCTGTGAGCATATTGCACACGACTGTAACTGTCTTTGTGTCGCTCCCTGATGTACAGGTGACCTTTGCTTCATGTCTCGCTTTAAACTCTGAGCCTCATCAAAGGTGTCAGAAACCAGAACGTCTGTAGGAGTCAGGTGAAGACTTGAGAACTTAAGAAACCTCGTTATGCTGCAGCGCTCGCAGAGCTGGCTGTGAAGTTTCTGCCTCCTCCTCTCAAACTAAACCGCTTCATTGTTTTCTATAAAACAATCTGTGAGTACCTTCAGGTACAACTACAGCGTGGAAACATGTTACTGCTTGTCGTAGGGTGATTTTGGGATGATTCTCTTACTCCAGTGATTTAAATAGTTGTTGTGCCACTTCTTCAATATCTGCAGGTATTATTGAAAATCATTCTTCAGGATGATGCCGAAGCATTAGCTGCTGACAATGTCAGTGCGCCTCGGAGCCGGTGAGAAAGAGGAGGGGGAAATAAGAAAAAGGATAAAGAGATGGTTATCCGGCCCGTGGGATCCCTGCTCGAACAATTCTGTTTAGTTTGCTTAGCTCGAGCTCGCTGTTGTGCAATATGGCTTCTGCAGGAGGAGATGAGATGTATAATGTGCAAATCCACCAGAGGATAATCCTGTATCAGCGTCGGCAGCCATCTATGGATTCTGTACTCTGCAGACGGCGGCACGGTTTGATGCACTCCTTCACACTCGACAATTCACTTTCATTCTGCACACACACACACGTGCACGCTCCCATCAATCTAATGGAACTTTTACACAACTGAAGGCAGCGCGAGTCCACAAGCTGCAGGAACAATGTCGAGGAAATTGGCAAGATTTTCATTTCTGCTCTCGTATGTCGAGCGGACAAAAGGACGCGGCGTGCGCTCTGATCACACTGCTGTTCAGCCTATAGGAAGCTCATCGCACGCCGCCTCATTTAACTACTATGTAGGCTTAATTACAGTGACACAGTGAATGCATAGCAATTACAGACATCCTTAGGTGTGCTTTTATGTGAAAGTGGTGCTTCTATTTTATTTGATCACAGAGTGGGAAATTGAGAACGTTGGGCTGTAATTGAATCAGCGGTGAATGCACGAGGCTTGTGTAACTATGTTACATCTTATCAAGCCTCATCTCCACTCAGTGGCCTCGCTGCCATTAACCACAAGTTGTTATCTGATAACCACGACTGCTCATGCAATACGATACTCGCCCCTGCTAACGCTCAGATACAGAATACGTGCACAATAATGGCCACTGAAGTGCAGCCGCCATAATGAGCCGAAGGTACTCTGTGCTTAAAAAAGAAAACATGCACTGCTCTTTAAAACATGTTCAGTCAAAGCTTTACTTCATTTTCTTTCAGTGAATGAGCGACATGTACTTTTTTTGTTGTTGTTGTTGTTCTTATTTCCCAGGAAGCGTTTCAGTCATCATGAATGTCTTCATTAACTCTTCACTGGGCTTTAATTGACTGCTGTGACAAAATGAATGCAACACTTCATGAGTGAGTGTGTGGGTGGCTGTTGGAGTCACCAGATGTCCCGCTTTGTGTGGGACTGTGCAGTTTTTATCAGTTGTCTTAAAGGGGACGTATTGTATGATGATAATATTAAAGTGTTTTTGGATATATATATATATAAAAGGGTAACCTGAGAGTCTACTGACCCCACAACATGTGAAACATCCAGTCCTGTTTGTGGTCTGCAGAAGTCTGACAACACATGATGAAAACTTTAGATCATGGATGTTTTTCAAATTTCTTCTTTTTGCTCTTTGAGCAAATTGATAAAAAAAAAAAAAAAAAAAAAAAAGATCTTTTCTCATCTTAACACACGTGTGTTGTATGTGCCACCTCGACCTCCTCTTTCACCACACTGTCTGCTGCTGTGTCGCTGTATTCCATCAGAGCTAATACCTTTCCCCGGCCTTCAAAACAAAAGGATGTAATTTAGCCTGAAACTATAACAAGTTGTGTTTCAGTCATTGTTCTGTTTACGCCACAAAAACAACTCTCTGGGTTGGACTGTGCGTTTTTCCTCCCCGAGCTCTGAAGAAGTCGCTGACACCGTGAAAGATGAGGTTATGAGACAGAATCACATCAGCTGGGGAACATGTTTTCAGCTCAGGCTCGGGAAATAGAGGATGATGCAACTACTCCAAAACTCTCCAGTATTCTTCCCACATAGACGACGAGTGAACGGCTGCAGCTGCAAAGTCTATCAGAAAATAAAAACCCCACATATACCACCTTTCTGTCTTTTTGTCATGCATGACCATAATAATAATAATGATGATAATATATCAGATCTTTGCTTTTATCTGCTCGTCCATAAAATAGAAGCTCTGCTTGGCTCTCTTTATTTCTATGAGCTGACCCTTTAAAGCGTCGAGCGTGCATCCTTGTCTTCCTCACACAGGAAGTGCATTGTGTGTGCGTCCTCCCACGCGGTTCATCTCAGTCCTGCACTCGACATTCATCTTGATTAGCTGTCTACCTTGAAGCGGCACGTAGCCGCGGGCTGAGCTGAGCAGAATCCATAAAGCCACCACACGAGCCCAGAGAGGAGCGAGAAAACACAGCTAATCTGCAATAAAAATAACATCAAAGATACGCATGGATGCTTCCCGTGTTAATGACCACAGCTTTGTTATACTTTTCTTTTTATTGCTATTCTCCATCTTTTTTAGAATTCTCCGGTGAGGAGCAGCTGAGGCTACAGAAAAATGTTATTTCCTGCTCCATGCCGGCCCGCAGGTTGTTAAAAACAAACAAACAAACTCTCGGACAAACTAGCTGGGCTCACATGCCGCAGTAAAGATCAGCCATCCCTCTGTGCATGCATGTTAACGTGAAGGAACGTTATTTCAGTCGGCTCTGCAGACATCAGAATGGTTTTGTTCTGAGTGTATGTTTGATGCATGAATACGCACGTCGTCTCTTATTGACTTGCAGGTCAGTAGAAGGGGCTGCGTATGAATCCAGACTTTATTTAAAGTTTCACCGTGCATTTTACTCATCGTTCAAACTTTCTAGGAATTTCTGTTGTACTTGGATAAAGTGGAATCATAAAGAACAGAAAATAAAACACTTCTCAAGTTTGTATCAGGAAAATGATTTTGGCCGAGCGACGTCGTGTTGAAATGTTTTTCCGGCCTTTTGTTGAAGACAGCAGAGAAAGTGAAGGAAGTTGGTGCCTCCATATGTTAATGATTGTGGGTCAGCAGAGAGGAGTTGACCTTTTGACTGAACTCTCACTGCTGACTGATGCAAAAAAAAAAAAAAGAGCTGTGAGTCAGTCTGAGCTGGCTTCATGGCTCCAGCAGGTTTCTCTGTGATATTCCTCTGAGTGCAAAGTGAAGGCGAGTCCTTAATGTGGAGAGAGTGGAGATTACATTACAGGTGTAGAGGATGGAGGGATGAAAGACTCGACCCCTGTTCAGAGTGTTATGAATGTGAAGTTGGTTTCACACTGGGTCAGGGAGTTTTCAGAAGCCTCTGTGCTGGTCTGGATGTGAGCTGTTCTAGTAGCTGATCCAGTCGTGGATTTCATCCAGCGTTAGACGTGTTTATTAAATGCACTTCTGCAGCTGCATAACGTTGTAACTTGTAAAACTGATGAATGAAGAAAGTTTCAGATCCTTCACCCTGCAGGCTCAGCCGCTGCTGACGACTGCTCTCTATTTCTGTCTTTTCTATTTGTTCATTTCATGTCTGATAGGAAACTGATCTGTCACTTTTACATGTTTAAACTGAAGCTACTTTAGAGATCACTGTTTGTGGTTCATTATTGAACACTGATTGATTTAAAGAACATCAGCAGCGTTATCTTTGTCGGACGTATTCTTGTTTCCTGTTATCAGGACGTTTTGAGATGCTGGAGCTAAAAGTGTGGGATTCGTTGAAAAGGAACAGAGTGCATGGCCACACGATCTATATCGAGACGGAGGTCCCTGTTTGTCCTTCTTTTTTTTTTTACACAGACAAATAACCGAAGTGCAACCCAACACAGGGACAAGGCTTTTAAAATGTCACAATCCTCCAGAAAGTCAGCAAAGTCTCGTCATGCGAAATAAGAGCTTAGGCGTAGAAGAGAAGTCATGTAAGTCACTCAAAGTTCATCAAAACAACATTTGTTCTGTTGACTTATTTATTTCCATTTTACTTATCGGGACATACCATGTCTGCAAAAAACCCAGAAACCTACGATGAAGGAAAATGTAAAGATGTCTTCTCGTCTGTGAGTCAGTGATACTTAAAGAAGGAAATTAAAGAAGAGTCTGCTCCTCCTGGTTTACATGACAGCTCTGCAGCATGATGATGACCACGATAAAGAACGCATTCAGTTGTGTCAGTGCCATTACCTGCAGAGTGTTTACCCTGCAGTCGGACCCCTTGGGGGGCCTCGGGCTGCTGCCCCCCCTCCCTTGAAAGGCTTCACCAGAGCCATTAGGGACTGATGCTTGCACCGCGTCGCCCTCCACCTTTAGTGCTACTTTACCGTCTTTCTCCTCTCCATTTAAAGGCATCTAAAAATAAAACTCACGGCTGGAGCACAGCGGGAACAGAAGACACGTTCGGTCTAAAGGTGACACAGAAAAGTAACCGTACGACAACGTGATATGGTCACTTTGGTTTTTGCTGTTCAGTCCTTCTTTATTAACATTGAAGCGTTTAGCCTCCTGTGTACAGGTGCTGCAAATGAACACTTGAGTATAAGAAGTGAGAGCGTTCTCGTAGTAGACGAGCCGTACCGTGCCCGAGCAGCATCCTCGGCCCCGTCACGCTTTCACGATACACGACGTGGACAGCCTTCATTATCAGGAAATCCTGGAGTGTCGACTGACATGACTCCAAATAATGTTGCTTCGTCGACCATTTCTGTATCTGCCTTGGTGCATCATATCCTGCCCCCCCCCCCCCCCCCCCCCCCCCCCCCCCCCTTAAATCTTCTCCACATTCTCAGGCTTCTGTTTGAGTGTTGAGATAAGTTCATACATTAATGATGTGTTGAAGCTGCTGACGGGGGGAAAAGAGTCCGAGGGTCAGTATGTTGACTTCACCGCTGTGACATAGGAGTTTGAAAGTGCGTCCTGTACCTGCAGCATACAGCAAACTGTGCTGTGCAAACTTACTCAACAACAGAGAGGAGGAATCTGGAGCAACTCTCAGATCTGCCTTTTTACTGGAAAGCTAAAGTGCATGCTTACTCAGCTGTAAGTATGTAAATAAAGGCTGCAGAATAAAGAGACACAGATTCACTGCAGTCTGCTCCTGGTCTCTTCTGGAGTTTTTCAGGTTTTTATTTTCTGGAGACAGGACAATGGAGAGAGTCAGAAATCAGAGAGAGAGAGAGAGAGAGAGAGAGAGAGAGAGAGTGGGGAATAACAGGAGGAAAAGGGGCCACAGGTCGGATTCAAACCTGGGCCGCCCGCTTAGAGGGCTAAATCCTCTGTACGTGCGGCGCACGCACCAACCCTTACAGGCTACTGCTTTATTCATCTCAGTTCTTTGAGAGCTTCATCTTCTGCTCTGACTTTGCATCACTGACACACCGTTTGAATTTGACCTTTCAATTTGAAGTCATCAGACATTTTAAGGCCAATCACACGTCTTCTAATAATAGGACTCCCCGTTCATTGATGAGAATGTGTTGCACATAAAATCTGACCTTTTTTATATAAACGCCGTTCAGAAGGTCAGCCCATTCCGTCTAAATCATTTGATAGTCCTCACCTCTAGACTTCAGGTCGAACAGATAAAAAAAAAAAAAAAAAAAAAAAAAATTTAATTGGCCTGCGTTCAGCAAAAAAACTGTGTTTGAATATTTTCTATCTGATTCCAGAAAATGAAACATTATTCTTAGCTTTAAAGCCAAGGTCATTGGATTTTGATAACGTGTTGCCCTCAGCTAAATCCTTCGTTAATAAGGAGATAAAACGTTCCATCTTGGTCTTCTCTACGTTATAAATATGAAATAATAACCGCAGCTCCTCAGCGTCGTGTCCTTGAGTGACCTCTGAATCGCTCGGCTCCTTTCTGGAAACATCACTCGGACACGGTGATGGTGTGGTGTGGTTATTTGTATGTCTGGATACTTAACAAGGTTTTGATGTACTGCGCCTCTCTGACTCTCCCCCTCTCTATCGGCCAAGCAATAACGTGGAGGCCATATTTTTTTATTGATTATCTGAGCCAAAATTGATAGCCGGTGCCTCTGAATCTCCTGAAATTCAATCCACTGGCTCCGGCCATTAACCGAGGCTCCTCCTCTTGATTTGCATCTCTGCGGTCTGAGCAGCGGCTCCCCTCCAAACCGGCTCTCTCTGCATGATTCAAGATCTGAGCCGACGCCTTCTGCTCCGCCTGTGTTTGGGTTATCTTCTCCCGGCTCATTATGTGTCCCACTCCCAGTGTCACATTCTGGGACCCTCGTCTGACTGCGCCGCCTTTGAGTGGAGCTAATTAACGAAAGTCTGACTTTGACTAAAATCCTGATATCTGTGTGGAGTGCTTCCCTCCTGAGCGGCCTGCTCGTCGGTGTGTTGAGGTTGGACCAGCTGAAGGCAGAAGCAGATATACAGCCCCTCATAAAACTTGTAATTTGATCTGTTATTGATGTGGGACGGCTTTCCATTGATGCCGTCCTCCACAGAGGGGGGTCAAAGGTCAGGGTCAGCCAAAGAAGGATTTTCCTGTTGATGATCCCCCCCCCCCCCCGTGAAAAAAGATGCAGAGTATAAATATTGGATGGATAACTTTATTGACAAAAACAACAAGTGAATACATCAATAAAAATATCAATAACAACTATATTTATAAAGAATCCTGACGCAGCAGACGTCTGGTGAAGAAAAGGTCAATCTGAAGAAGAGACATGAACCACAACATACAGTGTGGGGTCTTACAGCTGTGGGGTCTTACAGCTGTGGGGTCTTACAGTGTGGGGTCTTACAGCTGCGGGGTCTTACAGTGTGGGGTCTTACAGCTGTGGGGTCTTACAGTGTGGGGTCTTACAGCTGTGGGGTCTTACAGTGTGGGGTCTTACAGCTGTGGGGTCTTACAGCTGTGGGGTCTTACAGTGTGGGGTCTTACAGCTGCGGGGTCTTACAGCTGCGGGGTCTTACAGTGTGGGGTCTTACAGCTGCGGGGTCTTACAGTGTGGGGTCTTACAGCTGTGGGGTCTTACAGCTGCGGGGTCTTACAGTGTGGGGTCTTACAGCTGTGGGGTCTTACAGCTGCGGGGTCTTACAGCTGCGGGGTCTTACAGCCGTGGGGTCTTACAGCTGCGGGGTCTTACAGCTGCGGGGTCTTACAGCTGCGGGGTCTTACAGCCGTGGGGTCTTACACCTGCGGGGCCCAAAGGTCACCTTTCCTTCATGACATCACTCAGACATTTACAGCTGATGGAGCGATATGAGCGACTCAGAGCACTTCATAGTCATGTTTCTGCCACTTCCAACACCGGAGGCTGACGCTTGTTTATGAGTGTTCAAGTGTACATGTAGGGCCCTGCTGGAGGCTCATGTGGAGTTAACACACCGTAGATATAAGAGGGAAGCTTGGGCACTTCAGGCTTTAAAAACAAAAGATCTTAAACTCAATTCTGAAAGTCACAAGGAGCCAGTGAAGGGAAGCGAGGACAGGCGTAATGTGGTCTCTTCTCTTGCTACGCGTTAAAAGCCTGGCAGCAGGGTTTTTTTGTTTTAATTGCAGTGTTTGGATGTTGAGCATGTTAATGCTTGAATAAAGAGAGTCACAGCAGCCGAGCCTGGAAGAAGTAAATACAGGCAAGACTTTGTCTAAGTCAACATGAGGGATGACCTCATGTTGAGTCCGAGATGAGAAAGCAGATCTCTGCAAACACAAGAGAAGAAGAGATCATCAGCTTCGACCAAGGGGAGCCTTACTGCGAATATTTGATGAAGATCTGTGCATGCTTGTCCGCTGTCAGTGTCATGGAAACGAACTTCAAAAGGACTGACATTGCTGCATCTTGAACTTGCGGGTGTGTTCCTCCTTTGTCATGCGATGCAGAAATCTGCTGCCATCCACTCTGATGTGTTTGCAAGCAGCAACCTTCGATCTTGAAAAATGAAGCCAGTGTGGTCGTGCAAAATCCTGCAGTTCATTGAGTGTCCACTTGAGGCCCGCTACAGGAACACAGGAAGTCACATACACATGACTGCATTAATTAACATGTTTACAGCCTGCTACAAAAAGACTCAATAGGTGTGACGTATGCAGAACTCAAACTGAGTCACGGTAAGAAGTAGAGAGAGATAAAGTTCTAGCAGCAGTTTCTATTAGTAATAAGCTTGAGAGTGCTTGAACAAATTATAAATCTGTGTGCATTTCTAATAAGACCCTGCATGTGCTCATAAATATCACCATTAAGATATTTTTTATTTTCAAAGAACCCTTGATTTTTCTCATCTTTTGTGGAAATGTTATTTTATTATCAGCAAATCTTTTCATAGAGAGAGGGATGATGTTTAACAAAAGCTCCCGTCGGCTCTGCAGGGTTGCTGTTTTTTTTTTTCAGCCCCATTCATGCCTGATGCACCCTCTTATGAATCATCATTTTCAATTTCTGTTGAAGTGGAGGCAGGTGAAGGGAAAGCAGCAGCATCAGTGTGAAGCAGAAACTTTCTGCAGTTTTTCAATGTTTTTAAAGATAAATATTTCTATGTGCAGTGGGTAGCTCTGTCTTCCTCAGCGAGGAGCTTCCTGTTTCAATCCCTGTCTCAGTCCTGAATGTTCTCCCCGGGCTCTTTTCAGAAAATGTGTCCTAAAAACGGCCGTTTTGAGATTTTCCCTTCATGACATCACAAAGGGCAGTAGCCACTCCCCCAGGTGGGTGACACTCCCACAGCTAGGTGTTTGTTCTGCCCTCTGAGTCTGCCTTCTCACCGTAAACAATAGGACATGGAGCCAGAAAGCAGCGAGTACACCCGAGCCCTTCCAGAGAGGGGGCGTGGTCAGACACAGCTCATTTACATATTTAAAGCTACAGACACAGAAACAGCCTGTTCTGAGATATAAATAAAAAAAAAACTATATTTGCCTATTTAAGCTTCACAGACAAAATGGAAGTGAGCAGTGACCATTTTTAGTGTGAATTGTGTCAAATCAAATTTTGTAAAATGTTCTTCTTGTACCCAGTCGTGATTGGACATGTTGTCCCCCTTAACAACAAGAACAGTGTCCTGTCAACAGCAGTACTCTGTCATTATTTATTGTCTGAATTGGAGACAAACGACCTTGTGCTGGTTGACATGTTTGTTCACACGCCTACCTGACTGTCATGCATGAGCACTTTGTGTTTGCTAGCCACTGTCAGGATTTATCAAAGACAGTTGTGTATGTGTATCAGGTGCTTGACACAAACAGATCCCTCATGGGACGCAGGCGGTTTATGACTCTCACCAGAGTACGTGCCATCTGTGAGTTAAGGCTCCCATTTAACACTTCACAAGCAAGAAATATTGCTGTGAAATGCCGAGAGCGCTGCCAAATGACCTTTTTGTTTTTGTCTGCCGAGCTGCAGACTCATCCCGGTTTATATCAGGAAGTGAGGTGCATCTGACATCTGCCTAAAACTAAAGCCCAACAAGTCTCTCTCTCTCTCTCTCTCTCTCTCTCTCCCCTTCTCTCTTTTAGACTTAAAACCCTGCAGACACAAGTGAGGCAAAGCTGAGACAAGATTTGAAATCCCAAGTCATATTACAAAGGGCAGAGGACGTTAATATCACACGAGCTTTGGCAGTTCCTAAGTACATACGTGGAGACAGCGGGGGGGGGGAGACGTCACTCATCACTCAGCCTTTCCGTCTCTGGTTCTTTTTCACCGCCGTGTCAGTCTGTTCGACGAGTGCGTGGGGGCTCTTGAAAGGTCTCCTTCTGTACATCGAGAGCGCGTGTGATCAGCAGAGTGCTTTTGCCAAGAATAGAAAATGAATGTTCTTGTTTTGCAGTTTGTTTTTGTTTGTTTACTTTGTTTCCCCACCACCACTGAAAAAAACCTACCTCCCATGATCCTTTGCTCCATGTGTTTTCTGTTCACTTTTGATGTGACACAACATGATCCTCAGCTCTATTTATAACGTGAATATTTCAACCGTGAGTCCTCTGGAGGGTTTTTCTTTTTCCCTCAGCGTGATCACTGGGTCGACTCCTGATGGTTCGTCACCCGCTATTAACCTGAAACTTGTTCCCTGATTCTAATCCACCATGCGATGGCGTTGATAGCTCCCTATGGACACTTGTATTAAAGTCGCATATAAAGGTTACACTCCCGATTAGCATACAAGCCTCGGCCTCTTAATAGATGACTTGGAAGTCTGCTTTAATGCGATCCCTTTGGGAGACTTGGATGCAAATGTGTATGATTGAGTGACAGGTGACTGTTTAGACAGCTAATCATATTATGCAGACACATTACCTCTGTGTCAAATGAGCTCCCAGGACACATGGGCTCATTATGAAGGTGTCAACTTCACTTAGGCTCTGCGGGTAATTAAAAGTCAATGATTTTCAATGACATCCCCCGTCTCTGACACGTGACGGGGAAGACCTTTTTTATGTTTTATTATCAAACGGTAATTCTTCTGTTCCACGTTGTGTTTGATATTCTGTTTGTTAGAAAGTGACCTTTGGGGAGAAAGTGTCGTTTTCATCTGATGATCTAAAGGTGAGAGGAATCTTGTGCTTCACACAGGAAGATTTAAGTCTTTATTAATTGTTGTTTAGTTAGAGGCAGGTGAGTCTTTAACCTGGATTGAAAATAGCTAAGAGATTCAGCAGACCTGCAGTTTCCTTTAAAGAAAATATAAAAAGTTAGAGGATCCGTTAACAGTTGTTTGTAAAACAACTAACTTGATTTTGAGTCCTGCATAAAAGGGAAGAAAAGGTTTGAGGCCCTGTGCAGTCTTACTCAAACAGATAAAATAAGATAATCCTTTATTCATCTAACAAAAGAAAACATTTAAAATTACAGCAGCAAAGCAGGAGAGCAGAAGAAAATCACAAACAAAAACCAGGGGTCTGGAGGTGTTACACAATAACACCTGCAATAACACAAAAGGAGTTTGAGGTCCGATATGCAAACATGTGCACCTGACAACTTGAATTTGGAAATGCACAGCTCATGTGATTTGTAAAACAAGGAACTTTTAGAAGAAAAACACAGAGGCCAGATTACGAGTGTTGTTATTTTCTGATATCAATAGAACAGTGAAACTGATCATTTAAAATCCAGGTTCTTAAAAAACTGTTCATATGATCACGTCCGAGGCTACGTTCGAGGCTATGTTTGAGGCTACGTTCGAGGCTACGTTCAGGGCTATGTTTGAGGCTACGTTCGAGGCTGCATTCGAGGCTACATTCGAGGCTACGTTTGATGCTACGTTTGAGACTACGTTCGAGGCTACGTTTGAGGCTGCGTTCGAGGCTGCATTCGAGGCTACGTTTGATGCTACGTTTGAGACTACGTTCGAGGCTACGTTTGAGGCTGCGTTAGAGGCTATGTTCGAGGCTATGTTTGAGGCTGCGTTCGAGGCTATGTTTGAGACTACGTTCGAGGCTATGTTTGAGGCTGCGTTCGAGGCTATGTTCGAGGCTATGTTTGAGACTATGTTTGAGGCTACGTTTGAGGCTACGTTCGAGGCTACGTTTGAGGCTATGTTCGAGGCTACGTTCGAGGCTACGTTTGAGACTATGTTTGAGGCTACGTTTGAGACTATGTTTGAGGCTACGTTTGAGGCTACGTTTGAGACTATGTTTGAGACTACGTTTGAGGCTACGTTCAGGGCTATGTTTGAGGCTACGTTCGAGGCTGCATTCGAGGCTACATTCGAGGCTACGTTTGATGCTACGTTTGAGACTACGTTCGAGGCTACGTTTGAGGCTGCGTTCGAGGCTGCATTCGAGGCTACGTTTGATGCTACGTTTGAGACTACGTTCGAGGCTACGTTTGAGGCTGCGTTAGAGGCTATGTTCGAGGCTATGTTTGAGGCTGCGTTCGAGGCTATGTTTGAGACTACGTTCGAGGCTATGTTTGAGGCTGCGTTCGAGGCTATGTTCGAGGCTATGTTTGAGACTATGTTTGAGGCTACGTTTGAGGCTACGTTCGAGGCTACGATTGAGGCTATGTTCGAGGCTACGTTCGAGGCTACGTTTGAGGCTATGTTCGAGGCTACGTTCGAGGCTACGTTTGAGACTATGTTTGAGGCTACATTTGAGACTATGTTTGAGGCTACGTTTGAGGCTACGTTTGAGACTATGTTTGAGGCTACGTTTGAGGCTACGTTTGAGACTATGTTTGAGGCTACGTTCGAGGCCACGTTTGAGACTACGTTCGAGGCTACGTTTGAGGCTACATTCGAGGCTACGTTCGAGGCTACGTTCGAGGTGTTCTGACAGTGAATTCTTCTGTTTGGGTGCTGATCATGACTTTGGAGAAAAAGGTGTTTGGAGTTGAGAGAAGTTCAAACACGGTCTTTAACAGGAAACTTTTTTTTTCTGTGCGTTTTGCCTCTTTTTCTTCGACATTAAACTGTTACAGTTCGTTACAATGATGTGGGATACACTAGCTCAAGCTCTGCCATCAGAGCTGTGCATATATTTCTGTCCATCCCTTTGTGACTCTATTTAATGATTGGTTCAGTGAAAACAGAGCGTTGTCTTGTTCTTCTTGCCGTCTCCGTGCTGTCAACGCATGGCGGCATAATCCAACTTGTCTACAGATATTCTTCTTCTGAGCCCTCTTCATAACCCCCAGTTGATAGCAGGATTTGGTGGATTTCTGTATTTTCCTCAGCACTGATCTCCATTGATCATAAAAAAGTGAGAGCTGGCATTGAAGGGTGTCTGGCTGGCTGCGCGCGGCGCGCTCTGATAAGACTGAGAAATTGCCGAGCAGGAGGAGGCACTTTGAGTGAAGCAGCGAGCAGGATGAATGTGGAGCGCCTGGACTGGCACTGGTGAGAAAATTACCATCATATGCCAAAGCCAGGGATGGTAGGCTTTCAAAAATGGATGCAGGAAGATGAAGAGAGAGGAACACGAGTGTGGCATCTTTTAAAGTGAAAGTAAAAGCACACACTCATTTCTGTTTTTCTCTAAACAGTTTCACCCCTCCTTTGAAAAAAAGCACTTAAGAGCGGCAGCTTTCTGCTGAGAGTCAGCGATTATATGAGACAGTGACACTAAAGATGTGCTCTCTCAGCTCTGTACCTCGCCTATTAAACCAGCGATACCTTGTTTTGTTAAACTTAAGGTTAGGCTGCAAATTAATGGAGCTACACTGCAGCTGAAGCAAAAACTAAGGCCAGGAGAAAGAAAAACAGCTCTCTGTTAAAGGGAGGAAATTCAGAGTGTCAATTTGTCACGCAGTCTTGCTGAATGATGAACCCATCTTAACGTTAAAGATCAGGGTGAAAGACAAGTGAAGCCGCTGAGCGCTTCAGTCGAGGAAACTACTGCAGTGTTTTGGCCGCTGGAAGACGAGAATGAAGAAATGCGTTTCCAGTATTATCAAATATCTGTGAGTAGATTTGACAAGTCTGCAGCACACAACATGCAGCAGACCAATCAAAGGCTTCGTTCTACATGCGTAGGCTTCTGCGTTGGTACAGATGCATAAATCCATGAACTCGCTTTGAGGCTTTCGAGCAGAAGCCAAAGTCTTGTCAGATACCCAGAAACAATTACAGAGATGACCTTTCTCTGCATTTAGATCGTGCACAGGCTGCTGTGTTTTCAGTCTGATCAGAAACTATTCTGAGGTCTCTCAAACATGCCTTTTGTTACTGCGGCTTTATTGTTCATTTTAGCTGTGCGAACGAATAGCGCATGACGTCCTAGCTTTGTTGTTGGTTCTCATAAATAAACGTATGAAATATCTGAGAGGGTGAAAAACATGTAGAACTGAAGATGTGCTGCAGGGTTTCACTGCTGAGGGGAGAAAAGCGTCATTTGTCCGTCTAAATAAAATCAAGGGTTGACCTTGCTTGGATGGACTTGTATGCATTAGTTCCTCCTGCAGGCGACCTAGCGCGTCCCCCCTCCGCGCCATTATCGATGTGCAACATTTCGCCGTTCGCCAGCCGCCTGCTGCCCATTAACTGTTGTCCGACAGAGGGGGCTTCAGGCAGGTGCTCGCCTCTGACATTTAGACCTCCATTGTCCTCGCCTGCTAATCCCTCTATTGTGAGCGATTAGCAATATCCTGGTCGCTCTGCTCTGGACGGGGTGAAGAGGCCGTGTGGGGTGGGAATGGTGCCACCGATGAACAAGGACAATGCAGCGTCACAAACTACGCTGTCTAATTTCATTATGCTGACATTTGAGTGCTTCAGTGACTCTGTGTGTGTGTGTGTGTGTGTGTGTGTGTGTGTGTGTGTGTGTGTGTGTGTGTGTGTGTGTGTGTGCTCAAGCCTGATATGGGCTTGAAGGACTGCAGCTGATAGACAGCAGTGGTCAATTTGTTGGGCCCGTCGGCTCTTTGTCTGGATAATTTTTGAATGGTGAGAATGGCGAGCCGCTTGAATGGCACTTCTTTGTTTGATAATAAACAGTCATTAGGCTTTTACGAAAACAGCATCATTGGCTACATCCTTCTGCTGGAATATATAATTGTGACATTTCTGTTCGACCAAATCAGATCAAATACTTAACTGAGATTTACAGAGTGTCAATATCTAATCAGTCGCAGGGACACTCCCCAATCCCACCAGCTCCCGTCAGATGAGGAGGGAGCTGAAGAACAAAGAGAGATAAGAGCTGAGCAGGACGGATGGGTGGACTGAGAAGTAGGAAAAGAAGAAGCAGATATTGACAAAAGCAGCCTGGAGCAGATTGGAGGGCAGAGGGAGTGGAGCAGGAGTTATTTGTCTAACCTAAGCCCGGATCATCTGCTGTTGCTCCCGACCAGCAGAGTGGAGTCAGAAGTTTAGTGTGCAGGTCCGTGTCGAGCTCTGACAGTGATTTAAAGCCTCGTGCCCCTGGTTTAGTCGTGGCCCACATCAGTGTCAACTAGTGCTTTGGCTAATATTGAAGATGGAGCCCGGCACCAGCTGAGCCCACACTTATAATGAAGCAGTAAATGGAGCGGGGGACTTAAAAGCTCCGCTATGAATTATTCATACACGGTCCATATAGTCTACACACGTCAAGTCAAGAAATAGACACGCATGAGATTTGCTATTTGTTGACCCCTGATTAAAGGCAGAGTGGGTCATTTCCCCTCCAGATCCACTTTTTCAAATGTTGGTTCAAACTGTCTTTAGGTCCTGACTGACATTAATAACTCAGGTTCTCTGAAAAAGGAACAAAGTAAATCTATCATCTGTATCAGTTTGTAAGTCTGTAAAAACTTCCACCAATGTCTGCCACGAGGTACCAATCTGATGAACCAATCAGAGGCCTCCCTGTCTCCCTGCTCTCTGATGAACCAATCACAGCCTCCCTGTCTCCCTGGGGGGACCATTTGATGAAGTTGTTGACTGGTGGGTTCAGTTCCATGGCAACACTTGATTGCCCTTGTGCAAAGCACCTATTTATTTATGCTGAACCCTCGGTCCTGAGACCTAAACTGGAGACAGAAAGGATTCACATTAATGCTGCAGTATCAGGCGTGTGATCATTGATCACTCCTGCGTTCATCATCCCATCTTCAGAGCCGATATTTTTGTCACATTCACATTTATGAGAAGAAGTTCAGTCGTTACTGCTGGATTTAACCTGTTTACCTTCACACGCCGCCACGTGTTGTAATCTTTGTAGCTTTTCAACTTGTTTGGGCGACGAGTCAAAAAAAAAAAGCATCTGTTCTGAACGTGCTCCAGCGTCCCGTGTTTGGCCTGATGGCGTCGCCTCACCTGCTGCATCATGTTGGTTGTGTTGTTTTATCAGTCTCTCTAAACATCTGCAGACTTTTGAGTCTTGACTTCCTGCTCCGCTCACCTCCTGTTTAAAAACCTGCTTCGAAACATGTACTCAGGTTTGCAGCCTTCCACTCTCAAAGCAGCACGAGACAATTTGTACATTTAATGAGCAGTATAAAATGTGTGATCTGCAGTCCAGGAGGTGTCTTCTGTTTGCTCGTTACACAGAGCTGTTATGGAAGTTATTCCTGGCCTGCCTATGTATTTTCTTTCAACATGAACTTTATAACGATGGTTGCAAAATAAGCACGACAGAAAACGGACTGACGGTTAGTGAATGACCTTCACTCTCTTTAATAATTACCAAACCACTTCATTAAAATATAGACTGAGTTCCCTCCAAACTTCACAGTATTTCATTTCATTGAATGAATCAAACCAATTTAATTACCGTGATTAAACAACTGAACGGATATGTTCTTCATAAAACAGCGATTTTCATTTACTTCAGAGGTGCGTAACTTCTCTGCAACCATCTCAGTCTAATTTAAAAATAAGTGTGCAGCTTTTTCAAATCAAACGTGATTCAGCCCGGGAGTGGAGAACCTGTGGCAGGTGTGCACGACTTTGTCTCTGAACAAGCCTGAGTTCTAATCCTTGCATCTTCTAACGACCGAGCATGATCTGAAGGAGCTTTTGGCCCCGCTGCAGAGCGATCCGCTTACGGGACATTGATGGATTGAAGCGAGGTTGCAGAACCATCCAGTGTGCTTTGATTGAATTGTGAGTAATGGCGGTCGAGACCACATTCATAACCGCTGACCCGCAGAAGCCCCCCGTTCAACAATCAGAGCTTTTAGAGGCTCAGCTGTCTTCTCCTCCTGCACCGATCATGTCTGGTATCCCGCTACCTTGGCTAACGATAAATACAGATGTGCTCATGGTGAGACATTTTAGAGGCACAAAGTGCAGAACCATTTAAACCTTTCACACAGAAGCCATTTAGTTTAATTTGCACAAGAAGCAAGCTGGATGTTTCCAGTTACCAAGCTGTAAACAGGAGTTCAAAGATGAAGAAGGAGATGAGCTCCTGTGAGTCCGGAAAGAGGAGGAAAAAAAATACAACTTAAACTCACACAGATGTTTGGGGCAGGACGAGGCCTCCTCATGAAACTGGTGATTGATTAGAGAATCATGTGTGAATAAGATGTCTTATTACAGATGCACATGTTATTGTTCTCTTCACCCAGCCCTCAAAGCGTCAAAAGTTTCCTATTGAACCCTCTCTTAAAGGAGCAATACATAACTCTTCAAAGCCCCGCCTACCTTCTCTGGTCCAATCAAATCCAGAGCATTCAGGAGCAGAATCTAAAGTTAGAAGGAGGACATACTGGCTGCTGCATTGTTGTCAGAGAAGCTTCAACACAGCAGGTTTCCTTCATGATCACACAGGAAGAGAGCACGATAGCTACTGACAAAGAGAGACATGATGATTTATAAGCTGAAGATCGGAGGCGATCCCTTTTGTCTGGCTAACTTATCGAGGTCACCATAGCTCGACCTGGAGGTGAGGAAGCTCGAGGACATCCTGCACAACGGAGCAATTTTGTTTATTGCGGCGTCTAGCTCGGTGTTATTATGTGTGATTTTGATTTTCTTCCAACAAATAAATCCTTTGAAGAATAATTGAGCTGTCGTTCAGTTGTTTTCCTTTGCTGCCGTGTCAAGTCACAGTCTGACAACCTTTAACAAAACACTTGGAAACTGTTTTCTGGAGCTGGCTAACACAGCATTTAGCACAGGGGAGAGGGAGAGGAGAGTCAGAGATCAAAAAGCAGAATGGCAGACTACACAGCGGTGTTTTCAGGCCATGCAGTCGCACCAAAGTCACCTCTAACCCCGAGGTTACCACCTGCTTCTGTGACAGACGTGTTTCAAGCAAAGAGAGCCACAGATGGGATAAACTCCGTGTTCAGACTCCAGAGAAAAGAACTCTGGGAGGCACGCAGAGCAGATAAAAAGAAAAAAAAAGTCACTAAAAGAATAGTATTTATAAGCAAGCAAATTAGGATAAGTCATAAATAAAGTTACTTTCAGTTACAATAGGTGAAATACCATGCTGTAGTCAAGCACGACTCCCACGATCACACTGATCAGACGAACTGGACGTCATGGCTGAAGCGAGCTTTGTCCAGTGTGGCCGCACCCTCAGACGGAGCCAGCTGGGAGACTCTCAAGACCAGCAGATACACCTGTGTCTGTAAAGAAGGTCAGACTGTGGAGGCTTCAGAGTCCTGTACTCCAGGACTTCACTTGATTAGAGGACTGATATGAACCCGGCCCCCCCCCCTGCCTGCTGGAAGAACCACATCACCCGCACATAGGGCGCTACCAAACCATCAGTCCCCCTCCTCTTAATCAATACGCACACTCACCTTCCTGTACTGGATCCCCCCCCCCCCTCCTCCTGTTGCTCTGTTTACACAGTCAGAGAAGAAGACAGACTCGTGACCCATTGGCTAGGTAGCAGCTTTGTCAGCTCCCCGTGCAGCCTCGCAGGCTTACTGCCGGGTGTGTCGAAACAAGGCTGACATAATCCTCTGGTGACAGGAGGAGCAAATAAATTAAACATCTCACTCTAATGTTCACAGCATCAGGTCACATCTGCTTTGACATGTTGATTGGTATTCAGCAGCTTCCTCTGTGCATGTGACTGTTGCTCCTCTTACCTGCAGGAATCAGAACACCCCCCCCCCCCCCCCACACACAGTCTGATTGCAAACATTTCTTGTGGCTGCTTTGCCCCCGTCGGCGGCCACTTTTCTTTTGTTCGAGAGCAGAACAACAAAATTCTCCTCTGACAGTGTAAAATCCTCCACCTCAGCGAGAGTGAGTGCTCCCGTCCCATCGATTTAGTCCGCCAGAAATTGTGAAAAACAGTGAAATTGAGTGTGGCGGGAAAAAAGTCAAACAATATCCAGTCGGACACCCAGAAGAGCCGCACAAATAATTGCACACTGTGACAGACAAAGGCACAGAAAAGAAGACTGCTTGGGAATGTTGGAAAGCAAAATTAGGCTCCGGCTAACACAATGTGGTGTCGACATCATCAGTGAGGAAAAAAAAAAAAGAAGAAGCATGCAGACGGACGTTATTTACCTCGGAGCAGCTGGTGAAAAGATGAAGGTGAGGAGAGTTCAGTCAGTTCCAACAACACGGTTTATTAGATTGTGGAAGACAAAAGAGTCTTTCCAGCTATCTCGTTAGCTTCATCTGTGATGGAAAGAAAAAAAAAAAAAGCCTCTCAGAATCTGACGTGACTGACGAAGAGCGCGTCTGACCACCGGTGCAGAAAGTAATTATTTGACTTATTGTGCTGCAGCACGCTGAATACCTGATGTTGAAAATGAACAGTCTGAATATGATAATGTTATTCTGTCATTGTTCACGTTTTATTTTGCATCACAACCCCAGCGGAGCCAGTTGTTCTGTTATTACATGGACCTGAAAGCAAAGAAAGAACCAATCAAAAATCATTGTCAAGTGAAAATGTAACCTGGAATATAATCTCAGGTCCACAGCCGACACACTCAGTCGCTTTACATCACGGATGAAGGCTGGAACAACAGATTTAATCACTCTTAAAGAACGGCTGGCTCATTTCCTCCACATGCACCTGTTTTAGACGTTGGGTGAAACTGTCTTTAGGTCCTGACAGAAATGAATAACTCACGTTCTCTGAAAAAGGAACAAAAGAAAGAAAGGTTAAAATGTCTCTTCCCAAACTGGCAGGAATATTTTGATCGTCTCTGATTATACGGATGCTTTTACGTGTTTTTTATCTCTTTTGTGCTGTCGTGTAAATGTTTGTTTGAATAGTGTTTTATGCTTTACAGATTCCCCTCGTGGCAATAAAGTATAAACTAATTCATTCATTTACAAACTCAATCTGTTTGTTGACAGAAAAACTTTTTCATGGTTGTTAGAAAAAAGTAAAAAAAAGTCCCAGATCGCATCTCGACTTGTCTGATCAGATCTTCGACTGCAGCCAATTAACAATAATGAGATTTACAGGAAGATCCAGTTTTAGATTCTTCTTAAAGCTGAAGTGACGCGTGGAGTCCCGACAGTCCTGCAGGCTCGTCGGTGTATCTTCGTAAAGTTACGGCAGCGTGCGTCTTTTTGAAGTCGAGCCACACGGCCGTGTTCATTCATTACCCAGAGGTCACTCTACTGAGACAGCAGCCGCCACCTTCCATCAGTAGTCCTGCGACGCACACACACACACACACACACACACACACACACGGCTGCTGCCCTTCATGCTGTGCCTTGATAGTAAACGTGATGTATTTGAACTTTTCGGAGGTATTAGCCGTGTATCAGTGGCAGCAGAGGACGTTTATTACAAGTGTGACAAGACGAGAGCCGGGTGGCACGGAGCCCGGTGAACGCACATCACACAGCGCCATCAGCCCGTCACGTCCTTGCATCCGTCGCTTCACAGGGGAGGAAGAGGAGATGATCCAGAGGGAAGAGGAGGAGGAGGAGGAGGAGGAGGAGGGGTGCTGATATGAAGCTGAGTGAGCTGAAGAGAAAGGAGGGGAGGTTAAAGACGAGGAGGGAAGGTTTGAGAGACGGAGGACAGCAATGAGTGCATGACTGATGAAGCCTGGGATGAAGAGAGAAAAGGGGGGGGGGGGGGGGTAAAACAAAAAGGGGGGAAAATTGGAGTGAAGATGAAGCACGCTGGGGATGAAGAAATGACAACTATGAGTTATGATAACCCTGAGCACATCCAATGAATAAACACATCAATATGATCGGATTGTTTAAAGCCGTGTGTCAGCGCTCCCCTGCAGGTACATTGTTCCTGATTAGTGTGTACGGAGTCGGTGCATCTCTACATACAGCACACACTTTGAATAGTGTCATGTTTTACATATAAATAGAAGACAAGGGCGGTATTATACTTCGACTGCAAATCAAAATGGAAATGGGATGCCGAGCGTTCCCTGAGAGTGGAAGTGAGACCGCTCTCTCTCCTGAATCTGTGACAACGGAGGAGGAATAAAGTGGAAACTCCCTCTGGGAAGTAATTAGTATGGACAGTTTTTTTTTCAGTTTTTTTTTATTGAGTGTTGACACCGCTGGCTTCGCTTTCAGATCTCTCATTTGCCTTTTCCTGCTGTCTTGGGAAGACGTTTCATTGCTGGGTTTTTTTTTTTCCAGGATTGAAAGGTTCTCTGGTCTTTTGTGTGATTAGAAAAGTTTCAGGAGGCGGCGAACCCCAGAGCATCAATAAAAAAAAAAAAATTCACAAAGGCATACAGTAATGAAGAAACCAGACCACAACTTCAAGTTCAACTTGTGGTCAAATCTCAAGCCTGTCACTTTTGGCGTCCTCTAAAAACATAAACCACACAAGTAACATTAGATGTCTTTAATCAAAGATTAGTCAGCGGTGCAGAAACACTGATCTGATCTATAATCAAAGATGGCCGCCGTGCGTGGATTTGACCTTGTGACCTCATTGAGATGTCAAACATCAGCTCAAAGATTGTAACTAACTGCATCTCTGCTGACTTCCTGCGGGACGGATTCAGACTGTGCCGGTTAGTCTGGGTGCTGTCATCGGGGTCGTTGGGTGATTGTGGGCGTGGCCTGTCTCCTCTCTGACAGTCAGACGTGAAGGTTTGTGGTAATTGGAGTCGTCTGCTCTTTGACGTGCATCTGGCGTGTGTGCGTGTTCGTCTTCTGTCTGACTTCAATCCTTAATGTCTTTCACATTGTGCAGGTGGGCGCTGGATGATGTGCTGCTTCTTTTAGATCACGTCTTATGTAACTTATTATTGTGTTACATAACAGCCACTCGTGTATTGTCATTGAATTGTTCATCTTTTTTTTTTTTTTTTTTCAAGGTTTTTCAGAAAACAAGAAAAAGCTGAAGTTGTTTTGTTTTTGCTCTGTCCAGCGGTGGGATATTTAGGAGCAGAAAGTCGAAGAAATTCAACCTTGTTGTTCGGCTGCATTTGACCTTTGACCTCTGCGCTCGGTGCAGCGATCCGTGTTTTTCTTCTTTTATTGTCTTCAGGGAATACAAACACACTAACCGCCATGTTTTTTCCTGTACTCTGTAAGAGAGGAGAAACCGGACGACAACAATCTTTGAAAGACACGATGACCTTTTTAAATATGACGTGACGTTTGACGACGTCTCCTCCAAACCGTCTCACAAAGTCATGATTCCAAAGAGGTGGACTTCTCCCTGAGAGTCTGGAGACTGAAACCTGAGCGGGATGATGTTAACTTTCCTTCCAATAAATTCAGAGATCATGCAGTTTGAAACATGAGCGTAGTCAGACAGAACCAACACATCCATACTTCACTGACTCAACCTCACCGAGCACTCAAACCTCCAAAAACTGAAAGAACCCATCGACTTGTCCTTTTTGTAAAACCCTGAACTCTTGAACGTATCACTTCGGTTGGTTTGCTGCTGTTTTTCTAATTTATCTCAATGTTTTATTTCTATTATTGTTCAATTATTGATGGACGGTGTTTCTTTTCTTGTTCTTACTAAAACTACAGTCAAGCAGAAAGTGCAGCAGCTCAACCCTGTGTGACCCTGCCTCTCTGTTGTGTCTGTGTGGTCTGGTCTCGTCAGTCCTGTGTGTCCGGTTCATTGTCTCCCGTTTCTCAGATCACAAAAATGTCATAATATAATATGTAATGTGTTCACGATTTGAAAAAATTGCAAAAGCAAAATAAAAAACAAACATGAGTGTCGTACCGATGATGTAAACCAGAGGCGTTATGAAGCCGGCCCGCTGATTGGCTTTGATTTTTCAGATTGATGCAACAGTGTTGTGTCGTTGGGTTTACAGGAAGGTCATCCTGGGAGAGGCTGCAACCATTTTAAGATGCACCAGATATAGAAACCTTTTTCCTCAGAAGACTCTCAAACGTAGTTCATGATTCATATGCACTCAAAATTGGGTCACGACATTTTCTTCCTGATGATGTAACCTCCTCCCTGTTTGGAATAATGGCGTCCTGGAAGCCCTGCAGGACTGAAGCATTTGGTGGCTTACTGTACGAGAACATTCACACAGGTCAGTCTGAGCTGACATCAGTGTGTGGGCGGCGTGCAGCGTGTGCACGGCCTTGTCCACATACATTTATACACGGTGTAGTAGAAATAGATGTTATGATGACTGAGTTGCGTTTGCATGGCAGCGGAGGATTATTTTTAATCTAATTTAATAATTTACATTTCATACTGTGCTGTATTTATCTTATATTTATATTATCTATTCATAATTTACTATGCTGACACCTGTAAATAATTCCTATCATACATATCTCCCATTAATTAGAGTTACTTTTTCACTTTCTTCTTCTGTTGTTTTTCTTTTTAGCCGTGTGCAGATATTCTACTCTAACATGTTGTACGAGAGGACTCCTTCGTCCTGTGTCAGTCAAACATGTCTGAGTAGCAAAAGTAAAAACTGCGTCCTGCCTTTTGAAGTGGACACATCTGCACCCTCAGTTTCTCTGCAAACAGCAGAAGCTTTCCTTGCACCTTCAATCAGCGGAGTTTTCTGGCGTCCTCCTCGGCCTTCTGAGATGACCTGAGGAACGGCAGCTGTGACAGGCCACAGACGCGGCTGTCACTTGTCCTGACTGATGACAGACATGCCGCCTCTTCCTGCAAGCTAACATCTGGGAGAGCAGAGAGCCCGACACTCATCCTGACAGCAGGGGGAGAGTGAAGAGTGGCGGAGGACGAGGCAGAAAGTGTCGCTTTGAGATGTTTTACTTGTTCCCACTCGTGCTGCTTCTGACGTGCATGAGACGCACACTGGGATGATTTCTTCTTCACGTCCTTTTCCTGCTTTATGTCAAATGAGCAGGAGAAGAGAAACGCCTCAGAATCACAATAATTATGGCTCTGCTCCGTTAAAGGTCTCAGTATAATCGTCAGTGAGTCAGCCCTCTGGAAAGACCTCACTTACTGTATTTATTCAGATCTTTTAAATCTCCTGTTCACACTGTGATCGCTCTTCACATGTAGCTTCAATCGGGGAAGTGAGTAGTCAAGGTCATCACAACTGACTCGGTACCTGAGAGCGTCTGTGTTAACAGGAAGCTTTAAAACCTTTGGGTCGTGTGGCCTAAAGTAAGCTGTACAAGTGGCACTTTTAACAGCTGAGTTTATTCAATCTAAAAAGTGGGTGTCATGTCTTTGGGCATGCTTTTTGTATCCAACGTTTCCTTGACTTGATAAAGGATGTCTCCCAGCTCAAACTCCCCATCATGGATAAATTTAAACTATATAAACACGAACAAGCCACCAGGAGCTTTAGCAGCTCTGAAAAGACATAAAAGGAAATAAAACATGCTGAATCAAGTCAGTTTCAAATTTCAAATAACTCATCTGTTAATTCAACCAGAGTAAAATCCTCACACATGCGTGGTCATCTTCACCCTTTTGTACCTTTAAGGTCCCCGTCAGCAGGAGCACTGCTGCTTTCACCTTCTTCCTCATTCAGTCCTTTGCTAATTATGTTTGAACTAAACACCAAGTCCAATATAATAAGATTATAGTAAAAAAAAACTTACTTTAACTGACACATTTAATAAGCACATAATTATTTGATCATCGGGCTGTTTAGCTCTGTTATAGATAAAAGTGTTTTGGGATAAAAAGTGCACACCCGAGTCACCGCTCCTCTCAAATCAATCAAATCAATCAAATAAACTTTATTTATCCGTTAGGATATCTCCTTTTATTTACTCCTCGTACTAACAAAGTGAAATGATCTCACTTTTTCATCGACCTTACAGTTTAATCGCAGAAGGCCAGGAGGAAAAAGCACTGACAGAGGTTAATGTGATGCAGTGACCGAGAGCTTGATCAATAGAGTCAGGCCGGCCTCGTGGGAGCGACGCTTTGGACAGATGTTGGAGAAACTGGAATGGGCTGCCATTTACAGTTAAAGATATCGACACGTTGTCCTCCTCTGAAGTCTGTTTAAAGACATTTCTGCAGGATGTGAAAATGTCAGCGCGTGTTGCATGAGAGGGAAAGCCCATGATTAAGAATAAAACGCGATGACAGAGATGGAGACCTCTGATCTAAACCTCCCGCCCTCTGCTAAAAAAGCGGCTGGATTTCTGCGTGTTGGTGGCGACACTCTGAGAGATGATGCTCTCACTTCTGTCTGTCACTGTCATAATGCAGCAGCTTGATGTAGATGCAGTAAAAAGATCAAATGTTGGCTCACATACCAAGCAGGCTGAGAATGAAAACACTCTCCTTGTCATTTAATTTTTCCAGTGCACCTTTAAGGGAAACATAAAGTTATCAGTCAGATTCATTTACAGCTCAATCACTGAAGCAGCCTCTTCCACTCACCTCTGCAGTGTAGAGGATTGACAGGTGGCAAGACGCGCCCGCTTGACTGTCTGATCACGTGGGCTAAATTAATTCAGCCGACAGGTCAACCTCTTTAGACTGATGACACAACTGTAGAGTTACAGACAGTAGAGAGACATGACATCTCACATCTTAAGAGAGTTCAGTTTTACATAACAGTGTTAGGTAAGAGAGAGTGTTTAAATTACCACAATCAAGATGCTAATCATCGGCCCCCCCTGGAGAATAATGCAGCAGCCCCCACTGCTGGATACCATCCTCGCAAAACTTTGGCATTTGCAGAGATTTTCTTTTAAAGGTCACATATCCTCCTCTTCCTCCTCTTCAGGTGAAATCAGTGTCAGAGCTCCTCTTCATCATGTGTGTGAAGTGTGTTGTTGTAAATCCACTCTGATCCTGTATTTGATCATGTCTATAAACCCCTCTATTTCAGCCCTGCTCAGAACAGGCTGTTTCTGTGTCTGTAGCTTTAAATATGTAAATGAGCTGTGTCTGACCACGCCCCCTCTCTGGAAGGGCTCGGGTGTACTCGCTGCTTTCTGGCTCCATGTCCTATTGTTTACGGTGAGAAGGCAGACTCAGAGGGCAGAACAAACACCTAGCTGTGGGAGTGTCACCCACCTGGGGGAGGGGCTACTGCCCTTTGTGATGTCATGAAGGGAACATCTCCAAACGGCCTGTTTGAGCACACATTTTCTGAAGCAGGCAGAAGACGGAGAGGATGGACTTTTCTCCTCACTGGGGGGTTTGGAGACAGACTAGAGACACATGTTAGAGGGACATGGAGGAGAGGATTCTGGGTAATATGTGACCTTACAGTCAGCTTTTAAACTCTGTAACGTCTGGTTAGACTTTGTAATGAAGTCATCGAGCGAGCAACAGTGAATAATAGTCTCCTGCTTGTTGATCTGGATTTTTGGCAGGGTTCCCTCCCGGGCAGCAGTGACAGTGGACGATGTCAGTTCATTTGTTGGTCGGCAGTCGACTGCCACAGCTCGCTCCTCTAACAGCTGTTACATCATGAGTGTCATTTATATGAAAATATGCCTCATGTCAGGGATGCAAGAAGTAATACCAAGGTTCATTTCAGCGTGCAAGGTGATGCCACCCGGCTCGGTGAAAAAATGATGTTCAAATATCAACAGCTTTGAAGACTTTGTGTTCCTCACACTCACATTGATCCCACCCTCACAGGAACTTCATACAAACGGGACTCAAATTGTCAAGTTGTCCACATAAATGACGTAACGCAGACTCGTTCAAATCACTGCATGTCACTCCCCACTCTCTCTCTCCCTGATGTCTGATACTGTCGGCTGTCCTGTCTCTATAATAAAGGCATAAAGAGACAAAAAGAAATGTTTAAAAAAATCACTCCACAAGCAAAGATGCTGGCATTTCTTTTTTAACATTTTATAGTTTCAATCAGATGAAATTGTTAATTAGATCCAGAGCACAAACTTCACTGTTTGATAATAAAATCGTCTCCCATGACGAAGGATAAGAAGGTGTTACACCTGCTCATTAGACTCGCTGTTTGAGGGTTTAACACTCTCACTCCACACGAGCGTGCAAACAGAGAGGAAGTGTGTTGGGAGGGATTTGAGAACGGACTCTTACAGTATGTATCCACTCTGAAGATGCTACCTTCTTGTTTGCCTCAACAACGTTATACAAGATCCTTCCTTTTGCTGTGTTTATAGAGTCTACTTCAGATCCTGTGTGTGTGTACCTGTGTGTACCTGTGTGCTGCTAACGATTAGTAGTTCTGCTCTCCGGGGTGTGCGCCCCGCTGGGCAGCGGAGCCCAGAGTCCTGATCCTGCATGTGTATACTGTGTTTTATTTTGAAACTGACCGGACGCTCTTTGCTTCTCCTCGTCTGACTTCCTGTCCGCCTCTCTGTTTTAATTTGTTAAATGTTTCGCACCAAGACACCAAGTTTGTGTGAATGAACTTGGATTCTGATTCTGGTTTATTCTTCCAGCTTGACTCGAGTCTGCAGCGCAGACACACGGAGTGTGTAGAAACTGGTGGCTGAAACTTTTATAGTAGATGTAATAAGAGAGGTAGAGGTAAAAAATAACATCTACTTCTATGTTATTGAACTCAGACTCCGATCTGTCTGGAGGCGTTCTGTCTGATGAAAGCAGGCGTCTGGGTTTCTTTGTGGCCAAAGCAGCCTCCACACTGAATGTTTTCCTGCTTGATAGGTAAAAGGTAAGACACCTGAAGGTGAACCATGACTACACAGTCTCTGTTCTCTTTCACATGTCTGGGAGAGCTCTGAGGTCAGCGAGCATTAAGGCGGCCCGACTACTTCAGACATTCATCTGTCAGGCCGAGACAAAAAAAAGAGAGAGTTTTTTTCAGGGCACTTTCCCTGCATTGCTCGCTCTTCATCTCTGTGTGTGGGACCGATTCATCATGTCTCAACCTCCTCTCAGATAAAGACAGCTGTCTCGTTTTGTTGTCTGTAAAGAGACGTTAAATACAAACTCAGTCAGGGCGATACGAATCTGTGAAAGGAGACAGAAATAAAGAGGGAAGGTGCAGTGAGTGTCGAGTTTCCAGAAGCTTTAAGTTGTTTTCATTACCTTTTGGAAGACGTGTTTTTTTTTCTTCCTTTTGTTTGTTAGTCTTTCTCTCTTTCATCCTCACACCACACGTCTTTAGCACATACTGCTTATGTAATCCAAATACGTTCTTCTCTCACACGTCTTCATGTGTTTGTGCAGCTTGTGAGCCTTAAATGATTTCAAACATGGAAGGAGAGATACGTCTCCGTGCAGCTTTGTCAAGGCCTTTTAGTCAAGTGTTTTCTTTGTGTGGCAGCAGCAGGTAGATCCTGAGAGCTGTTATCACTAAGAGGCATTATGGAGTCACACTGAGAGTCCGAACAGTTTTTAATGGAGGAAGGTTTCATTTCAGGTTCATGTGGGAACATTCAATGTGTGTACAAGTCACTAAATATCTCTCCCATCCATTTACTTCCACTTATCCGACGTCAGGTCCAAAGTGGCAGCAGCCTGTACCCAGATACATCCCAACTCATCCTGGAGGATTCCAAAGCATTCCCAGTCCAGACGGGACATATATTCCCTGCAGCAAGCTCGGAGTCTTGGAGTCCTCCAAGTTGGGCATGCCCAGAAGACCTCTTGAAGGACGGCCTAATCCTAATCAGATGCTGAAGCGTCTCGACGGGCTCCTTTCGTTTGTGGAGGGGTGGCAGCTCTACGCCGAGCTCAACGAGGTCCTCAGCCTCTCTCTGACGCTGAGTCCTGACATATTCCACAAGAACTAAGGAGCATTAATGCCATCGAGAAATGATCAACTTCATCATGTTTCTGTGTCACAGAAACAGTTTGGATTGTTTCGAGCATTTCTTATTATTACACAGAGGTGGATACAGTAGCATGAGTAATGAATCACACCTCCAGTGGGTGAGTTGTTGTGCCGCAGCCTTGGGATTCATGCAAAGCTGAGCCTCGCCACTTCTATTTTAAAAACATGCTTTTAGGGCTAACGTGTGCATGATGTTCAGTTTTGCTGACACATGTGTGTTGTTCGTGATTGTGACTTTTAAGATGACCTATTTAGAGAATGCTGTTTCATCACTATTCCAGATGGTGCCACCGACGACATCAAAGCGCTCGTCGTGTTGCGTGCTCGCTTCAACACGACTCGCTTTCTGCACGTTGTTGAATCATTAACGGGAGCTGCCGCGCGTGTCTCTGTGTGTCGAACGTAATGTTAATGAACAGAGGGAACGAGGATCTCTTCACATGCTGGAGGAGAGACGCTCGCTCTGTGGCGGCTGCGTGGGGAAAAAAAAAAAAGCTCAGCTGATTATGTGAAGGAAGAATAGGAGGAGAAGGTTGAGAGGCTTGAAGCTGGTGCATTTGTGTATCGGATGTTTGTACCGACTGTGTGCTGATACTTTAAAAACAATCTATATGAAGTCTATGTGGAGGACTGAACTGAGGCAGGGGAAAGTGTAAAGAACAAAGTTTGATGGATTGAGCCAAAGCCACGCGAGCTGGGTCAAACAGCCTCAGACTGGAGCCCACAGGGTCCATCAGAACGTGGATCCACTTACACACACACACACACACACACACACACACACACACACACACACACACACACACACACACACACACACACACACATCACTGCCCTGCTTCGCTGGCTCTGCACTCCCTTACTGTAAATTTACCTACAGGTACAAATGCACTTACCTAACCCCACTACCACATGCATCTTCATTGTGACCTCCTCCAACAGCCGCATTATCAGCTGCACGAAGCAGGATCTGCCTTCTGGCCCCAGACGGGCTCCCATGGGGTCTTTAAAATCCCCACGGTTCACAGTTTCACAATCAGCTGATGGTGATTTGATGAAGTGGTCCTTTGCTTGGGAATATGGGACTCGGCACAGTTAAAGCAGCTCATCAGCTGGTGTGATAAGGGCCCTCAGGTGTTACTCTGTATGATATCACCTTGAGGCGCCGTCTGGAAGAGAAGCTGAATCTACCTCTAAGATGTTCATCGTGTCAGCTTACGGTACGTTCAAGAGGCCATTCCTTAATTAATAAGTGCTGTTAAAGAAATCAGGTCATTTGGGAAATCGCTCCAATCAAGAGAAACCTCCTTTCAAGATGTTTATGATTATTTGTTTGGACACGCTTTATGGAAAAGTCTCAAGTAGATTCAAACACGTTTCATTTATTCCAACAAGCTTAAAAAAAGTGCTGCTTTAAGATGAAGGATCAGAATCTTCAAAATAGTTGGAAATGTTTGTGAAATATTCCGAAGCCATGAATGAGCATGTTTGAATCCAAACAGTCGCGCAGCACGAGTGTGACATACTGCACGTTTGGCTTCATCTGGGAGAGAAAGAAGTTCATCGAGCATCTTAATCTGCCGTCACTTTCCAGTATTAAGAGAGCTTAAGAGCTGTCGCATGCGGTTATGTGATCCCTGCAGGTGGTGACTAATGAGACAGATGTGCACACACAGGTGTGTAAGTAAAAACTGCAGACTTGCTTCGGATAACAAAGGGACTCAGTTGACAATTCTTGTGCGTCTAAATGTCTTCCGTTATGAGACTTTGATTTCACAAACGGGAACAATGGGCCTCGCTTGCCGACGTCTTCTGACGAATGTCCTTCAATTTTTTTCTGAAGAAATTTCCAAAGAAAAATTTCATCAAATTCAAGAGAATGTGTTTCTAAACTAATTGATTCTGTGTCCTTGTAAACTGGAAGCTTGTGTGCGTTTTTCCTAATTAGCTTAGAGAAACACCTCTCTGATGCCATGTGAGGCTGCACGACTGTGCACACACACACACACACACACACACACACACACACACACACGCAGAGGATAGAAAAGAGTGAGTCGTTCTGAAGTGGGTGCAGAGCTGCTCAAAGGAAACTCAAACACTCGGATTTAATGATACGAAAAACACAAACTGAAAACCTCAGATGATTTCACTTCCTCATCAAAGTTTTGTCTTTATTATGTATTATTACGTTATCCAAGGTACTTTTTTAAAAAATTATTGTCCCACCAAGCGGCCATCTTGGATTTTCTTGGAGTATTTGTATTTTTGCACCATCGAGCAGTGCCGGTGTTTTCTATCATTAAATGTAACTAGTTTTCACCTAAACTCTTCTTCCATAACTCTCATCAGCCTGTTGGGAATCTGTCAATCACTGTTGTGTGTTGTAAAAGTTGGATCCTTTTCATTGTTCCAGGAGAACGACAGCAACAGTGATGTGAGATGTTTGATATAGACGGGGCTGATCACACTTCCCCAGCACTTCACTTACCTTTGGGGTTTCATTAGCCTTCATCTTCCTCGCTTTAAACAGCCATGCCAGCCTCAGGTTTGGCCGTCCTCCAAACACTTTGGTCTCTTAAAAGATGCAACAGTGCAGTTTGGCAGCTGGCACAAAGGGAGCGTTAGGAGACAACATATTAACCAAGACCAGCGCGCCGCTGCTCACTCCCACATCTAAGACTTCCAACATCCAAAGTACACATTTCTATCAGAGATGCAAAGAGAGGAAGCGCCACTCTTCTCCTATGAATATGCAAAACAAACGGGCAGAGCGAGAAGGATTCTGTTTCCCAGAAAAGATCAAACAAACTCAAACTGGGAATGTTTAACGGATTTCTTCACTGCCTATATAACATGCACTTCGTTTTAGGTACACAGAAATATTTAAAGACATTTAGAACACCAAGGAGAAAAGAAGATCTGTGTTGAGATGTTAAAAAGGAATTTGTCCTGAAATCAGCCATGAACATTCAAGGACTCATTTTAACTTTTTTTTAATCCAGTTTAATGTGGTTAAAACCTGAACATGTCCAAAAACTCATTATGTGTTTAATATGACACATTGTGAGGAGAGCAGGTTTGAACATCACTCACAGAATTAAAGCTCAGTTCATGCACATGCAAACGTAAGCTGTAGATATTGTCTGAGTGTTTGCGGTCCTTGATGCTCTGCGACTACTTTCAGATCTGAAACGTCACACACTCCCAGCTCCTCAATCATGATGTGAACTTTTCCTCCGACCTTCATCTCGATGGAGAGCACCGTCCCATCCCAGGTGACTCAGGAGAAAGAGGCCTAATGGCGCATGGCTGCCAGAACATCTGTCCAGAGTCGATTTCCTGAGTCAAAGAGCCGTGACTCTGAGCTGCATTAAGGTGTGAAGAGAGAGAGAGAGAGAGAAAGAGAAAGAGAGAGAGAGAGAGAGAGAGAGAGAGAGAGAGAGAGAGGGACCACGGAGCCCTGCAGCTCTTTGGAAGAAGTCTGGTCCTCCTGGTGCTTCCTCATCAGCCAGCCTGATGAGCCCAGGTGCTCTGCCTAGCTCACAGCCAACCACACTGAGGAATAATTCATGTCTCTTCTCACACCATGTTTCTTACTTTAATTGAGTCGTGCACAATAACTTGTTTGTTAAAATACTGAAACGCAGCAACAAACCAGGCATGCACCTGTTTTTTCCTCAGCACGGCGGTATGAACTGGCTGAAGCCTCCAGACTTAGATCATCTCATGTGACAGCTCGTGTGACAGCTCGTTTTTCTTCCCGTGTCTTGTGGCCGTGTTCCCAAATCTCAGCAAGTACAAAGTTAATACAACTGGAATAAATGAGGCCAATTAGTCCTCCAGTTTTAAATTAGGCCCAAGCTAACAGGTCCTTTTTTTCCACACAGGACTTGATCTCATGTGATCAGGCTTATCTGTGGTTACCACGGTAACCTTAGTACTGCAGTCCAGCTCTGCATTCAGCAGTTCAAAGACAACTAATTGTCCATCTCATTATCTTCTTTTCATCCTCTTATTAATCTGAGCGTCATTGTTCAGTGAGTCTGTCTCCGACGTAGCACGACGTGAACTTTCATCAAATCAAAACTTTCTTTTATTATCATCCTCAATATTTCTTAAAGGAGCAGTATGTAACTCTGACCCCCCAGTGGTTACAATGGGTACTGCAGTCTGAATTAAAATCATTGTAGGGAGCCGTCAGATACGTGCCTCTGTCTGTCTGTCTGTCTGTCTGTCTGTCTGTCTGTCTGTCTGTCTGTCTGTCTGTCTGTCTGTCTGTCTCGATGATTCAGATCAAATAGGAACTATAACTCGAGTTCCCTGAGTAATACCTGTCTCGTAGGAAAAGGTTTTTAAACAGCAAACATCTGTTTGAGAACATCACAAGTGATCATTTTGCAGCTGACTGACAACATATGTGTGACTGTCAACATACCACGTGTGTTACTAAGCTGACTGTATAAAGGCAGAGGAGGCCTCTGGACTCAGACATGTTAATGTGATCCTACCTGCTTCATGTTCAGTCCTCTGGAGACGCTGGATGATCATTCTGTCATGAATGCTGTTAGAGATGAAAACACACGGGTTCTCTTCAGTGTGTGTGTCGGCCCGTGCTCTTCAGAAACAGACAGGTGTGTGACATTAGCAGTGTTGTTGTAAGATGTAGTGGTAGACAGTCTCGTAGCTCTCACTGTACCCGGAGAGATTCCCCCCTCTGCTCCCTCAGACAGTCTGTCAGGTGTTCAGATGTCAGCGCAGGAGGAGCTGCACAAACCTCCTCTGCACCCACACGTCTCTCTGCCAGCACACATCAGCAGCCTTTGTAGACGCTGTACAGGATGCACTGGGTGTTTTTGTGCTGGATATATGATTGTTCATGTTTGTCAGCACAGGCGCATTACCCCATTTGCACTTTGCTTAATTTGAGCTTTTATTGATGGCCTTCCAATAAAAACCCTCCAGTGTTTTTGGTGAGCCAAAGTGGATCATGATTAGACTGGAGGGAGGGGATACATGGATATGTTTCTGCCCTCTTTAATATGTGCTTTGTTCACCAGAGGGGGCGTGGCTTCAAATCCACGTTTCCACCAGTCAGCTCCGGTGTTTATCATCTCAGCACCCGTCACCGTAAAGGTTGGCTTCCCTTTTGTAGGCTGTGGTCTGTTTCCCATATTAATAAACAGTCACGTGGGATAAAACCAGTGGTTCTCAACTGGTGGGTCGGGGAAATGTGTGCCGACAAATCACTCTGAAAACATGTTGGTTTTGTTTCGAACCCTCTGAGGTCCAACCTGCACAGTTATTCATTTAGTAAATCTGAAAGAAATGTGGGTCACAGTTTTCATAAAGGAGTTGGTAGTGTGTTGAGAACCACTGGGTCTAAACATCACATGTCAGCCTCTCGTGATTCAGCACCTAAAAACACTTAGTTTGGGTCCAGGCTCGTGTTCATAGTTTGAAGACATTGCCCAGTGTCAAAGTGAGTCCTTGTTCACTCGGCCATGAAGCCATCAGTCCTGCTGTCGAGTCACGACACGAGCACTCTGACGCAGACACCCGCTGGATCGTCTTCATGCAGAGAAGCCAAGCAGACTTTTCTTCTCGTGTTCTCCGTGTCGCTGGCGGTCCGGCCTGAGGATGACAACACAGGCTGCTCCTTCCCTCCGTCCCTTTGTCTGTCCACGCCAAAAACTCCACCTGTACACTTCAATGATCAAAATTTAAAGGCAGAGCTTTTTAAAGATTTAGGCCACTGCTGCGCTATGATTGTCGTTTTGCTCTTTGAATTATGGGACATAATGGAGATTGAATCGTCTCCTCGTGGAGGTATTTTTCTCTCACTTGTCATGATTATACCTTTGAAAAGTTACGCACTATTATTCCTGTGAAACCCACAGAATCATGAGCTGGTTTGAGAGAAGCTGAGGCAGCAGAGGAGACAGGCTGAGATGATGGACGGCTTAAACACGAGAGCTGCTCCACGCAATGTGACCATTTTTACGTCACATAAAGAAAACTTTCAGGCAAAGGAAAAAATGTATTTTTCTCGTCTCAGGGCAAAATGAGGGCTGGATTCACGACCATTCAACACGACTAGCATGTCACTAATGAGACAAAGCTTCATGCAAATGGGTGAAAAATAATCTTGTGCAACTTTCTGCAAGTCACTAAAAACCTTTTTAAAATAATATGCTCTTTGAAGGCTTCAAATGTCATCTTTTATTTCCTCTTAACAATCAATAAAAAAGATGTTAATGTTGTGTATACATGTCCAATTCATTTACCAACCAGAGCAGTACAAACACAGTCTGAAGCTTCCACTTTGTTCTGTAAAAACCTTCATCTTGTTTTGAACGCGTGCGCCACTTTAAGCTGTCGTCGATTTTTGACACGGCTGAGAAATGGGAGTTTTATTCATCCAACTTGTCTGAGTGCACAGGAAGCTGCCTTTTTTTCCTCCTCTTGTCTAAGCCAACATTTCCACAGAGAGTTTGAATCCTATCAGCCACGATCGGCCTTGTTCTCCTCATCATCTGCTCTCAGCACAGATACATGTGTTCGGTGGCTCCCTGCTAGTTTCTGGCATTTTTCTGACAGGTTTTTTTTTCCCCAGGTTGTTGTTGTCCTTGGCAACAACAACAGCAAAACATCTGAGTCCACCTCGCCGTGTGGAAGGAAAGTATTTGCTCTTCCAGCTCTCCCTGCAATGTGTTGCATTCAGGCATGTGAAAAGGCTGCACGTGGATTGGCAGACCCTGAACATGAAGCGATTCAGCAAACGTCGACAATCACCCGCGGGTTTTCAGTAAATGCCTCAACTTAGAAGATTTGTTTTTGGGTTCAAAAAGAAAATTACATTTGCATTTTTTTTTTCTTTTTGTGATTTAAGTGGTCGACATACTTAATGTCTCTTTATGCTAGAATCGAGCTGCTCAGTGGTTGGCGGTCCAACATGTTCTGGATCTTGATCCCACTCTGGGGACCCCATCAGGCATCCAATGCACGTCCAGCTTATCGTGAAACACCATGCTTCTTCTACCGTGTCGCAAGGAAACGTTTATGATCGACAACACTGAGGAGAGGATTTTGTTTTTGTCAGTGCAAGATACGTTACAGCCAGGTGAGTGTGTGCCAAGGCTGGGCCACACCTACACGAGAGCAGGGACATTCAGGGATCGAGGACCAAGACCGTAAGCATCAATGAAAAACTCAGAACGTAACACTGGGAGGGATGTAACTGTGGGCGGGGAGGAGAAAGTACAATCTGTTCTTTTAGAAAGGCTCCGCCCAGTCAATGACCGAGTAAAGTGCGTTCATTTTCAAGACCTTCAAAAAAGAGACGAAGACTGATTTCAAGTTCCACAACAATATCTTGCAGCTTGACCCCCCCCCATGAGGTCCGGACCCTCGAGGTTTGGATATTGTGTCGCTATGTTGTGATTTGATAAGCCTGAATGACTGCTATCATCATAGTCATGATCCTTGGAGCGGTTCTACAGCCGATCGCCGTCAGGTAGAAGACTTTCATTGCACGAGCACTGAAAAGTGTCTCGGGGTGCGTTTGAGAGCTCCGTCTTTTATTGGGAAATCAAAGCCGCCTTAAACCATTATTCCTTTTATTCAAAGAAGCAAACCTACGTAGACTGTCGGTCTAATCATTGGTGCTATTCTGTGTTTCTTATATCTAATTTTATTGATCAATAAAATGCTCATATGAGATCTTCATTGATGCATATTTTCAGAGCCTCTCCACTGTGATGTCTCTCTCGAGCGGAGCTCCCCAGAATCCCAAATTAAAGTGGCGGAGCGCCGCAAGGTAGTTGCAAAGAGACTTGCATATGTATGCAAAGCCTTTTAAGTGTGAAAGCCAAACACAGCCATGTTTCAATTTTTTGGGTGCATATTGGTTGTCCAGAGGGCAGTACGCTCAATTTTCATATTTTAGCATTAATATCCAGCAGGGCATTTCTTCCTGTGACTGTGGATAATGAGGCTCCCGCTCTGTCACCAGGACCAACATGCACATGATAGTCCCGTTGTTTACCGAGTGTGTGTGTATATATATATATATATATATATATATATATATATATATATGTATGTGTGTACAGGGAGAATAAACTAATGAATTCATGCTTCTCTAGGTGGTCCATGAATTTTATTTATGCCGGACTAAAAAGGTGTCATGAAAAGAGAAGCAATTTTAATGTCAAATATTTAGAATAATTATATTGAAGCAATGAAAACTGCAATTGTTATGTTTTACGATGAGTGAGCGTTGGATAGCCTTTAGCAGATTAGCAGATTTTCGCCGTGCACTCTGCATCCGTGTGGTATCGACGAGCGTTTCACCCCGGTGAGCCGAATCAACGCTGATTCTTTTTATTGCGCCTCTATCTTCTCGTGATCGACTCATGTCTGCAGCCAGACTTCAGCCACACGTTCATCGTTGAATACTGAAACGGAGCAAAGATGGGCGCGCTGCTGGCTCGTCTCGAAGAAAGATCGCGGCGCTCGCAGTGACAACGTGAACACAGAGTGGCAGCAAACGGCAGCGTAGTTTGGCGGTGACGGTTTGGGGTAAGAAAAAACGCTCCCCGTGTCCTGTAGTTCTCCCTCGTGTCTCATTTCATATCCATGACAAAGCGACTGACGGGAAGGAAAACAGAAACAGGATGTTGCTTGCTGCAGCACTTGTCAGTTTGCATTGCGAGCGTTTGGGACACGGACTCACAAAGGAAGGCTTCAGTGAAGGTGCTTCATCCTCTTGTATGATCAAGAAGTAATGCACATATATTTGATCTGATACAACTAGAGTCTTTAAAGTTCATCCAGTCGTCCTCTGACCACCTCCAACACACCACACATCATTATTCAACAGTTAACAATGTGCACAGACCAAGCTATAAAACACTGTACAGAGTAAACCAGTGGTGAGTGGATCATTACTGGAACCACATTTTGAATATTCTTCAAATTTCCCATAAACCCCTGCTGCTCCTGCACAGAGGAGCTCTCGTGCCGCTCTCTGGCATCACTTGTGTTATGAGGAGCTTGAAGCACGAGAGCCCGCTAACAGCACTTGCAAAATAATAACAAACGTTGAAAAGGTAAGCTAATGTCAAGTTGAAGTTTTCAGGTAGTGAAGCAGGTGGGACAAAACCATGTGACCTGCAAAGGTCAAAGTGCTGATTTGTACAAAAAGGTTGTTGCTAAATATTCATCATGCTGAAATATTGTCTGAACAAGAAGTGGAAGTGTATCCTACTATGAAGGTTGATTTTTAGTGGAACACCTTTATGAGCATAACGTTGGTTATTGGTGGTCGCTTTAAGTGTTGTTAAAGTTTGATAAATGTTCAGTATGAGTCAAGATTCATGTTATAGTGAAGTGAACTCAGCAACCAATTGGAAATTTTCTCCTTCACAAAAGAAAAACCTTCAAACTGTTCAGAGGTTAAAGTCACGTCACGTACGATGGCTACAATCAACCCGTCCAAATGGGACACGAGGGGCGTTTTTGAGCACGCTCCAAAGTTCCCGCCAACATGACGAGTGTTCGAGCGTTTAATTCACGGAGGAGGCGCCAAGGTTTAGAGCTGTGGAAAAGAAGCACGCTGACACAGTTTAAACTCTTCAGACTTGGTACTCTGGTACAGAGCAGCAACGATCACATGTCATTACAGAGCGAATCAAGAGGCACCGCGGCTGTCACGATACACGAACTCACCATCGTATTGTTCCACCACTTTATCAACGTGACAGAAAATCAGGCACAAAACGAACATCAACAGACAGACAAAGCAGCTTGCAGTTTGCATGTGTTTGTTTTTATTCCCGCCTGACCTTGTAGCTACATGGCTGCATTTCACTCAGCTCTCGTTCCACAAACAGATCCAGCGGGGCGGGGCAATCGCCGTCCAACAGAGCGAAACCGTAGCGCCGCCAGACAGCGGCACTATGTGGAAATTGGGTGTTAAACACACACCTCGATTAATAAATTGATTCTCTCCAGGTGCATGCATCCTGGAACAAGGATGGCCTGTTTCTGCTCCAGTGTTTGTTAAACTTCTTGTTGATCTCTGTGAGCAGGATGGAGAATAATAAGTGGTCATGCAGTCTTTACACGTCTTACATGTTTAGATTGTGTCATGCTTTGGGTCCTGATGATAGTACGCATTAACTGCTCCTGCAGTAAACGTCTACATCCAAAGATGTGCGTGTTCACCGCAGCACAGGATCTGTAGGCCATAGTTTTACTCACCTTTCATGTTTTAAATTCAACAGTCTCACCAGCTGTGCATAACACAGCTTCATTAAGAGGAATAGGCTTTAGTCTGAGTTAAAGACAGAATTACTTGGCCTTTTTTATCACGTATTTTAAAAGCCCGTGTCCACCTGGGAGCTGCCAAACTCCTGATTAAAATGTGTCTTTCATGACGCAACAGGAGCCACATTTTAACACCGTTTCTGAAGGATGTTAACGGGCGTAAAGACCACATTCCTTCACTTCGGATGAAATCTGATTCCAGCGTTGATTAATAAGGACATTTATGTGAACACCTTAATAATTTGTAATTCCACAGTGACAGCATTAAAATGGCAGCAGCCAGAATAAAGATTAGAGTCAGTAATACAGGAATCAGTCAGTGCGTCTGCAAGCATTAACCTTAATTCCACTTAGCCTTTATATTCATACACTGCTTTCAACCCAGAATATCAGCAAATGCAAAGTGGTGTTATTGAGGGCTGAAGCCTATAAAAGAACTCGGGCTTTTTTTGCACTGTTTCTCCAGAGTGGATTTGATTATTAGCCATAATGTCAAAACCATCCAAGACTGACCACGAGTGTGTATGCTTCTGTGCAACACGTTTATTCACAAGCTCAGGGAAAAGAACTGCACTACCCACAATCCCAGAGTGGCACACTGGCGTCTCTGATTGGTGGAGCTTTCTGTAACATGGAAAATGATCAGATAAAAACACAAAGTACAACAGATAAGATCGTCATTATTCACAGTAAAAATAAATGTGGAAAGAAGGTTTGTGGATGTTTTGAAAGTAGCAAAGGATTGTGGGATGTGAAGTTCCTTTTCTGTCAGGAAACATTACATACAGTCTTGCATGTCTTTCCCTTTTCCAGTCGTTTTCAGGAAGCTTGGTTCCAGGATTTTAAATATCGAGGACTTGATTTGAAACATCCACGGAGTTCTTGTTGGAATGGGAAAATGTTCTTCCAGAAAGCAGACGTGTTGAAACAGTGGGCGGTCACTGTTGAGCTCTATTGTCATTGCAAAGTGACACTCCGCAGGTGTACACCTCCCCCTCTTCACAGCAGGCTGCTTGTAATGTTAATTAACAGGAAACTGAATGTGTGAGCGAACCAGCAGAGAGGCTTGTGTGAGATGGATGGAGTGATGGTTGGACAGATTTGAGACACACTCTGATCATTGTAAGCATTGGGACGCCATCGGCTGCATCTGTCCACAAAGTCTGTGTAAGCGGGAATCTGTTAATATATTCACGCAAACTAGGTCTGAAATGGACCAAGACACATGTTCACTGATTCATGTGAAGATAAAAATCTGTCACAGTTCTGCTATAATCTGCTTTTCTTCTAATACGACACCTGTACCACAACCCCTTCACGCTGCATGCATGAATAATAATGTGATCTGTATCTTAGTGTGGGAGATGGCTGATACCTCCAGAGCTTACTGTGGATGTGCACATGGACGCCAGCAGACTGTTCATACTCAAGCTGGAGTGACATATTGTGACAAGCATGAAGCATCTCTCTCCTCACTGTCCTTCTCTGTCCAGTGTCCCATCAAATAGAGGCTAAAAGCTAAAAAAAACAAACATTTGAAATATGGCCCAAAGTTCGTCCACAGCCTTAGTTCCATTTGTGTGAAGCAGTGTGAAGCAGTCAGGTTGTTATGTAAGAGTGATGTAACAGGAGAATGGTCGCCATAGATTATGGTGAATTGATGGATACAGACGATAGACAGCAGCTTAGAGTGAAGATAAAATTCCTTGATGAATGTTCGAGACCGTTGATGAAATTAATTTCCCTTCCTTGATTACTGTAATAAGACAAAAAAAAAAACAGGTGTGGTTCATTTGTACTCGAGTACAATCAGCTAAAGATTTGAAAGCTACCACCGGAGCGCTATATGACGTAAGACTGTCGTTTCGTCACATCCTCACAGCGGGGGCTCGTTTCATCCTCTGTGCTGCACGGTAGATGCACTTAGAAGGAGGAAGTGGGTCGTCGTTGACGTCTCAGAAATAACCATGATCTCTTCTTTCTGTTTCTTAGCAGACTTGCAAACCAACTATACCGCCCCCTGCTGTATCGGTCTGTGTACAAACACAAGTGTACGCCGACTCAGAACGATTTCACTGACATGAATGTCGACCAATGGGGGGAGTGGGGAGGGGGAAACAGTCATTCCTATATTGTGAAAACGCTGTAAATAAAGACGAATCCATTCAAAAAAGACGGTTCAAACTTGGACATCGTCGAAGCCTTTAACCAGAAGAGAAAATAAACCACTCAAGGTTCTGGACTGAGGTTAAAGCTGATTATTTAATGTCAAAGCAGCCAGGGCTGACTTCCTCCTCCTCCTCATCCTCCTCCTCCTCCTCCTCCTCCTCTGTCCTTGCCTCTCCTCAAGTGTTGGCCTGTGTCTCGACAGACAAGCTGCCAGGCAGAATAAACTGTGACCACGTCTTCCTCTCAGACAGATGGAGAGGCAGATCTTGTGTGGAGGTTTTGATCTGCCCCTTGGACGTCCTCCTCTGTCCTCCGTGCTGGAGAGACAGTTGGTGCTTTTGAGTCTTGAAACTCTGAATTTTCTGCTCAGAAAGAAACGTAACAAACTCGTCCAAAGGAAATGATGGAGACTTCAGTGAGAGCGGCCAGAGCTGGCACTATGAGAGTGAAGAGTGTTGATCAAACACACAAACTTAAACTGTGTACGTGTACAAGTCTTTGTGCTTCTTCACATTGTACCTAAAGAGAATATGACAAAGTGCATCTGTGAACCTAAGCGAATGCTATCACACCGTGTAAACAACGTCTTGCAGCTGAAAGTTAACTTGATGTATTCTTCATCTGTTCACAGTGAATTATTTGGAACAGGGCTCTGAAATCATCTTTACATTTCAGCAGTAGTTTCACTAAACTAGCTATCAGTTGATGTTTCTTGTTAGCATAGCAATGCTAGTTTTTATGCTGCTATGCATATTTACAGCAGTAGAGGAAGATTTACTTTATTGATCCCTGAAGGCTAATTGGCTGTTTTTAAGTGTCTTGCCCAAGGACACATCAGACAGGTTGCTCACCGGAGCTGGGGATCAAACCCTCGACTTTCCGATTGAGAGATGATAATTCAGCCACAGCCGCCCTAATACACATTCACAGATGTAGGTATGGATTTTAAGAAAGAGCAGCACTTCTGTGGTGTCAGTGGGCTGTGATTGGTCGTTTGCAATGTTCGTCTGAGATTGCCAGATGATGTCCTTATTATGTCGTGCTTTCAACACACAAGTCCCACTGAGGACATCTTTGGCTCCTGAAGGGGGCGCTGCTTGTCAACAGTCGAGGCAGGCAACTACCTGGGGCCTCAGATTAGTACGTGGCCCCCAGCGGGCAAACTCACTTTGAACCAAAGCAGCAACCTGGAATGTTCCATTTTTCTGTAATGACAGTCGGAAACCTCCCTGAGGGGGCCCCATCATTCACTCCTCCTGCCCTGCTGAACGCTGGTGGAAGGGCCCCGAATTAACTTTAGCCTCGGGCCCCAACAGACTCTAGGATCTTGATTCATGTTTGCTCTTCTATAATTTGGGGTCGCACATAATCACATCCAGGATGCGGTTAAACGACAGTCTGGGACTTTAACACCTCCTTGACAGCTGTTTTTTTTTCCTCACAGAGACGAGGCCTGAGGTCTTCTCCTGGCCTGTTTGGCAACCGTCTTCTGCTCTTAAAGGATATGACTGAGGCTGATGTGATTAGCCAAACTGAAGCTCGCCCCAAGTCCACCTGCTGATAATGTATTCCTCCCACTATGAGTGTATTCATCCAGCTGCATCCACTTCTCCATATTAGGCTGTGACAGGATTACGCTTGTGGCATTAGTCACAAAAATTAATTGGCAATACCCACAAGGGCTTATGACATAAGTCTGTACTTTTGCACCCAGAATGACATAAAAAAAAGTGTCTTGTTTGGAGTATTTATTTGGTTCAGTGTGAGACTCACTGTTTCTGACGAGTGGATTGTAGCACTTACTATAACTGTGAGCCATTATTTCTCCAGCGTTACAGGATGATACATGCATTTTAACCATAATCTCAAAGTGATAAACATCTGCTGTAATGTCCATGACTCTCAGCAGACTGTGTGCAGCAGTGAGACAGAGTTGCTCAGTATGAATTTGCAAAGCTGCACACTTCCCTGTAAAAGTGATCACAGCAGCGTGAATTTGCATCCAGCTGAAGCGGCGGCGTGATGTCGACTGATCACGACGTACCTCATGGAAATCATCTGTGAGACTGAAAACTGTGGCCTGATTACACACTTTTTTTTTTTCAAAATATGTTCCTGCTCTGGTTACATTTTGAATTTTGATGTGATGTGATGTGAGGTCGCCGCAGAACGCCGCCTGCAAACGCTCACAGACACACTCCAAACTTGAATTAACTTCTGTGCCTGTTTGATGCCGCTTTCATACATTATTGATGCAGCCTCGTCTTCCTCCAGCCCTTCCCTCCAACTTCTTCATCCTGGGAGATTATCAATGAGAGCAGCTCTGTAATTCTAACAAACAGCTACCTCTTTTGTTCCCATCTGCTCAGAGTTGAGGCGGCGAGGCGGCCTCTGTCATGTCGACGTGAGGACAAAGTGGAGCAGGCAACTCCAGCTGCACTGACTATACCTGGAGCACCATCAATACCGTTCCCTCATGATAGAGATTACCGATGGCTTTATACTGCCTCTCTCCACTCATCACAGCTGAAACTAGTTTCCTGCCCAACAATAGGATCAATATGGAGATAGAGTTCTGAAAGACGGGGACAAATTAAGGCCGCTTTTTCCTCCTGAGACAATGCAACAGCTGTTTAACTGTGAAAGGTGGGTGACTGTAATTGTTGTGTCAATTGCAGTTTGCTTTCAAGACAAGGCGAGCTTCTATGATTGGACAGTGGAGGGAAGGTGAGTGCCGGGAAAAATGCAATTAGTACGACAATGGATGAGACATTAGAGGCTTATTTGCACTGCCACTTAAATTAATGGCAAAAGAGACATGGATTACTGGACTGGTCACGTAGCACAGCTGGCACATCTCTCCATAGGAATGTCACTGGGGTACCTGGTTATGCTTTTAAACGTAATCTGATTTCTGGGTTGACCCCGTATCGAACAACATCACGAGACGTAGTTTCTGCAGCGTCACCTGTTGGTTTCTAAAGTGGACTTTTAAAGCCAAACAATAGTGGCCTCCATATTGGAAATGCAGCCTCACAGTAAATTTGGATCGTCCTGACAAACAAAGACGTTGTGCTGAGAATGACCTTCACAGCGACAACGCGCCCGTCTGCCAGTGAGATCAGCGACTCTCATTATTATTCATAACTCTTTGCATGTGGTCAGTTTTAAGATCATTTAAACCTGTAAAGTGTGCACTAATAACAAGGTGTCTTAAGACTCTTTTCTGCTGTATAAACGGGAGTTTTAACATGCAGGTGTTAATGGGACTATCTGGGATCATGATGCAGCCTCAAGTGGACACTTCAGGTACTGCTTCTAGTTTCACCCTTGAACATGACTCCAACTTACGTGGAAATTGCACGCCTGGCTCAGCTGTGCAACAATAATCTGATGGACAATATCTCACATCCTGGAACCTTCTGATGAGGTGACTTGTTGTACAGAGTAAAGAATGAGTGTGTGGTTTCAGGCGCGACCCTAATGTGACCCTATAGTAGCTTGTTGTTAGTCTTTACAAAGCTATAGCTGCAAGTATTGTGACATGTAGCTCCACTGAAAGCTCGAGTAATCCAGATTTGGTCCTTTTGAAACGTTGGCACCAGGATCACAGTGAGATAAAATCACTTATAATTTAAGTCACGTCTTACCTCAGGAGACCCCCCGAGGTCAGGAGCATATCCGGAGCAGTTCTCCTGAAATGATGTAGATATTTTCACGAGTGCATTTGTGAGTATAGTAGAGTGTCAGTATTCCTCAGTGCACTGCTGTTTGTCTTTGAACAAGTAAAATGACGGACTGAAGCAGAAGAGGTGACTCCTACGTTTGCTGATCTGCAAGCTGAGAAATAGGCTTGATTTAACTGGAACAACAGGCATCAGAGTAGACATGGATTTTATTTACTGGCCACAAGATTGGTTTGTAAGGGGACAAATTTGGGTCAGTTTGTCTAACAGCGCCTTCTCATCTTATATTCATTGCTGCCGGCTCGCTGGGTGTTACAGTTTTCATTATCATGAGCGGAGGGGAAACAGCAGAGGCTAATCTTCCCATGACCAAGTAGATTAAGCTTGCAAAGCAGATTTTTTGCATAACAGTAGCAGAATTATTGTTTGCAAAGTGTTAAGGCAACAGCTCTCTGACCTTGTGCTGAGTATTACTCACTCAGCCTCCAGCACAGTCTCAGACAAATGCGTGTGTGTGTGTGTGTGTGTGTGTGTGTGTGTGTGTGTGTGTGTGTGTGCTGCCCGAGCTAATTGATCCGTGAGAGAAAATTACTTTTGGATGGAATCTATTAATTATTTCCATTTGGACAAAAGACTTTCCCAAACAGGCCAATCATGTACAATATGACATCAGGAATACAACAAATTGAATCTGTTCTTTTTTTGACGAATGATGAAAGATTATCGACCTTCTGGGGCTTCTGATTAGATCTGGATTGTGTCATCTACAGTTACAGCAGACTGTGTATGATCTGTTCTGATTATTTAGCTACCTATGAACGTTCCTCAACATGTCCAACCCTGTTTGATTGGAACCATAGACTGTAAATATGAATGTTTGAAGCCAGCCATCTGTTCCTGCAGGGGGCGCTGTAGGCTCATCAGCAGCAGACATGCTGTCTCAGCCGAACTTTCAGTCAACCTAACGACAGGCTGAGAGCTGAGGCGGGTTTTGAACCTCCTGATGGAGCGTTACGTCGCGCCCGGCTACGTGACTAACGATGGATAACACCGATCGTTCAGCCCAAACGGTGTGTGCCAGAGACGACAACAACTAATCTGACCTATTTTGTTTTTTGTACCATGCTAATTTATTAACATGTTAATTTATGCTGTAAAAATGGCTTTTTTTGTCAGTCGTGTATATGATTTCTGGTGTTCGTGGAGCCAACATTAAGAGGACAATTGACAAACAGCAGAATTTTGCACTTCGTTATTGCAATTAGCTTCATTTTTCAAGACCAAAGTTTGACGCTTGTTTAAAACGTCCGTTGTATCAAAACCCCAGTTTCCAAGCTGTAAAACTCTGCTAATAAAAAAGATTGTATGCATAACAATTTAAAGACATATGCCTCTTATAGGTGCTGTAGGCTCCCCTTGATAGACAAAATGACACGAATTAAACCTCCTTGTTAACCTGCCGAAGGGGCCAAATTCCAAACAAACAACCGACGTTTCAGATTCATTTCAAAGGGGTTTTTTTATGAGGTTTTGACATTTCCCACTTTTGACTGTGGGGGACGAGACCAGAGAGAGCCTGATGTTTCCTGACAATGGTACATCATGTTTAAAACTTATCAGGCGAAGTCATGAATAATTAAAGTCAATCTACATGACATAATTGGGGCATTAAAATGTGCCATAGGGCTTTTACGGACAAATGTTGTCCCACGTACGGAAGCCCTGGCTGGCTCCCTTGTTTGCTACTTCATATCTGTTTGGAAACATATTCTCTTTGGGTTGCAATAATTGGTTCACTTTTTGGCGTGGGAACTCCAGAGCATGCCCAGAACACCCAGACCATTTTGGGGCTGAGAGAGGTGTATACATGCGAGAATAAATCAGCCCCCAGAAATATTATCTGCTGTTGGTATGTGAGTCTGATTTTGAGAATTTCCACACATTGCATGATATCAGTTGGACATTGACTCCAGTCTCTAAGGGAAGACAAGGTAATAGAAATGTGATGGATGTGTTTGGGCTCATGTTGTATTCAAGACCACACTAATTGAAACCAATCAAAAGACGTCTTCCACATAAACATTTTGTTCAAGATGGCGGCCCCCTGTCAGATTGATTGGTCACTTGGAATTTTGTCTTCAGCACATAGCTCAAATAACGCGCACACAGTGAGTTTCTCGCCTCCCGAGGCGAAAAATATCAAACCGGTTAGATTTTCACATCGAGGGCTCCTGAGGCAGAAAACTCTCCAAAAATCAGGTGCACACGGCGAGTTATCTGCTGAGCAAACGGCTTCAAATGACTTGTAGCTTAGCAAGTAGCTCCCGTGTGCGGTAGCCTTAACAAGGAGGACATTAAGAAAGAAAATAGATTAAACCAATCAAAAGAGTTCATTAGTTTTGCTGGCTGCAGATGGTTAGGTCTGGTACATACTAGCTCCAGGAAATAGCCATATTCCTGCAATCTAAAGCTTGTTATGACAAACTGCTGGCTTTTATGAATGACCAAACTGTCAGCCACATAAATGGCAGCGCCTTAAATAGTGTTACAAAATTACTCAGTGCCGTGTGACAGCTCGCTTGAAGCGGTGTGGGTGGCGACTGCCTTGAATAATGTTTGGCCTTCAGGACCTGACGTCGTTATAGCACTCGCTGCTGAGAGCGTTCACAAGTATGAACGCATAAATGTGACTCGATCCAACTCGACTCGGCTGCTACACTTGTTGATCTTCATACTTGAATCCAGTATGTGGTTGAATTCTGAAGAAAAACATGGTAGTTTGGGTTGAACAGAGTAAGATCTGACTGATCATGGAGCAGATCCAGAGTCGTTTAGATCCATTCTCGAGATACCATGAATCAACTAAAGTGCAGTCAGATTTCTTATCTGGCTTAAAGCGGTTGACAGCCTCAGGCCACAGGAGTTTTAAAAACCTGAACAAAGCTGTTTTTACACTTTTAAAGACGTATGGAAAATGTCCACTCCACCGTTAATCTGTCAGCCTGTAATCTCACTCAGCTGCTTATTCACAGTATAAAACCTCACAGTGTGACGTTTCCCCTGTTTGACGGGAGCGAGGGGTGTCAGGAGGCAATCCAATATGTTGGCTGATGCGATCGCCTGACACCATATTTAACAGTTTCTTGACTTTATATGAGTGCATCGCCTGATTGGATGTATTCAAGCATCAAAGACTGAGAGGAGACAGACGAAAGAAGAATGGAGCTGATTTATTACATGCGTGTCCATCAAAGCAGTCAGTGGTCATGTGATCTAAACAGCCCTGTAATATTTCTGACTTTTAACCTGCAGCTTTGACATCTGTACTGATCAAGGACCATAAACCAGATTCCTCTTACGTTTCTAGAGAACATCCTAAACAATCAGCCAGAGCTCCTTTTTCTGTCTGGCCAGCCTTTCAGATATCACCCTGTCATCCTTAAATCTCTACAGCCCATAGCTGCACATAGTTTTCAGTCTTAGTCCAGTGTTAAATAAAGTCAGTGTACTGTGGTCTTGTGTTCATCTCTGACCTTCTCCCTTCTTTCTTTAATAATCCAAATACTCTGGGATGTGTTTACTGTGTACTGTGTCCGTTGTGTTGCTCTCCGTTTCTTCTGCCAGCTCTCTTCGATGACTGCAGACGAGCAACAGTGCCACCGCTAATCTCCCATTCACATGTTTTATCACCATGACGGGGAGGGAGTTGTGATAGAGCCCTCCGCAGCCAGAGTAATCCTTCTGACAAAATTGCAAGCTCTGTTTATTCAACGCCTTTGACTGCCGCACAGAGGAGAGGCTGCATATCTGGAATAGGAGGCACACACACACACACACACACACACACACACACACACACACACACACACACACACACACACTTGCAACCTTGACACTTTTCTGTAAACAGCAGCAGCCTCGACATGTTTTTGAAATATTTTATCCTTGGCTTGTATAGTGATGTATAGGTTTTTGGCAGGGTGCTGTCAACTTGGGAGGAAACATCTTGATTCATTGTCCCATTGTGAGGTTCAGATACAGACTCAAAATGTCATGTGATGAAAAGCGGCTTGTGTTGTGTTAGAATTGTTCAACTTTCAGACTTGCTAAGCTAAAAAGTACGCTTGTATTTTGGGCTGAAATTTACCCGACGGATCTGGTTTTCAATACCCGACATGAAGTCCCTATTTTCAATCAGTGTCGAATCAGACATCAGTCATATCAGCCTGCGTGAGTCCCAGGATTTCCCTTAAAAACACAAATGAACCATGCTGCTGTCTGTTAGCTGTGTTACTTTGTGTGAAAGATGAAGCCTTTGAGACAGCTTTTAAAAAATGGACAAAATGTGAAATGTCTTCAAGGTAGCGTTGGTAATTTTCTCCAGATACAGTTTTTTAGATTTTGGTTGAAATTGTCTTTTGGTCCTGACAGTAATTAATAACTCGTGAGTAAGAAACGAAAACAAATCTGTCATCAGTCACAGCTGTAAACACGTCTAACAATGTCGGCACCATGTTTTCTCTCATGCATGCACGAGCCCGCACTCAAAGCATGAGCTCAGACCCCCTTCTGGACCACTGGCGCTAGTGTATGTGTGCTAAGAAAGTGTCTGTACATGGATTGGAGCTCAAGTCTTCCCACGCTGAAATCCAAAAGTCAGAATTCCCCTTCCTGAGATTTCCTCTCATGGATTTATTCCCAGCAAAGCCTCCATTAGTTTCTTTACGGTCTCCCCCCGTGGAGCCACTCAGGTCGGCCTCTACCCCATTAAACGCTCTGAACACAAACCTGTAGACTTCTGTCCACACGAGGTCCATTAGAGAACAATGCCTAATCTAACATTCACGACCTCCACTTAACCGGCGTCCATGTGGGCAAAGCGCTTCGTCATCCACCTGTTCCATCCGTCTCGGCTGTTTGATCTCTAAACAAACAGCCTTCTAACCCTCCTATTCATTTTTCAAACCCAAAGCCATAATATCTCCCCAGACGGCGAGCGCTACGCCATCCGTGCTTCTACGGTAAGTGGAGAGCTCCAATGCATTCCATTAGCCTCTGGAGCAGAGAGTTAACCTTAGCCTCTGTAGCGTAGCAGGAAAATGGCTCTGGAGGGAGGACTCCGTCACTTCCCCCTGTTTTCTCTGAGATTCTTTAGTGCGTAAAAGTCCCATTCACTCTCTAAATGCTTTTAACGTCGAAAAACCTGACACTCTATTGTTCTTTGCTCTCAATCAATAAATCATATGCCTCCACATGTTCCTGAATATTTAATCCCACCGCTTGTCTCCTTTTTATCTTCAAATCCACTAAAGAAACCTTTCATAGCCGGTGACTTTAAATGGTTTCCTTTCATACGCTCCATTAGCAGAGAGAAAACAATGAACTGGAGATCACAGAGGAATTCTGTCTGTACATCCTCACAGACCTCCCATGCTTCATGTTTCCATCACGTCCTGCATGCTTTGATTCTTTTTCTCTGATATTTGTGTTCATGACAGGTAAACACATGAGGGTAAATATCTGTTGTAAGTTCCTCCAGAGCAACAATATGATCAAATCTGCCCTCCATACTGTTCACAGCTGATGCCTTCATGTTTTGTTATGAGACTTTTTGATCCAGTAGATGTCGCCCTTGAGCTCCAGCATGAAACCCAAACAAACTGCTATTAGGCCCCGCCTCCTCCATACTGAAGCCTCCGCCCTCCTCCAGAGATACATAGAAGTTGTGACTCAGAACGCGCCATAATGAAGCACCGTTAAGCGAAAGCGGACGATGAAATTGCTCGAGCTGCAATCACCTGCGTCCTGCATTGTTGCGTTAGCATGCTAACGTTAGCGCTCTTTAGCGAGCTCGTAGCTTCATGTAAACTGACACGGAACGAGCGTGATCAAAAACTCTTCATCCAAATAATCAGTGAGTATGTTCTTCTTCCTCTTGACTCAAACAGCTTTTATACACAAGGGGAGGAGCCGGCCGTCCCGTCCATGTAAACACAGCTCTGACAACAACACAGCCAGCAGGACTCCAGCTTCTCCCTCACTGCAGACTGGGGCCCTGCAAGGCGCTGGGGCCCATTTTTCTCACTCTGCAGTGCTCGTTAGCTTGTTTGTCAAAGTGCAGATAACGGTACTTTAATAACACCCACATCTGTGATGATAATGTTGAGCTTTGACTTGCGTCTGAGTTCTGAGTGCTGTGATTTGAGTCAACAGCTCGTCAATACGAAAGCGCCACACTTCAGTTTGACCACCTTCAACACCAAAGCATCTGATGTCAAACGGTTTGCAAAGGAGGGAACTGTGATGCAACGCGACATCCAGCGCTACAACCTGTTCAGTTTCTACCTTCAGCCTGAGCCGAGGAGGAAACACTACACTCCACTACCATGAATTATTGCAGTTCATTGTTGTATTTTTAAAGTTCCTCCTCTTCCAAAGCTGGCTTTCCTTCTCGGGCCACATTTTGTTGTCTGTTATGTTGCTGAGGTTTTGCAGCAAAACTCAAAACCCATTAAATATTAGATTAGTGAGGTCAGCTGGGTGTGTTGTTTTTTAAATTGGCCAAAGTTTGCTAAAGCACCTTGTCTGCAGTTTCCTGAACAGTGAAATGTGTCTATGATTCATTTGAAAACGTTTAATATTAATTACCTTCTTTCCAGTACTGCTCGGGAAGAGATCCCCCAATTATCTCCAACCTCGGAGGCTGTAATGCGATATCGTATCCTTCGCTCTCGCTCCTCACACAGGCTGTGCTGTCAGTCTACCATATTGATAAGAAGTTAATGATCTCTTTCTGCCACCTGCACATCATTGTTTTTTTGTTTTCACTGTCGCGAAAAGAAAAACAAAATAAGTCAAAGGAAACACGAGTCACTGTTAATTAAGGTTTTCATCTTGTCATCAGTCTTGTTATGATGATGATTGTTGTCTCTGTCTTTGGGCACATGGCGACTTTATTATTCAGTCTGCATAAATCAACATCTGGCCTCTTTCTTCACTCATGACGATGAATGAATTCTCCCGTAATGATTTCCAGGGACAACTTCTTAATGGAAACATATCAGACACAAATGCACTGATCTTAATGTGTAGCACTTTAAGGTGGTTCCACATCAGGGACCCGGGTCTGGATCCAAGCGTGACCCCGAAAGTCCGGAGTCATTTGATCGATGTGAAACGTACTCGAGTCTGCGGGTGGTGTGGACGCCACCTGCTGTATCGACTGAGTACTGAAGGATGTTACGACTTTGAACGCAGAGAGCGGAGGGGGAAACAATCCAAATGTGAAAACGGCCTCGATCATTACGGTGAAAAGTAACCCAGAGTCCAAATTCCCAAACACACATTTCCATCTTGTTTCCTTTCTTTGGAGCTTCCGGCTATGCTAATATTGTTTTGACCATTTTCCCCTGAGCTATATTTAACACGACATGGAGAATATGGCCTCCAGATTACATCTTTGTTCGGCTCATTCAGACTGTCACAACAAATGACTTCCAAACTGAGTGTGTGTGTGTGTGTGTGTGCGTGTGTGTGTCACATTATCCACATAATAAACCCGCTCTTTCTTCAGTGAGTGCCCCTTGAAGCTTCTCAAAATAAGAAGGAGAAATATCCAGCTCTATTCGGCGAAGTCAATCAGTGGCTAAATACGATCAAAAAGAATCCTCTTACGCTTCGGTGTGTCTGATTCAAATCACATCATTAGAATATCTGCGGCGTGTCTTTGTCTCTCAGACAAAAGGTTAGTGTGTGTGCTCCTCTGAAATAAGAAAAACCCACCTGTCCAAACCTGACCCTGCACCGGCTGACTCAACCTGTGATGCGTCATCTTCTGCATATTTATAGTGTTTTTAAATCCAAATGAACGCTCTCTGCAGGAACAGTCGGAGCATGCGTAGAAGAGCTCGGACTGTTTGGGCCAAAAGAAAGAAAAAGCACCGAGTAAATAATCTGCCAACAGTTTTTATTTAGAAGTGTTAATCTGAGAAAACTTCATTCAGAGTGCCGCCCCTGATCTAACTGACTGACCGACCACATTACAAGCTGCGAGTAGCCAGATCTGATCTGCCCGTCCGTACTGACATGGTCTCATCCACATTGGTTTCCATGGTAACATGTAACGGTAACACAGGTACAAATCCAACTGTTTAACAGTGTTATAAACACATCGGTTGTTGAGAAGCTTTCCGTCCTTTTCCAGCGTCTTATTGACGCTGGAGCGTAAACTTGATCCGATGTTTCGTGCTCCTGGTCCAGCCACCGCTGACTCACTTTCTGAGTTCTAGAACATTTCTGTCTCTTTAATCCACCGTTGAAAGACGTTGTGCGACTCGGCTGCCACGATGATCTCCGAGCATTAAGCCCTACTTTTACACAAACAAGGGCCTTTTTCCCCGGCACCCCTTTTTAGCTCGTTGTTATGGTGATTTGGCAGCGAGTTGTGTAACCCATCACCATGTGAACAAAACAACTTAAAGCCGTGTGCTAGTGTGACATTGATATGAGGGAAATCTGAAACAAAGATATCCTTTTCTCTTTCCTGAGGGCTCTAAAGCATTCCACCCGGAGAGCTGCTCTCTGGATGTGCGGTGGCCTTGACAGTTTGAAGGACTGCCGCACAATAGACCTCCTCCACAAAAAGAGCGAAAGGCTGCTGTTGCTGGGTTTTTTTTTTTGTTGTTTTTTTTTTCAACTCTGAAAAGCATCACAAGAAGTGGGTAAGCTGTGAAACCGAAATGTCACGTGGATCCCAAGAGGGGGAAGATGGGAATGTTGTTTAAGCGAGAGCCTCTTCACCCGAGATTCAAGGGTGTGCCATGTCATGCGAAAATGTTCTACCTGAGTGTTACGAGAGAGGACGGAGACGAGTCCCGGCGACCTTTGGTGTACAAAGCGACGGGCTCAGAACTCTCTGTGAATTCCTTTTAAGTTAAAAAGGTGTTCTGCCAAGGTGTTGCTCCCCCTCCTCCAGGAAAGGAAGATCATCACAGCAGAGTTCAGAACGATCGACTCTGCCTGTTCTGACAAATGTCACAGGTCCTTTACAGCCTTAATATTTGGCTCCTTCAAGTCCGTAAAGCTGCTTAACAAGAGGGCACAGGGCCGTTAATAAAAACATGGACCGGTATCATAGGGACATTATAATGTGGTCGTCACGAGAGGGGCCACATACTAAAACATCTAGTTTAAAAAACAAACATTTATGGGTGCGTGTTGAAAAAACAGGGAGGGGAACCCAGAACTTATAAGAATTATTTATTTTATGAAATAAAAAGGCGAAGTACAACTTACTCAACACTGAATCTAAAATATCCCAAAGAAGAAAAGAGAGGGCGCCACGGGGACATCCAGACACAGAGGGTAAGACACACTGAGACTAAACAGACACTGAGACAGGTGAGACTAATCAGTGTCATCAAGCCAGGAGGGAAACACAGAGAGGCAGGAAGACAGACAACACCTACGACGTGAATCAGGAAACACTGAAGAAACAGAACTCACAAAACAAGACCCACAAGAATACGAACTTACTAAATAAAACAGTAAAGACCAAACTAGGAAACATTAACACACAGGCAACATGAGGGAACAATTAGAAAACTAAAACAAGATGAAATACAAAATGAAACCATGACAGTGTCTCCAGTATTAGTAGTGAACGCAGCGCTCCATCACAGAGTTGGTTCAGCACCAGAATAGAAAAAGCTCAAGCGTTAAAAGCATGAAGTTTGTCGACCAGCTCAGACCTGCATGTCGACATTTCCTGTCACAATACAGTTGTTTACGACTGAAAATATCCAGGTCATAGATTTTTTCATTCAATCTGTCCTCTCCACAACCTCGGCTTCAGAGCGTCCTTCACCCATGTGTTGGGTTGCTAGGTTACGAAAATGTCCACGCACCACCTCTGCTAACCGTTCAGCCTCTTAAGTGGCTCTGCAGGCTCACTGTTTGCTGAAAACAAACACGATGTTCAGGGTCCAGTTTAAGACCCTCGAACAGACGAGACTCCTGCGCCAGCGTTGTTGACGAAGTAGAGATCTGAAGTCCCGCCCCTTCTTTGATTTTGATTGGTCAGAAAGGGAGAAGGTCAGAGGGATTGGTCAGCAGACACTGAGGACATTTTTTGTACTCAAAAAATCAGCGCAGAAAACGCCGTCAGGTGCTGCTAGCTTCAAAAGGACTCGGGGCCCTTAATCCACACGGCGACGTTCCTTTTTTCCAAATGTAACAGGAAACTAAACGCCTCTTCAGTCAGGTAAAACCGAGCCATACACACACACACACACACACACACACACACACACACACACACTGCTCTGTGGTCGACGAGAAGAAGATGCTTCACACCGGGGGGCTGTCAGGTGTAAAACAGGATAACAGCTAGCTAAAAGCTTTCAGGCTTGCTAATAGAATTCTTGAACAAACAAAGGTTACAAACATGACTAAATGACACCGTGACTAAATGAAATGCATACCAGTGAGGGATCAAGAGTTTCCCCGCCGGCGAAGGAATTTCATGATCACAGGCAGGAAAATCCAGAGCAGAGAGGAAGTATCCCCCGCTACGTCGCCTACGGGCCGCTGGCAAACACAACTCACCAACCAATCAGGTCTGCTCATCACAGCTTTTCCCCGGGAGACAAAACGAGGGCTGATTTTCATTTTTCCATTAGCGGGGAAAACATATTGGATAACATACAAACCCAAAGATCCAGAATCCAGGTCCAGGTATAAGAGGCTTTTCAATCATCAATGTGAATCAAACCCAACACTTATCTAACACTCATCTCCTCGTGTGAGTCGACTGGGATTAGCATTACGTGAAGGAACGAGGAGAATGAATCCAAAGTTTTCCTCTGAACTCTGAAGGCCGATCATCGAGCCGTCAGCTCAGCGACGTGTTTACCTTCGCTTGGTGAGAAAACAACTTTCAAAAGAGTCTTTTGTGTTTGTCCACAGCAGAGGACGGACCTCGTCCTTCATCACAAATAAATCGAATATCAGCAGCGAGGATGGACTTCTCTCATCCCTGGGGGGGGGGGGGGGGTGTAGACAGACAAAGATACTTCTGGATCACCTTTTAATGCTTTAAGCCTAAAAAACATGTTTGCACAAATCTTCTAAAGATTCAATCAGAGGATGAAGTCTGGAAGTATTAAACACCACCATCCTCCTCTTTCACCAGTGAGCCTGGTTCCTTCTCCTCCGAGGTGAAATATCTTTATCTGACGCCACTCCCCGCATTGTCTTCACTGCCCTTTCTAATAATGGAGCTGGTGTTTAATCTTGCAAAGGCTTATTAAAGACTAACACCAGAGGGCTGAAAAACATATATGGTAATAAAAAGTAGCTTTATCCACTGTTGTATCCTGTTACAATGTTCTGCAGAGCTTTATTATCCCCCGGGGGCTTCAATTAGAGGCGTACTGCTGAATCCAGTCAAATACAATGAAAGACTGCCAATGTAAAACCTACAAATCAGCATAATGTAGCATTAATTAGACTCACAGTGGTTACAATTAAAGTCAGAGAAGGCAGCGTTTGCCAAGGAGTCACAGAGCTGAGACTTTCTGAAAGGAGGATCCTTCCACTCGTATTTAGCTTCACTTTGTGACTGATATGCCAAATAATGGGCGAGCCGCCGTGTCTGAGGGAAGTGCATGCATCAGCGTTGTCCTTGCACTGCTCGGGGCAGAGTCATCGATGGATCGGTCAGAGCGATGGTGTAAAATGGGGCTAAATTGAGTGTAATGCAGGAAGCGCTCTCACTTTTATGGATGCGGCTTGATCTATTTTCTTACATTCAAATCATTTAAGGGTCATTTTTCCCTCCCTGTCACGAGCCGTGGACGTGTGGCTCCTTTTCAGGAGCCTGGCCTGTTCCTTCACGGGCGGCTGAGGCTCAGTTGGTAGAGTCGTCGTTTCTTAACCAGCAGGTCGAGGGTTTGATCCCCGGCTCCTGCAGCCACATGTCCGACGTGTCCTTGGGCAAGACACCGAACCTCAACCAAATGCTCCCGATCTTCTGATGGTCTCACGAGACATCAGTCCAGCTCGTCTTAGTTCTGGACATGATCATCCTTTCTACTTGAACACTTGTGAAAAGGTCGCTTTATTTTTTGTACCGCTTTGTGAAAAAAAAAGAAAAAAACCTAGAAAAGACGAGCTCAAGTCCATTTACCTTTCATTCACAGAGACGTCATCCTCTTGGATTAAAACGTCTATGATGCACAAGATGGTGAAGGCCGTAGTCCTCATCTTAGTGGACCTTTGCTGCACATCGTCCCCCCCTCCTCCCTACATCTCCTGTCTCTCTTCAGCTAACTGATCCAATAAAGGCAAAAATGCCCCAAAAACATCTTTAAAAAAACAACAAAAATATGAGAAGCTTTATTAATCACTGAGGGGACATAAAGTGAAATTAATGGGACTGAGATGAGACGTGAAGCTCAAAGAAACACCTCGAGAACAGTAAAACTAATGAAAACGAGACATTAAAAAATGTTGGACTGTTACTGTTTTAATTACGCTAATCGTTCTCTCGCGACTTAAATGACATGATGCACTGAAAGTAAGTTACAAATAATAATAACACCAAACCTCACACACATTAATATACTCAGGAAAAAGCAAAGCTGGATGGAATAAATCAAGCTGCAGAAGAATCTCCAGTTTATGCAACACATAAATCACGAACCCCGTTGGTTCTTTTTTAGATGAAATCCTTTTGTAACAGCTGCTGCATAATATAATGAGGCTCAGTTCACCTCACACAAAGTGTCCCCTATGGGAAAGAAGCCTGTTGTCTCGAGTCCTATAGATTGCGTCAACCTCTGATTGTATTGAGGCACGGATCATGCCACCCTGAGGCATTTGCATCCTTTCATCAATACACCACTAATGCATGCAGCGGCTGATCCTACCAGGCTCCATTTGGCAGCGGAGCCGCAGAAGGCGAGGGTTGTGATGAAGCTGTAGACCAAGGCGCACACCGACTACACACACTGAACATGTGTGACTTCACAGGTCAGCTGTGAGTGTGTGGGCCCCCCCCTCTTTCTCCTCGGGGCCGCCGCGTTCCTCTCAACTTCACACTCACAGGTCGAGCTGTGTGCAACTCGTCGAGGTTGTTTGTGAGTCTCGAGCTTCGCAGAATTTGATTTAAAAAGCTCCTCCGTTGACCTCTCCAGCTCTGAAATGTTTTCAGAGAAAAACTCGGAGAAGTCAAGATGTGAGGGTCTTCACTGGAGACCACGGGCGAGAAACAAAAAGCCCGACTTGAGGAGCTGAAAAGGTGGAGCAGAAGGTTTAGCCGGATGCTCCAACAAACATCTTTTACTTCTGAATGGAAAATGTTTCATTAATCTTCAAAAAAAAAAGTCAAATACAACCAGAAAAATAGCTTGAAGTTAAAAGTTTCTCCTTCTGAGGTTTGAAGTAAAGTCAGTGCAGCTTTCACAGATCAGTCTTCACTTTAAATGAGTTTAATATAATATTTATATCCAACAAGTTTAAAGGAGAACTAAACACATTGTCACAAAATGAACATGTACCAGCTGTCAGTCATTTCCCCCTCAGCTGGCAGATTGAGTCAGTCCTAAACACTGGACACGGTTTGTCCTCAGATCTTTCTCCATGTTTTTAATTGAACATCCATATTCATCTCTAAAGGGGGAACTCTGGTCTCCACTGACTTCAAACACACACCTGCACAAACTGTGGACGTGAGAGGCTGCTGCACAGGGAGCACGCCAGAGCTGCTGCAGATTCTCTGTCTTGCTCAATGGCAACTCGGCAGTACCCGGGATGTGACCTGGTACCTCTCCAGTCTATAGTCCAACTTCCATATTTTTATCTGCACTGTTTCGGTTCCAATGTATTAAAGGAATGCAAAACTCTGATCGTAGGTTTCAGCATACTGACTGAAATCAGAGTGTCATCGTTCAGACTCTGAGAATCTTTGCTGCAGATTCATCCACGAGGTTTGCATCTTTCATATTTACCTAAAAAGCTGCGTGTTTTAAACACATGCAGACACTTTTTTTTCTTCCTGCCAGTCCTCTGGGACATTTTCAGTATCAGAATCAGGTTTATTATTGCCAAGTCACATTTACATATACGAGGAATTTGTCTTTGTGTGTACGTGCTGAAATGAAATAAAATATGAGAAGCAATGACTCATATATGCAATAGAATTTAAAACATGTCAAATATAGAGAATAATAAAAGACAGAACATGTACAAAGGGACCATGGGACATTCTCCCTGTGAAGTAGAGCCAATGTGATGACCTGTGAGCGCGCGGGGGGGGGGGTTTCACGATACACATGTTCAAACTGCTTCATTATGTTTTCTATTTGCCACTAACTCACTCTCCACTCTTTTGTTGATATTGTGAATATCTTAAAGTCCACATCGAGCAGATTTAGAGGACGATAACTCTCACTATAAGGTCGGACTCTGTTGCTTCGTCCGTCACTTTGTGTCATTTTTCATCACGTCATGTTTTTCCATCCACATGGAGAACCTCCCGCTGTGAAGCTGACTTTGGCTCCGGGCCCTGCACAGCGCTCGCTCCTCTCACGATCAAATCAAGCAGGGGAGTGAGAATGAAAGGAAAGGTGTGCGTGATCATGTCTCGATTCTCTTCAAAGACAAACTTCTTCATCTTCCACCCTGCGACGCTTCCCTCCTCTCTGAGCTCAGCAAACAGGAAGTCACAGCGCTGTGTTTGTGTCCGGTCACAAAGGACGACATCACTTTAAAAAGAAGAGATCGAATCTGACCGCTTCCTTAAATGAGACGTTACAACGTCCCTCAGTTTCTGCTTCTTCAAAAACAGGCCGAGCTGCAGCAGATGAGGGCGGCCGATAAAATAAATTATGGATGATTTTTTATGAGTGCATATAAAGGATCAATGATGAAATGCTCCCCGTCCCACTGATGGTGTCACACTGGATATATATTCTCCTTTTTTAATCTGCAAATTATGCCTCATTAAAGAGGCGCTGTGAATTTAATGTGGAAACACTGAGCTCTTATCAGACTCATTTACAAAGGGTGACTTTAACAGAGAAAACATTCCTCTCGCACTAATTGAGATCCTGTAGATTCTCCAAATTACAGGCACTTCTTACCCACAGGACGTGATGGGTTCAAACGTGACTTTCAACGTGGCACCTGACGCCCGCAGAGGGAAGTTTGATTTGTCTGTCGTTCATAGTTAACCCTTTACGTCCCTTTGTATCACAGATCAGGCAGGACTTCAGAGCGTCACATTTTCTTCCAACGTCGTCAGTGTTCCCAAAAACTCTTTCCCAGATGTCCCCCCCCTGCACCAGGAAGCTAAAGATTAAATGCCAGTTGTAAAGGTCGAGATGTGTTTCTGCATGGATGTGGGAAAGAATTTTAATTAGCTCTATCCATCGGGGATTTCTTTGTGAAATCAAGGTGACTAAGAGGATTGCAAGGTGAGCGCTAAATGACATTTATAAATTCTTCACATTAAAAAATGTGGTTATCCTCCAAGGACAGAGAATACCAATTATACCATTTTACAGCTCTTAAGGTTTGTTTGAATGCATTTTAAAAATATATATATATATATTTCCAAGGAAGGAGTGTTGATGAGTCCATTATTTGCTGTAATTATTTAAATCGATCAATTTCCTGCAACAAATCTAACTGTGAGTGAGAGCGGTGTGTGAGCTGCCGTCTCTCTGCATGATGAAATGGTTGCGTTCAGTAAGTTGTTAGTGTGCAGTTTGTGTGCAGCTGAGCAGCTCTGTGTAGTCACACAGCCTGCGACACACTCGCCTCCAGTCGTGCTTCAGCTTCCTCCGGTCACGTCTACTCGTTAATCAAACCAAGCGCTGAGACAATTCTGCTGCCGAAAGTCTCCATCAGAAGTATCTGATCCCACTCGTGCACATTCACCGATGAAGCAGGTTAAGATTCTTGACAAAGGACACGTTGGACGTGTGGCCGCAGGAGCTGGGGATCGAATCGCCGACCTCCGGTTTAGAGACGACCAACGCAGCTGATGGCCGGCGGCTGTGACTCGGTTGGTTGAGTCGTCGTCGTCTCTCAACCGGATGGACGAGGGTTCAATCCCCCGCTCCTGCAGCCACACGTCCAATGTGTCCTTTGTCAAGAGAGACACTTAACCCCGAACTGCTCCTCCGTCTGCGTCAGGAGCTTTTGAATCTAACAGGATTAGTTACTTGTGATGGTCACTATAGATAGAAACCGCTGCCATGAGTGTGTGAATATGTAGGTGTGACAAAAGAGCTGTGAGTAGTCAGAAAACTGAAGTCCATTTCCAGTCTTGACTCACCCTTAAAAATGATGAATAAACCGGATAATAATGAACATCAGGCATCTTCAGTGTGAGCTCTGCTGGTGGACGTTTAGTGACGTGATGTCGACCTTACCCGTCCTCTGCCTGCCTTTCTGCTTCAGCGCGTCGTCTCTTGTGCATGATGTGTTTGCTGACATGCTCGTGCCCATCTGAGATCTGTTTAATCTGATGGAAACGTGTTTGACGAGTGTCCACGCTTCAGGGGACGGATAATGTAGCAAGATATATGACGTGGTATGTAGCCGGCAGAGTGACTGACGGACTATCTCATGCAAAAACACACGGAGTGGACAAACCTTCCCCGCTGTGCGCAGGATTTGAATTTCCCTACATGCAGATGCGTAGGTGTGAACTGATGAAATATGAATCTGCACACAGCTTGAACATGTTTGATACTCCAGCTGCGGTCCGTTAATCCGGCTCTGACTCCGATGGAAACAGACTTTCCTCCGAGAGGGGTAAAAAAAAAAATAGGACTCACACCGCAGTGTTTCAAGTGCTAATACGGCCTCGCATCCCCAGGCTAGTGTGTCTCTACATCTGCACTCTGTGCTGCATTCATAGCTAATTGAATGATAATGTGAACCCATTTAAAATTGTGGAGTCTTTATTTCTCTCAGCAAAAGCATAATGTGAGTAAAGAGGGCTGAACTTCAAAAGTTGACAAGAAAAAGTGCAATAACTGTGTTTGCTCGGAGAGCTCTCTGGCGCTGATGCAGAGGGAGGACTTAGTATTTTGTGGAGCGAAGTGAAGGGTATTATTTCACCATTCTGAATGTAATAGCAGTATAGTGATACTCCAGGCGGTGAAAAGCAGGGAGAGGATGAAGGCTAAGATAAAGATCGATAGGGAAACCCTCGGCGCTGGAACATTAGCGATGCTGTAAGGATGCTCCTTGTCTCTCAAAGCTCTCTCAACAATTTCTCCTGACCTTTTAGTTGAAGAGACATTTATGCACTTCTCATTCTCAAGATCAAATGTCTGCCCTCCTCGTGACATCCTCTCTTTACGTTTCCCCCTTGACTTGGCAGCCGCCTTTGCTGTCTCTCAGCTTTTTAGTGTTTAGTGTTTTCTTTGACTGCTCGACGCGTCTGCTGAGGTCAAACAGAAGCATCCTTCGTCATGTCAGCGCCGGGAACAGGCAGCATACCTGGCTGAGTAGAAGCTTGTGTTTAAGTAGATGAAGTTGAATGGAGCTGTGTGTTTGCTTGGCAGACACGACCTTGACGTGCAGCTCTCTTTCTAAGAAATGAACGGAGCGACAGTCGTGTGACACGTTTATTTCTCTCGTCTTCAGTCGAGCGTTTTGTTGGCTGCCATCTTGTATTTTTTTTCTATCATGACGTGACCATATTTAGACGAGAGCATGAATACACATCACGATCAACTGGTCGCCATGGTAGCAGCTTGTCAATCACACGGACCCTTCCTCTAAAGTTTACTTAAAAATGTTTTTCCTCTAAAAATGAACATTATGAAGTTTAGAGTAAGATTTGTCTTTAACCCACATTTTTATTTCAGTAAACCAATCAAATGTATGTTGTGTTTATGATTTCACTTTGTAGAATTTTTCTGCGATCCGCTGCTCTATCCTACGTTTCAAACCCGACACGGTTGCATCAGACGGGTCTGGTTCTGCTCCAGTTTGCCAAAGTTCTCATGGCGGGTCTTTAATGTGCACGCAGACACAAAAGGAAAATAACAAACGGTATCTTGAATCTTGAACACAGAGTGAAAGTGAACGACAAGTCGACAAGTTCTGACCTCCTGCTTTCTGTGTGACTGAAAAACGTAAAAAACTTTTTGTCATCAGCTTCTGAAAAGCAAAGCTTGTTAAAGATGTACTTCAAACCTAATTTAGTTCCAAAACGCCAACAAGTGGATTGGTGATTAAATTGTCCCCTGGGTTAAATGAGCTGCATTGTTGTTTGAATCGTTTGCCTTCTTTTTTCCAGTTTAAAGTCTTTTTTTTCAGACTGTAATTGGCATAAGAGTAGAAGTCGAACAGGACAAGCTTAGCCTCAAAGTGGCCCGATGCTTCATTAATTGACATCGAGGTAATCTGATGAATACAAAGTGGCCTTACAGCAGACGCACACTCCCTCCTCCTGCCACACACACACGGAGCAGATGTTTCACGTAATGGGAGCACAACAGGAAGAGAATTCAATTCAATTTAGCCTGAGGTCTAATAGGACATCAAGTGGAAGAGGAAGGTGATCGGGTTTCACACTGGAAGCCCATCTGTGTCCGTGCCCCCTTTCAAACCCACCTACCGCTGATGTTGTTAGACTGAAATGAGACAAGAGCACCCTGATGCATCGTAGGCAGTAATCACCTTCTCGAATGACGCGGCGAGGCCTCGGGGGTTGAGCGGAAGGGGCGAGGATTTGTTTTGTCTGATGGCTTTCAATGCGTTTATTGTCGTTGTACAGTTTCATTGAGCCGATGAGGGGATTAGGAGACTCCCGGGCAGCCGCCACATGACCTTCAGGCAAAACACCAGAGTGTATACTCGCAGATCAAGTGTCTCTGCTGGAATGCTCCATGAGCATGCAAACGCTAACCCGAGCACGATGAAAGGACTTCACATGCACAGAAACTCCTGAAAACTTTCAGAAGCGCTGCGGGAGATCCTGGAGGGAAAGGATGGACCGAGGTCGCCTCTATTTTTTTGCACGAAAAATAGGCTGAAGCGCCATTTTAACCATCGTGATATTGACGACCACAGCGTGTAATGTTACCATTTATTTATCTAATCACAAATGTAGTGATGCAACAAGTCAGCACCAACACGTTATGGACATTCATCATCATTTTTTAGTCTCTAAAGTAACTCCATCATGTTCACCTGCATCCTCTGTGAGTCAGTCCAGCAGGTAGATGTTATTGCACGTGGCTAATGACACAAACAGTCACATGTTGTGTTGTTGTTGGCTCGCACACGCTCAGATAATGTCAGCAGGCTTGTTTGGAGTCACAGCTACATCGGAGGTTCCCTGAAGTGGACCTGCAGCCTCGCCGCCTTTTAAACGAACAGATGCAGCAGAGAGAGAAGCAGTCGACTGTACCGAGTGTGGAAAAAAAACCAAACAAACAAATTAGCATTGAAGAACAGCAGCAGGCTGCAGAGCGTTTAGCGTGGGGCTGTTTGGCCAGCAGCTGTGCTTGTGAAGCACACAGAGACACATTACTTTAAGAGCCTTGCTCAAGGATACATCAGCAGTAGTTTGGGAGGCAGGGGAGAACATTTCGTTTTTCTAAGTCCCAGCAGGTTTTCCTGGGAATCAAGGTTTGTCTGAGCTCTGGGCGACTGCTGCCTCAAGACTTGTGCGTGTCTGTAATGCTGCAACCTACATCTTAAAAACAGCAATAAAATCCTACACAGCTTTAAGCGGTCGTGCCGCTTCGATATTAGCATTGGCAAGCGTACAAGGTGTGTATATCCTCTTGTGCGAGGCCAATATTCTCTCCTTTCCTGAGGCTTGGATTGGTATCAGACTCTCTAAATTTATAATGCTGTTCAATGACGGCTGCAGAAACACAGTCAGCGTGTGATATCCATGGCTCTGTGTTTTTGGACCCAGGAGGATGAAGCAGATGGTGTCCTGGTGCAGGAGCCCTGAAGGGAACTTTGTGGATTGTTGTTGTGTATTTGTTGCTTTAAATGGTGATCAAGACAACACACACACACACACACACACACACACACACACATTCCTGTGAGGTGTAGAGAAGCCTTTGGTCGATACAGAGTAGACATCCTCTAAGTAGCTTCTTCTCTCATCACTTTAGTTCCTGCAGCCTTCTCTATGGTGACGACTGCTCATTTGTAAGTGCGGGATGTTTCCCCCGGCCGTGGCTTCATCTTTTGTTGCCCCCTCTGTTTGCCATTCAGTTTATGGGGCCCACACACACTCACAAGTGCACACACACACACACACGGATTCCTCTCTCTTTTATTAAGGGAATTCCAAGCACATGTGAGTGAAGAACTGAGGCAGCCCAGATTCCCCTCCCCCCCTCCCCACTACACGGCCGGTATCTCCCCCCCTTCATTCTCATGCTTTTCTCAGGGGGGCTAAAAGCAGACGAAATGGGGCGGGAGGAGGAGGAGTGGGGTGGGGGGGGGGGGGGGGGGGGGGGGGGTAGGGAGCGCCAGGCTAATTCATCAATAATCTTTGCTTAATCCCTCCCTCTTCCCTTCTCCTTCTCACTCTCACACTCTCCCTCTCTCTGTGCCTGGAGGCATTCAAGCAATACATCCATCCCCCGCCCCACTTCGCACACACACACACACACACACACAATCAGCCCTACACACACATGCGAGTCTGCCCGAACACGTCCAGAGGGAGAGGATGAATCGAGCTGGAGAGTCCTTTCGCCTCCGTGTGTGTGTCGGTGTGTGTGTGTGTGTGTAAGTGTGTGTGGTGCCAGTGGAGTCCTCCGAGACTTTGTGTGTCTTCCCTGAGACCGGGAGCTGAAATGGTGATTATAGACTAGAGACTAGGTGTGGCAAGACGGGGCGGCGTCAAAGGCTTTGTCTGTAGTTCCCGTCCAGCCCACCAACCGGGAGGAGGCTCAGCTCTGTCAGAGTGTGTCCCGGAGCCATGCTCAGTCTGCGAGTGTGAAAGAGCCGCTGCGAGGGCTTCAGCTGTCCTCTCGAACCAGGAGCTGAACTAAAGGGGAATGAGACGAGCACAGGAAGCTCCGTGGATCCTTCTGTAACCCGACCAAGTCAAGCGCTGCTGGAACTCAATGCTGTTCTCTTCTCCTCGTTTTGTTTTGATTTCGCAACTCATCACTGAGATTTCCTGCAGAGAGAGATCCAGAGAGAAAGGAGCCCAAAGTTGTGCGGAGTGCCCGCTGAGGAAACACAAGGCTTTCCTTCGGTTCAAACAACAACAACAAAAAGATCTCTTCTGATTTTGATCAGATTTACAGGATGCAATCTCAATGAAAAAACCTTTTGGAATATGGGACTTTTAATCTATGATTTGGACCATGGGGACAGGCATCTCTGTTTTTGTGCTCAGCTCTGGGTAATTCTGATAAGTATGTCACATTTCTTCAGTTTTGTTCTTAAGCTGATTCTCTGTAGTGACTCAGGTGTTAGGCAGCTGTTTGCACTGCAGACTCCTCACACACACACACACACACACACACACGCAGGGCTCTTGTGTCTTTTTACTGACTTGTTTCACTCAGATTGTTGTCTTGGACTTTAAACTGTTGTATTGCCAAACACTGACTGACTGACTGACTGATTGATTGAAAGTGTTGTTAATTCCCGGATAAAGATCAACCGTCTGCCACCAACACGTTTCCTGGATGGCCTGTGCTCGGGATGCTGGACATGTATTGACCAGTTATCATTAGCCTGAGTTGACCTCCTCTTTTCTCTGTCTGTGTGGCAGACCTCCCGTCTCATTCATTCAAACCTGACATCACTTTTGTCTCTCTCTAATAATAATAATATTGCATTTTGAGAATCTGAAAGTGCAACAAGGTTTAAAAGAATAGCAGAGTCTCTCTCTTCTGTGAACTTGTCAGAGCTTTAAAGTCTTCTTCTTGTCTTCACAGCTCTTGCAGGTAAAGTCTCTCCGACCAGCTCAGATGCCCTCCTCAGTTCCTCGGCGATGACAGCCAGCCCGTCGCCACCCAGCGTGTACCTTCCTGCCAACTTCAAAATGTCCAATGCACAACTGGCCTTCTTCTTGCGGGAGGCTCAGATCACAGGACAAACAGTTGGCGGCGGCGGCAGGGGTGGCGGCGGCGGCGGCGGCAGCAGCAGCCCCAGCACGGGACACCCGCTGCAGCGCTCGGAGAGTTTTGTGGTTTTCCAGACAAAAGACCTGCCTGCCATCAACATCAGCTTTGGGCCTTTCGCTCAGGACCAGGCTGTGTCGAAGGAGTTGCTGCAGCCAGCCAGTCCTCTGGATATTCCCGGACAGTTGACGGTCAACTGGAAGGTGCGGGCCTTCATTGTCCAGGCCCGGGTCTTCTCCAACAACCCGACAGTCCAGGTGTTTTTCTACATCGCCGGTCGGGACTGGGATGATTTCAAAGCTCAGGACAAGCTACCCTGCGTGCGTCTGCATGCCTTCAGGGACGTCCGAGAAATAAAAACCTCCTGTCGCATGAAAGGAAACCTGGCTCAGTGCTTGGCCCAGCTGGAGCTGCCTCCGTCCTGGTTTAACACCAATGTGGCCCCGCTGGGTCGGAGGAAAGGCTCCAACGACGGGCTCCTGGACGGGCTGACGAGTGAGACCCTCCAAGCCGAGCTCTACTACACGCTGCACGGGCCTAATCCGGACGGGGAGTGCAGTGAGGCCTCTGGTCATCGAGGAGCTTCTCGGGGAGAGCCTCTGTCACAGCACCCTCTACTGCGCATCGGCAGCATCAGCCTGTACCAGGCCAGCCAGGAGCAGCTGCTGGTGGACAAGCAGCTGGACAAGAACATGTTCCTCAGGCTGCCCGAGAAGCCCCTGAAGCCCGGAGAGACCCTCACCATCTTCCTCTACTTGATGCCCAACTCCACTGTGGAACAATTCAGCCTCAAGTAAGTCTGCGTTCAGATGTGCTTACTGATGACAAACGCTGTTGTTCTGATTGCTTCCATATTCATGCAGTTTTTCAGCAGGAATTTAATGTGTTTATATTCACACATTTAGCCTTTGGAGAAAACCCTGATCAAGTTGTTTACATGCACGGCAGAAGCTCACTCTGTGGATGTTTCTGTTTCCCTGCAATCATGTGCACACACTTCATTGATGGATAGATTATTTGCCTGCTTCTTTGCAAACATAAGTCACTTCCATGTCGTCACAAACTGCACTCTTGTGCCTCTCCTCATAATTATGCACACACATAATTGTCTGCAATTTGTCCAAGGTTGGGGCTGGAGGCTGTGTGTGTGTGTGTGTGTGTGTGTGTGTGTGTGTGTGTGTGTGTGTGTGTGTGTGTGTGTGTGTGTGTGTGTGTGTGTGTGTGTGTGTGTGTGTGTGTGTGTGTGTGTGTGTGTGTGTGTGTGTGTGTGTGTGTGTGTGTGTGTGTGTGTGTGTGTGTGTGTGTGTGTGTGTGTGTGTGTGTGTGTGTGTGTGTGTGTGTGTGTGCGCACAGAGCTCTGCAGTGTGAACGCTGCATCCTGGGAGGTCCCCGGTGGGCCGGCTTCTAAGAAGAAATATAGGATTTACACGTCCATACAGCCGTGCATGAAGAGAACAATTATCCCAGCTCTGGATGTCTCCATTACAGACCTGCTAATCATCTCCATTCTCAGCAGCATAATTAGATAAAGGTTTTACATAACCTCAGAATTAATTGCAGCGCGTCACGAAGGCGAAGGATCACGGTGCGGCCAACATTATGTCATTCTAAACCGTGCAATATTCTCTTCCTGGGCTGAACCTAAGCGGCGCAGCACATGAGATGCTACGCCGTTTATGTTCATTTTAGGTCTGTTAAAAGCCAGACGAGCATGTAATCACATATTTCATACTTCCCATTAATTTCTCCCTCCCTGAGCCGAGTGACGTGCCAGCAGTAATTAAATTCGGGTGAGATAAAAAGGAGAAGACGGGGTTAAACTGTTAGCAGACTGCGAGGCTCACCTTTTTTGAAGTGCTGGCTTAACATCCAGAGATGTCTTCTTCTTTTTTTTTTATTCTCACAGGACAGGTTTGTGTGAATAATGTGCAGTGAACTGCTGCTCAGAGCAGATTGTGTTTAAGAGCAGGAGGCTCAGGTTTGTGTGGGAGGGAATATAATCTGAACGTAGCATGCTAACAAATGCTAGCTATGGTTAATTTTCATCTTCAGAGTTTCTGGAGCTCATTCCCTAAAGCGGGGAGCAAAACATCAGCAACAGTCGGGCAGATGTGAGGCCACTCCTCCCGCCATCTTTGTCCAGATGTTCTCGATGGGACCAGATTGATTTGAAATCACAGATAATAAACACGTTTGATTCTGCTGTCACATAAAACAAAGAGTGAGCTGTACGAGAAGGATCCTCAACAATCGCAGCACATATATTTATAGACTTCTTAAAGGTGACTTTATGGATTTGTATGTGTTGATGTAGATTTAGAACAGAGGGGAAAAAAAGGATCCACATGTTGGAGCTGACCCCAGGTCGGCCTCCTGGAGGACCCTGTCCTTCGCACACATTTTATCTGGACTCAGCTCCAGCTGGAACATGTTCACATCATTTCCCCCGACTTCATCCATTGACAGATTTAGCAAGATTTCACAACTTTTTATTTTTTTTATTTAACCAGGTAATTAACCCATTGAGATCAAGATCTCTTTCACAAGGGCGACCTGGCCGAGAGGGCGGCAGCACACGTCATGATTAAAACAGATTACAAACAATAAGTGCTTTCTCACTTCAGCTCAGCCAGACTTCGTAAACGTTTGTACGCCGCTGACAGGAAAAAGCCTGAGGGAAATATTTGTCTGTTTGCGTTTAAACTTCCGGAGGTTTCCAGGAGTTCTGTGCGAGTGTGAAAGGTTAGAGGTGACGTGTAGAGAAACGTTATGAAAGGTGGTGAGGAGGTTTGTCACAGGGCCATACATGACAGCATGCTGTAGTGAATAATTCAGGGGTCAGGAAGGTGTGTGATGAAATCTCTCTCTCTCTCTCAGTTCAGCCATGTTTGGCATCCTTGAACGTAAGCGCACTCGTTCTGTTTTCTTCATCAATATTCATTTTTAAATTCTCTGACACTTGGAGCTCTCTCTGAAGGATCATCACGGCTGTCAGAGCCCAAACTGTTTGCCAACGTTACGTTTCTGCGTTTGTCCCTCTGCTCGCCTCGCCTCTCCGGTCTCTGCACTCTTCAACTCACCTCGCTCGTCAGCGGCGCGCTCAGAGTCAGAGGGAGGGAAAAAAAAAAAGAAGGTTTTTCACACTTGACGAAGCTCGAGGAAACTAATTGTGTTCACTGCACGTTTGCTGAGGAAGAACAGAAACACGAGGTGTGGCCGACAAACATGGGAGCGCTGATGAAACACACTGTAAACAGCACACTCGTAATCATCACTGAATCTCTAAGTTTAGAGCTTCTTCTTCTTTTTTTCTCATTAAGCCTCAAATCGCTCATTAAGCTCCGAGACAACGCCACGGAAAATTCTTCCTTCTTGTTTCCTTATGTTCCCGGCACGAGGAGCTCTCAAAGCGTCTGACCCGGGACAGACTGTGTTCAGTGTTTCAATCACATCAGAGAGACACTAAATGCATATTGTGTAAAACATAGAGAAACAAACACACAGTCTATACAGCAGCAGCACTGCTGACTGATTAAAGACGTCAACGTGCAGAAATCAAACCGGCAGCTCTCGGCTGACCGACGCTCAGGGAACGAACCAGAACTGTTGATTTCATGGATAAGAGCTGCAACCCCAAATGAATTTAAGGACTAATACTGTGTGTGTGTGTGTGTGTGTGTGTGTGTGTGTGTGTGTGTGTGTGTGTGTGTGTGTGTGTGTGTGTGTGTGTGTGTGTGTGTGTGTGTGTGTGTGTGTGTGTGTGTGTGTGTGTGTGTGTGTGTGTGTGTAATGATTTCCCCAGGCTGTGGCAATCAGTGTGCAAATACGTGGAAACACAAAAGCACTTCATGGCCTTTATTCAACGTGTCGCTTCGAGAGCTGAACATAATGCGGTTTTTCGGGGGGGGGGGGCAGCTCAGTCCGTAGGGGACTTGGGTTTGGAACTGGAGGGTTGCCGGTTCAAGTCCTGGTGCAGACTAAAATATGAAAGTTGGTCTGGTAGCTGGAGAGGTGCCCTTGAGCAAGGCACTGAGCTCCCACCAGCTTAGGGGGGGGGGCTCCAATTGGGCTGCCGCTGCACTCTGATCTCTCCATAGGTGCCACAGGTCCTGCTTTTGTGTGTGTGTGTGTGTGTGTGTGTGTGTGTGCGTGTGTGTGTGTGTGTGTGTGCGTGTGTGTGTGTGAGAGAAGCATGTCTCTCTTTAAAGTATATAAAATAAAATGGTTCCTCATCCAGCTCCAGGAATCCCAAGCATTGTTCTGAACACGTCCAGAGCAGCGCTCGTTCCTCCCTCTGTGAAATATACATCATCCGGTGTCAGCGCTAACAGTCTGTTCTTCCTCTGAGTCTCACAGTGTTCTTCACTTTCACTGATGTCTCAAATCTGGATTACAAAATAGTTTTATTAAATCAGAGCAAACAGCCGCCTTGGGATTCTGTCAGTCAAGGCGTGGGGCGACGAAGTTACAGCGGGGCTTTGTAGAACAAGGGGAACGCTTTGTCATATCCCCCGCCTCTTAAAACATTTAGCTGACCATGTTAGCATCAATACAGCGCGGCAGGCCGCCCCCCTCGCTGGGCCGGAGAGCAGGAGAGAGATGAAACAGACGAGGAGCAGGGAGAAGAAAGCCCGTCATGAGTGACTCCACTCGATAGGTTGTGAATTCAAGAGTCGTGGATCCAACTGTGGAGTCGTCCCGGCGCATCGAGGAAGATGATTAAAGATGCAATGAGGGAGCGCCTTTAAAGATGAATCAGAGGAGCTCCCTCCCTCACTTCCTCCTCCCGCTCTCCCCGCGCCTCCGTCGCCTCTTCCCATTTGCCTCCTTTTCAGTCGCCCGGCTTTGAAGCTTTTTGACTTGTTATTGCAGGAGATGGCGCGGCAGGCGGACAGAGGGCACGGCACGGCCACTTGTAGAATCTGCCCTAGTTTTTCCCCGGCGCTGTCAGAAATGTGTGTGTGTGCTCGCACGGATTCATTTCATGCAACGGGAAGTGGAGGAGGTAGTGGTGTGTCAAATGCGGTTGCCATGGCAATATAATAAAAAATGAGCACCTCTGTGTTTAATGTTACCCAGCGTGCGGCGCTTGGCATTTTGCAGAATCATATTGCTTTTATGGACGAGTTTCTTCTTGCACCGTAAATGTCATTTTTAATGTCTCATCTTAAATGATTTGAAATATTTTCTCGCCACAATCACAGACTGAGAAACCGCCAGAGGATCAATACCTCGCTCTTATCAAAAGCTCGTTCTGGAGAGTTCCTCTGTTCATCATTAAGGCCGGCCCTGACAGACGTGTCTTTAAGTTTCCACTCGCAGTGATGCAGAAAACATAAGAATAAATTCAGCTTTAGATTAAGTGTTAGCTTCTGTTGAAGCTCATCCAATCAATACAAGACGCTGTCTCTTTAAGTGGTGAATTTAAAGACAGCTAACCTTTTAGCCTCTTTGGCTAGTTTGGCTTTAACACCAGTGATTTAAACTGTTGCAGGCTGCTTATTAATTCAGACGTCCTTCTAATGAACCGTCTGTAAACATTCAGACAGGAAACGTAACGTAGCTGAAGCTAGAGAGTTAGCATGTAGCTGCTTTCACACGAGTCAGAGTCTGACACCGTGATAATTGTTTTCAGCACGATGTGTAGTGGGACATGTCTTCTGTAAGGTGCAGAGAACATCACTCACATGTTGCATGACGTTTCTTTACCCGCTGCTGTCGCTCGCCCGAGCAGCTGAGGAGAGAAATGTTGCGAGCAGGGTGACGTGCAGCACAGAGCCAGAGGGTCGGATTCAAACCCAGGGCTGCTTCCACGAGGACTATTGCAATAATAATATGGGTGTGCAACACGAGACGATTGGACAAGGAGGCTGACAGGAAGTGATCAGTCAGCCAGCTGTTTGAATTCACACATGCAGATTGTCCTGAAGATTTCGGAGCTTCTCAGGAGTTTACGTCGCTGCTAACCGATGTTGAGTTACACGTGCGGGTTGATGTAACCACAGTTTACTGTACGACCCTTGCTCTGCAGCTCGTTATTTATCTCCTTGGGTTCAGTGGTATGAAGAGTCGGTTACATTACAGCAAAGTGTGCTGTAAGAAGCTTCACCTGATCAGCAGCGAGCTCACTACATGCACGTGAAAGAAGAGACGATGACATGTTGATTTAGAGTCATTGACATTTTTGCTGAAGTTTATCCAGCCTAGATAGACACACACACACACACCCACACACACACACACACACACACACATACACACACACACACACACACACACACAGAATATGGCCGTCTACGTGTACGCTACGAGGCTCCTGGAAACAGTGCAGTACTCTAGAGCCCTGGGTTCAACATGCAGTATTCAAATGTCCTGGCTCCAAATGAATGCTGGAGGAGAGGAGGCGCAGACGAAGCCAGGGACAGTGACCCACATTCAGCTGCAGTGGATTCATCCCCGGCAGCTAGACGCTCGCTCGCGCCTCCTCGGAAAAACACGGAATCTTCCTGACCTCAGCCTCTGCTTCCTGCCAGCTCTGCGGTCTCGCTGCGCTCCGTGTCCCACGTCTCATTGTCGCTGTCAGTGTCGGCTCATCGCCCCCCCCCCCCCTGCTCCCCCCCCCCTCGATGCCTTGATGGGAGATGTCAGCACCTCTCGCGGTGGAGCGTTCGCATGTTCAGATCGTATGACTCGGGAAGCGATGCCTCTGCCGTGAGGCGAGTCTTGTCACGACACATCGGTTGACACAGAGGACGAGTGTTTATCAGCGGCTCACATCTGATATCAGAGAAGGAGGTCGGAGGGACGGCCTCCAAATCACCAAGACTGTTCAAACACTGGCCTTTTATTAGAGCAGATCGGACCGCGCCGCCACTACTGCTTCCTCTATTGCTTCCTCCCTTCCTTCCTTCCTTCCTTTCCTTCTGTCTGTTTCCCTTTCCGAAGCGTGACCAAGCTTTTTGAGGTCAAGCTGCAGGGGGGGAAGTATTTACCATTGTGAACTTTAATCTGTGTGGATCTCCTCTTAAGGGCCGTTGGCACAAAGCACAAAAGGGGGATATGCAGTGTGTGCCAAGATTTTAATGAAATGGGCTGTTTTGTGCTCGAGTTAGTTTTGTAATGCTTAAAGAAAGTTGCATGTGTCAGCTCTCTCTCCGCCCGGCGAAACACAACATATTTATGCAGCTTTATTTCAGAGCTCTGCGAACGTAATTCATCCTTCTTCTGATCCTGAGGAGGTCGGCGGTGTAACGTTGTTCAGGTTATTCTGTGTGGAGGAAGAAACCCTATTTACTGAAGTGATCTTTAGTTTGTTCAGCATGGGGGGAGGGGGGCGGCTCAGGGGGGGTGACCAGGGGTTTAGAGGGCCGTGGTGACCCACACACATCCTGTTAATTAAGACGCTCTATCTGTGCTCAAACCCACAAAGACGAGTGTGCAGCTCTGCGTCCTCACACTGAATCTTCATTCTTCTCTTATCAGGACGTCGGCTGTTATCCACTTCTCTAATCACTGCCAGCCAGACGAGCCTTCATCACAAACCTATTCTCATTCTCTGACTGCATCCAGAGCTCTTATTCATTAACCTCTGCAACCCGGCTGGACCTGCAGCCGAGCTCATTAACTGAAAATGTTGTGTGGACAAACACGTGTCAGAGCCGCCAAACTATTCCACACGCACGCGTCCTGTGGTCCGTTTTTTAAACTCTACGATTCATCCCCAGGTTTTATGACTTCAGGTGTCGAGCCCTCCCTCAGCATCTCCTGCAGGTCTCCCTGTTAGCGTCTGATTTGAGGTTGAACCGTGAGCGGTGTGTTTGAGGCGCTGGTGAAGCTCCCAGACGCCACAAACCAAACCTCAGCTCGCTTCATCAGAGAGAGAGAGAGAGAGAGAGAGAGAGAGAGAGAGAGAGAGAGTAATCAGCAACATTTCCCCCAGTTTAACCAGTAAATCAAACTGGAATGAATGTCCTGACAGCGTTAATAATCCACCGTTCACATCCTGTCTTTATTCTCCTCGCAGGTCGAAGAGAGCGTCGCACATTGTCAGCTCTATCGTCTCTTCCCTCGGCGCGGGCCTTTTCCTACTTTAAATAGCTTCCGTTAATTTCTTTTATTTAAATGAACATACACAGATAAGCGACTCACCGCCGCTCACTGAAGCTCTCTGCTTTGTTTGTCTTTCAACACTTTCAGTAAGAGTTCATGTAAAGATGAGAGACGACAGCTCTGCCTCTGCACAACTGTTCACCATCACTCTTATGGGTGAGGGATTTATAGACTAACATATCTTTACCTTTACCAGCTCGTTGCTCGTTACAGATGGATAAACACACACACACACACACACACACACACACACACACACTCAGACGTAGTTAGTCGAAGGAACCCGCAGAGACAAATTGACAAAAAGCTCAAAACTCGTCATTTCCTCGCTCTGCAAGGCAATCAAACACGCAGGCCTCAGGTATATTAAAAAAAGTGTTTTTATTTGACTGCACAAGCTTACGTTAACGGCTTTATCTTTGTATATTTCATTTCCCCGTGCCTCAAATGAAACTGCAAATCACTCGATCAACAAATGGGTTTGTTCACTCTCCAAAACACGTCTCCTTGTTTTCATCTCGACAGCTTTATGTTCCGTCTTCGCCTCCCAGAAAATGTCTCGGCCTGCGCTGCCGCTGAAACACTGTGACTTCGCTCCACGAGTGACGGAAAGTTTTTACCCGTGGGCTGTTTTCTGACCATGACTTTAGTGATGTGAGCAGATCTTTGCTGGCTGTCACAGAGGTAGGCGTGTCGTGATAATGAAGCGTTTTATTTTTGCACCGTGAAGCATACAGTTAGCAGGTCTTCATCCGTTTCTCACCAATCATGTCTCTTTCATTTACAACCGCTGTTTTTGCTCCTTCAAACGACATGAGATCGAACCAGGTGACAAGTCAGAGTGCTTTAAACATTTAGCATCAATAAACCCAAAAACTCTTTCTGTAATCTTTTATCTCCCCTCCTCTTCAGCCTTCTTCATACTGGTATCTGTGCTGGAACTGTCACCGTCAGCGCTACGTGCTACAAATCCTGAACTCTTCAGGAGTTTGGTGTGAACGTCGAGGCTTAATCAGGATCATGACTTAAAAGACGGTCATCATAATAATCTATTGACGGAGATCTTAAACGAGTAATTGAGTCTATAAAGTTGCGATGAACACATTTTATTAAGGCCATAAATCAAGTGAAAAGTAGGATCATGGTTTCATGGACTTGAACACACTCAGGCTCCACGGCGTCCAATCGTAAGCACACGTTTATGACACGTCCACGTTGGCATCAAGCTTCTTCCTATATCTTCTATACAGCTGCTGTTTGAGCACAGCTATATGAACACTTGTTATTTTGTTTTAGAGAACGTGCACGTTATGCAACTCTCCGCAGACAGATACATCCGAAGATTAACTTGAAAGAAAAACAAATAAGCTGTTAATTCTCAAAGAAGCCTTCATTAAACAACGGACCAAACGACTCCACACGTCTGCTGGACTCTGATTAATTCATCACAAAGCGTCTCCTGCTCGGAGCTTTCACACCTGCAGACTCCGGAAAGACACACACACACACACACACACACACACACACACACACACACACACACACACACACACACACATTACTCAGAGTATTTCTCCCGCAGCATGTCCGAGTGGGCTGATGTGAGAACGCAGCAGGATATGCTCCGGAGAATTCACCTGGAGCCGATGGGAGTGGGAGTTTATACCCTGTGAGTCTGTGATTACACGGCTGTATTCTGTCTCCTTGTTTCTGCTGAACCACACGAAGCAGTGAGATGAAACATCGTCTGCTACTTCCTGCCTTTTACTTCATGTCCTCCTGAAATCTTCTAGATGCCATCAGCAGTGCATACGTGAAAACCTCTTTATTCAGTCCTGTAATTGCATGACTTCTTTTTTTTTATTTTTTTTGGTGGAGTGAGCGAATGTTTTCTGTATCTGTCGCTTTTTATCTCGCAGCACATTTTCGCCTCATGATCGGATGACATTAAGTGAGATGGAATGCAATACGGTCGACAATCAGATGGGGGGGGCGGGGGGGGGGGGGGGGGTGTAGGCTGATAGGCAGGTAGTGAGACGTCTGCCCGGAGAGGTTATCACATTTCTCAGTCGGCTCATCCCCCCCCCATCTTCCTCCATTAGATCATCCCCCCCCCCCCCCCATCTTCCTCCATTAGATCATTCCCCCCCCCCCCCCAAAGCCGCTCTCCTCCAACACAGCCTTATGTGGTTATCTTCAAACCTTTAGGGGTTTCGGGGACAAGACTAAGATAAGCGGTATTTTCCTCCGCAGGCAGCATCCATTTACCTGTCCCTCCCTCTTTCATGTTGTCACAGACAGAAATTGGTGAGGTTTTATTACTATCTCTCCCCCTCACTCCTTTTTTCTCTCCGCCTTTTTATTTATTTATTTATTTTTTTTTATGATGCCCGCCAAGAGATTTGCTGAGCCAATCTGTAGTAATAGACACGGCTCGAGCCAGCGTGAAGGATTGAACTGCCCAGTAGGCTGCAGTTTCAAAGGAGGCAGTGGTGTGAAGAAGTTGCATCTCGCCACCGCGACTTAACTTTCTGATTTTAATGATGTACTCTCTCCGCCACGAGTGAGTGTTCTTTGCAGCTGTTATTTGCAAAGCTGAACTTTAAATCCTGTCCACAAAGATCAAAAGATGCACTATTTACCATCCTGAGAGAGAGAGAGAGTCTTTGGTAACACCTGGAAGATCGAATGCAAACAGTTCGGACGTAACGTCTGGAGTATAAGTCAGTAAAGTAATAGGTGACAACAGATTACAGTGATGTTCTACTGCTATAATTGCCAATTTCCACATCTTGCGTTCCTTCAGCGCCACAGCTATGCTCTGTCAGACGTCGTGAGCGTAGCCGTGAGCCGCTGCACCCAGATCCCAGGAGAACTGCAAGATCACGCGGGAATGAAGAAAAACAACGTGCTAACGGCGTCTCGTGTTGCTGATCACATGGTGCCGGTTTTGACGCGAGAAAATGATGGACGATACAATCTTGAGCTGGAATTTATGTTCCATGTATGTTGTGTTGTTCTGTAGTACTATGTGCCTTTTTGTTTGTGTTGGGTTTTTTTTAATCGATTCGAGTGGAAGCCGCCGAATGTTTGGGAGCACTTTGGTCAGATCCGGTGTCTTTGTCCTCCATTTTGGCTCAGACTGTCTCATATCATGTTCTCCCTCAGAGACCTTTTTATGAACAAGCCTTAAAAAAAGGCAATGCAGATCATGCAGATGTTAAAATACTGACAGACGTTACATTTTGTTTTTGCAGATGTACTCTTGACTGGACACTCGACATCAAATCGTTGAGATATAAACTCATTTATTTGCTTTTCTGAACAGAGTTGCAGGTTCTTATTGTTTCTGGACCGCGTGTTGTATTTCATGTCGTCACAGCCGTGTGTTGACTGTAAACTCTGTCTGGATGAAAGTGTAAACAGAGCACAGGAGTGAAGCTAATATCAGGCTTTAATTATCCAGGCAGAACGTGCCGTTTCACACCAACACTATAATGTACTGTAAATGTACCTTGGCAGATTTTCTCTGCTTTTATGAAGCATAATGGGAGTAATGGATACCTGAATAATGGGCAAGATAATGCAATGTGAGCAAACGGGGATCCAGCCAATCCTAATGGAGGAAATTCTGATAAAGACATAATTGGGTTTATGTATATTCATGAAAGATGGCAGCCATCCAGGACTTCTAATCTAAGACTGTAAATGCATGGATGGCTTTTTTTCTCTGACTTCCCTCTGCTGGGACAATGTGTATGATATGCCTTGTCACATTTGTCATTTTAAACAGGGGAAATGCTCATTTTAGCACCCGCAGTGATGTCTTTTAACTCGATGTATGGCACTCCCTGCCTGCCAAAGCAGCACATTGTTCAAGTGTTTTGGCAGACAATCACAAGAGCGCTCGCCTCGCCTGAAATTCAAATTTCCCATCACACTCAACGACAGTAGTTTTGATGTAGCTGCCATTTGACAGAACTGAAAAAGTCCCATTTCTTTCAGCCTATTTGAATTTGGCTTCGAGTTGTGTTTTGGCCCAGAAACTTCCACATCCAGTTGGTTTATTGTGACTTGGACCCGCACTGCAGAAGTTGAAATAAAGGTCCTCAGTAATCATCTTAAGTCCGAGGCTAGAAAATGAAGCTTTTGGCTTTCTGAGAATCTGCTGGACTCCACCCATCACTCTGCAATATTTCCCAGGTGGACTAACCTGCGACTATGAGATAGGCCGCGTCCCTTCTTCAGTGAATGCCAGCTGTGGGTAAATATCACTCTTCTGCTGGAGTCTGTAAGTCTGCACTCATATTACCGGAGCACCTTTATGGAAGTTTTCTCATAAGAACTGAAGGCACCGTCTCAAGACTCAGACCTGGACAGAGTGTGAAGAAGCCCGACAACATGAATGACACAAGAGGAGATTGTCTGTTTTCTCACCTACAGGACAATTTGTTGCAAAGAGCCAAACGGCCTCTGGTGATGAAGATGAGGCCAATGCAATTTCAGAATATCTGCAGTCTTCATGCTAATGTTTGTGTGAACCCCAACTCATCCTGTTGGAAGCTAGTGGTTGTTGTGTGGTAGTTGTCATGGCGGTGTAGTTGTGTGGTAGTTATCATGGCGGTGTAGTTGTTGTGTGGTAGTTGTCATGGCGGTGTAGTTGTTGTGTGGTAGTTGTCATGGCGGTGTAGTTGTGTGGTAGTTGTCATGGCGGTGTAGTTGTGTGGTAGTTGTCATGGCGGTGTAGTTGTGTGGTAGTTGTCATGGCGGTGTAGTTGTGTGGTAGTTGTCATGGCGGTGTAGTTGTGTGGTAGTTGTCATGGCGGTGTAGTTGTGTGGTAGTTGTCATGGCGGTGTAGTTGTGTGGTAGTTATCATGGCGGTGTAGTTGTTGTGTGGTAGTTGTCATGGCGGTGTAGTTGTGTGGTAGTTGTCATGGCGGTGTAGTTGTGTGGTAGTTGTCATGGCGGTGTAGTTGTGTGGTAGTTGTCATGGCGGTGTAGTTGTGTGGTAGTTGTCATGGCGGTGTAGTTGTGTGGTAGTTGTCATGGCGGTGTAGTTGTGTGGTAGTTGTCGTGGCGGTGTAGGTGTGTGGTAGTTGCCATGGCGGTGTAGTTGTGTGGTAGTTGTCATGGCGGTGTAGTTGTTGTGTGGTAGTTGTCATGGCGGTGTAGTTGCTGTGTGGTAGTTGTCATGGCGGTGTAGTTGTGTGGTAGTTGTCATGGCGGTGTAGTTGTGTGGTAGTTGTCATGGCGGTGTAGTTGTTGTGTGGTAGTTGTCATGGCGGTGTAGTTGTGTGGTAGTTGTCATGGCGGTGTAGTTGTTGTGTGGTAGTTGTCATGGCGGTGTAGTTGTGTGGTAGTTGTCATGGCGGTGTAGTTGTTGTGTGGTAGTTGTCATGGCGGTGTAGTTGTGTGGTAGTTGTCATGGCGGTGTAGTTGTGTGGTAGTTGTCATGGCGGTGTAGTTGTGTGGTAGTTGTCATGGCGGTGTAGTTGTTGTGTGGTAGTTGTCATGGCGGTGTAGTTGTGTGGTAGTTGTCATGGCGGTGTAGTTGTGTGGTAGTTGTCATGGCGGTGTAGTTGTGTGGTAGTTGTCATGGCGGTGTAGTTGTTGTGTGGTAGTTGTCATGGCGGTGTAGTTGTGTGGTAGTTGTCATGGCGGTGTAGTTGTGTGGTAGTTGTCATGGCGGTGTAGTTGTGTGGTAGTTGTCATGGCGGTGTAGTTGTGTGGTAGTTGTCATGGCGGTGTAGTTGTGTGGTAGTTGTCATGGCGGTGTAGTTGTGTGGTAGTTGTCATGGCGGTGTAGTTGTTGGTGTGTTCGGGGTTGTAGAGGGTTCAAAGGAAGCTCCTCGGCATGTTGCTCGCTCTCTCTCTCTGCTGTGACGTCTAACATCTGTAAATCTACATGATCTGTATCATCTGTAAGAACGCTGCTTCTCTGGATGTAGCTGGACTGACTGAAACCCTCCGTCCTCCCACTCACACCAGCCCAGCACGTGTCAACCTGTTCTTTCATCTTCACTCTTTGTTCTTCTCGGGGAGGAGCGGGCTTCCTGCCGCTGGAAGGTCGTTACGTTACTCTGATTTAAATTACAATCATTTTCAGCACACTCTTCAGAATTGATGCCTCGCGGCAATCTAGGACAGATTATTCATGGCCGTTCACGGTGCCCTCGCATGCTCATCTCTAATGGCTGTTTAACACTCCCGCCTCATAGCTCTGCTCAGAGGCCCGAACTTTCACACTTATTCTTTCTTTACCCTCGTTTACATTCTAAAGCGAGTGTGGGCAGTGCATCTTCAAACCACATGGGACTAACAGCCCAGTTATAATGGGCCAACACGAAGTCTTCCCTTTTCAACTCGCCTACAGGAAGTGAATGGTAACCATATTCAAGAAAAAGAAGTCTCTTCAGCGGTGGGGTGTTTGAAGGAGTGTGGATGTCTTTGTTTATTCCTCTGTGGGAAGTGTTTTGTTTAAGAAAGGCATTGTTCTTGTTGTTGCACTAGAAAGCATCCTGCAGCTCAGGAGCCGGGCGAGAGACGGTTAGAGAGAGAGAGCAGGGTTGTTATTTCAGGCTCATGCTGGAAGACTCTTTTCTAATTTTGTGTTGTTTTCGGTGTGTGTCTTTACAGACGGGATCATGTGTCCCCCGCTCTGCTCTGAGCGGAGGCCGTGACCACAGGTGGAGACCAAACAGTCGAGGCTCTTTCTGATTGTATCCTCCTTTTATGAACTAAAAACACACACTCTTTTGTTTAATGTGCGAGTGATCGAAGGGGAGATTAGGCTATTAAACATGTTCTGGTGCCATTTTCTTATAATTGACACTCTGCTGTGACAAATTGACATGGATTTTCTTGGGTCTGTTCACAAATACAGAAATGAAGAAGTGTTGATTGTTTTGCTGTGAAACTCAAAACTCAGACCAGAAGCAAACAAGTGTCTTAAGATAAACTTGACCTTCAGTTCAATCCTCTTATTTATTCAATTTACATTTTGCTGCTTCGTTGCTCAAAAACATCAGCCAACAGACGACATACAGTAAGACAGGATACGAAAGGAAGGACGAAGACGCGACCCGATGCGATAGAGCAGGATTGATTTTATTGTAAAGACAGAAACTTTCAGAGTGTCTCTGGCGGAGTGTTAAGCTTCTCTCTCGTTAACCTCCCTCCTCTGCGTCCTCGAGTCCCTGAGCGTTCAGGACCAGAGGGGGTTCACTGGTCCGGTCTAGTCTGCCTGACTCATCGATCATCTGAATCTATGGCCCTGTCCTATATCAGCGATCACCCAGGTGTGCTGTGTGTGGATGAATCCATGGTGCTGTCTCACACACACACACACACACACACACACACACACACACACACACTCTGCTGTAAGATTTGTGTCATTTTTCTTCAAACTTGATTTGTTCCTGTTTTGTTTCCTAAATCAGCTGTTGAGAAGAACGCCACCTTCACACTCAGAGTAAAGAAGTGTGAACCTGGAGAGACAGCCCGCTGCCTGTGATCAGTCAGAATCATCTGTGTGCTGCTGAAAATACACCCCGGAGCGAGCAGCTCGCCTCCAAATGTACAAACAACCTGCTGGAGACGAGCGACAGATGAGTTAGTGTTTCTGCTGCACAGACTGGTGATTACATGGAGCAGCTCTTCCTCATGAGCCGCCTCTGCTGAACGGTGACACAAACAGGCCGCAGGTTAAAGGAGAAGAAAACACACAGATTGTGATGTTTTAATGGTGATGTTTCAACCTAAAGAGCGTATAAATCATTAGTCTGCTTCTTCATTAGCACGAGTGCTATGTTAGAAAGTTGCTGCAGGAAGTTTTCAGCTACTTAGTATTTGTATTGACTAAAGTTAATTACTTCTCCATCAAGATCGCCTTCATTAGCTCTCCACCCACCCGCAAAGCAACACTTAAGGAGTGCAATAATCACTGGGTATTACAGCCCACAGAGCTGAGGCCTTTCACAATGAATTGGACTCTGACCCAACATTTACATCTCCAGAAGTTCTAACAAAGCGGCGCGTGGAGATCTCCCGGTCAGCCGCTTCTGGAGACCTTCGTTTGTCGTGGGTGTTTTAAAACGTGCTTTTCTGCTTCTCGTTCACGTTCTGTGTGAAACAGTCAGGCGGAGTGGATCCGACCCCCCCCCCCCCCCCAAAGTGGGGGTCACGAGACATTGAGGGGGGTTCGTGAGATTCTTTTCAAAAACCTTTAAAAATAGTTTAAAATTGCATATTTCATCAATGACTTTAAAATCTATAAATATGATTGTGTTGTCGGTGTTTGGAGAGGCCTAATAGTGTGTGTGGCTGTGCACATTTTAAGCACCTCCAGGGACAATGGGGGGGGGGGGGGGGGGGGGGGGGGGGTTGCTGCTCCTGCTGCTGCGTCGACAGCATCCACATGTTTGAGAGGGATTATCTCTTACTGATGGTCACTTCACTCAGCAGCCTCTGCCAGCAGGGTGAGGATGTGGAGGTGTGAGTCATCAGACGAGAGAAGAACCAAACAGGCTGAACTCCTTGTCGTGTGAGACGTGATTATTTCCTGTTTAAAGGATCCTGACGGTCGTCTCAAACATCTCCTCGACGTACACTCTGTGTGTGATGGGAGTCATTATGATATGTGATAGCCTAAATCCCTCTAGGGACCCTCCCCTCTGTCATGATCCCCCCCCCCCCCTCCCCTCCGACCCCCCCTCGCTGTCATCCTGACATGTGATTTTTCATTCACTCACACAATACCTGCCACCGCTTTGGAAAGCTGATAGCTTTAACCCCATTTGCATCAAGCCTTTAATCCTCTGAGATACAAGTTTGGAGATCAGACAGTTTTGTGTCGTATTTATTGGGCTGAAAAATCTTTCTGACAAGGAAGTCATCTGCCTGGCTGAAGAGCGACTCATCCTCCGTAAAAGAGAGAAGTATTTTTAGCAAGTTGCGCCGTGTAAGTGAGTCAGTGTGACGGAGAGTCAAACGGCTGAGAGCTACAGGACCATCACATCAGACTTCACATTCTTCACTTTAAAGACGCTGAGCAGTGTGAAGACGATCTGCACCATGAAGAACTGAAGACGTCTGGAAAGGCGAAACAAACAAACATGTCAACACCAGAGCGTGACTCCTCCTCGTGTTTGTTGTCGTTTGTCTTACGCTCCGCTCCGGGATCAAATCTTGACCCCTGAAGGTTCAACAACTGAGCTCAACCTTTTTATAACAAAAAACCCTCCAGCGTATTCACAAACAAGCTCCGCCCAGAAATGTCCCGAGTCAACCAGTCAGAGGACAGAGTCTCACATGTACGGAGGCCCAGAAGGGAGGTAGTGGCGCTATGAAGTCTGTATTTTATTTTTGCTGACTCGTCCTTTAAATGCAGAATAACAAGAAGGCAGGGCCTAATTTTTGGAAGCAGCACTCCAGATACGTCTTTTATTCTGACGTGTAATCTCTCAGTGTTGGTCTAAAACAGCGTAAAAATAGTCCTCATCAAATCACATTTATAATCCATCGTTCGATCACACCAGGAGTGGGACGGCTTGTGCGTTCCTCTTATCGGATAATATGAGATTATGAATTTTAAATACACATTTCCTTCAGATCAAATCAGGATTAACAGCTCTTTCTTAAAACAGTGTTACCAGGCAACAGGCCCACACCTACTGAGGCGTCTGAATGCATTTGTTCAGAATATTAGCGCTTCATTTACTTTCGGAAATTGCTACATGTGAGTGACGGAAGAGTAAAAAGAAGAAGAAGGAGGAGGAGGAGGAGTTAATTATTCTCTCCTGCTAAAACCTGAGATAGACACAAGACGTTGAAATGGAATTCATGGCGAGCGGTCTGAGGATTGTTTGGCTTCAGCTGGCGTTCGCACTCGGCCCCAGCGAGCGGCTCGTGTAGCCATTCTCACCCCGCTCTCGTTGCCCAGAACATCACAGAGTCGCTTTTGTGCATGTAACGCCGTTCTGCTGCTCGTCTGCTGTCGCAGTGAGAGCTGGGGAACATGATCTGTGACGCACAAGTGTCCTGTGATGCAAAGCAGGGACTTCTCCTGCAGCCGTGTGAAGAAAGCATCACTCTGTAACACTAACTGAGGCGCTGTGTAAGTACACAGCGTGTGCATTAAGTTGTTAAGCAGCATCAGTGCGGCTCTTATCGTTCCTGTTCTTAATTGAAGCCTAATGAAACGGGCGCTGAGAACAGACTGTGGAGGCTCCTCGGCCCCTCGCTCACTCTTTTTCTTTATCTTCACACCAAGCAGGCTCTGTGCTCGCCTACCTCAGCGGACCCTCGGAGAGCGAGCCAATTGGAAGTGACAACAGGTCCCCGGCAGCCTCTCTCCCCACCTCGTGGAGTCCTGGCTGTTGTGTGAAGCTTCCCTCCGGGGCTGGCATTATCTGGTGTGGAGGAGGAGGGAGGGGGTTGTGTTTACAGAGCCCCGACACCTGGGCCCAGTGTGTGTCTGCTGCCTATCATGTTTTACAGAGGTGAGGCTTCACTGGGCCAGAGTTTTATGTGGGAATACAGCCGGGAGCTGGACACACAGTGGGAACAGAAGAAAGAGGCCGAGTACAGGCGGACCAAAGCTGTTTGTTATTATTCAAAATCATCCACCGCAAACTTTGAGTGCCAGACGATGGCTAGCTTATTAGCTTAGCTGCTAAATCAAATCTGACCTGAGGCGTAAAACACATGAGTATCCTGATGTCTTATCCATGCAGGCGCCTGGGAGAGTTTTTTTTTTTGTTTGTTTCATTTTGAAACCTCAGGAAACCGATAGCTGGATTAAATGCCAACATTGTGCTGCAGACACGGCGTGTCCTCTTCATTTGCAGCAGGAGAGGCAGAAGAGCGCTCCGGGAGTCTACGCTCTTGTGACAGCCGCCATGTTTGTTTTGCTGAAACGTCACTCGGCTGCGCAGGTAGTCAGCAGCTGTCAGAACGTGCAGGGTGAGCTGGAGCCTGTTTTCTTTCAGATTCCTCAGAATCAGGATAAGTGCTTGTGCTGGTGTCTGAAAATCAGGATATGATGTTAACATGCACACACACACACACACACACACACACACACACACACACACACACACACACACACACACACACACACACACACACACACACACACACACACACACACACATACGCTCAGTATCAAACCTTGGTGCTGTCTTCAGTCCTGAGGAAGGTGGTGAAGGAGTGAACCTGGTCTTATTTCTTGCTGCTGTTCACTCCCATACTTCTTTTTGACCACTTTCAGTTTGGCTGCTTGTTAAATTTCCAAACATTTACTGCGTCATTTTATGCATTAAAAAATCTGAAAACATGTTTACTGTTCTGCAAAGCTTCAAAAACAAAAGTTCTTTCAGACGGTTTCTAGACTTTCTCTGACTGTTCTTTTGTTTTGCTGCACTCCTGAGTTTCCCGCATGGCGAGGTGAACTCCTTCCTCTTCTTCTCGTGCAGAGATGAAAAGAGCTCGCCGTTCTTTTTTCTTTTTTTGTTGTTGTATTGTGCCTGGAGTAGAAAGCTCATTTTCTCTTCTTAGCTGTGAACAAAGCTCAGCTGTTTGTTTGGAAAGAAGTCCACAGTGGATCAGACGAAGAGACGTAGAATGAAACCATGTCAGAGGCAGAAACATGACCACTCTGGAGCTGGACAGACTGAGATCCACGAGCTGCCTTGTGTTTCGTCTGTCACTGCAGTCTCCTCTTATCAGTTACCTTTCAGTGTGCAGTCACGGCCATTTTCATACATGAACATGAGCGGAGCGGCGTGTTGCATTACTGTACTGTCTCTGAACACTTCAGTGGTAAATGTCGCCCGGCTTCCTGCCAGGAAAGTAGAGCAGCTTCATCTCGCCGTCACCTCGCCTGTCCTCTGTAGGAGTGAGACGTGATCCAGGTCTGGGATGTTCTGTTTCTGCGCCCCGACTCTGGAAAGCAAAAGTACAGCTCCTCCCGTGTGCTGGGTTTAAGAGCTGTCGGGGCGCGCTGGATGGAACACAGACCTCAGACGGTCCGGGCTGCGGTGATGGCTGATGGTGTTGGGATGTTCTCTCGGCTCGCTGCGCTCATGTTTTCATGCTTTGAAGGGGCGAGCAGGCGGGCTGTTACTGTCACTGTCACTGCTAATATCTAAACGCTTCGTGCACACACATATTGGTGCGAGGAAGCAGATGCACTCTACCTCTGTATATGTGTGTGTGTGTGTATGCGTCCAAACTCAAGACATTTTGAGTGTGTACTCGTGCATCAGCTGGATGTTCGGACACACACGCACACGATTGAAATTCACACCCGGCCCTCCACCGAACCCCCACGAGGCGTTGCAGTCCTGGCCTTGGCTGTTTCTGCAGGGTTTCACGTCCCAGCCTGAGATTTATTATCTCCCACCCTGCCTGGTATTTTACGCTTTAATGACCGGCAATCACTCCCATCATCAGGGTCAGCTACAATTACATCCACTTTGCTTCTGCTCGAGCAGACTCAGATTCAAGCCTCGGGGATCGATCTGGAATTCCAGAGCTGAAGTGATTTAGCTTTGACTGTAGATGACATTTTACCGCTGGATGTTTGATCTCATCCCGATGATGTGCTTGTTTTTGATTTCAGTGTGATCTGTGAAGAAGGAACTCATATTTATCCAAACGTCCTCACACTCCATGAATTAAACATTGTGTGTGAGTCAACACGTCTGCCTCTATTCATTGACTTTGTTTTGCGTTTGAACCTGTCCTTAATGACTGGCTGTGTGTTGATAATTAAAAATGCTCCACTAAGTCCAACGTCAGCACTAAATTGGGATTAAAAGGGCCGAGCGCTGCTGGACTGAATGGGTAGAAAACGTCTCACTAAAGTCAAGTCAAGGTCAATGACACCTCCGTGTTAATTCAAACTTTTTCAATTGGATTAAAAAAGTCAAAGATCAAGTTCACTGGTAAATAAACAGAAAATATTTTCTTCTTTTCAGTGCAAGCTTTCTGCAAAGGTCAAAGTTCACTTCTTCTTTTCAGTGCTCAGCAACAACATCTGCTTCTTTTTTTAATTTCTTCATCTGACCAATAAAATGACATGACCGAACTCATCCATCGAGCCTCCTACAATCTGCACTAAAACATGTTTACTACATAAACCTCCAAGCTACTTTTATGGGGCCCCACACCAGTAAGGGGCCCCTGAGAGCTGAACCGAAGCAGTGGCCTAATTCTGCAACGACAGTCGGAAACCTCCCTGAGGGGGCAGAACTCACTGCTCAGCTTCACGTGCACTGTCGCTGTGAAAACAGAGTCTGACAATGAAAGTCAAACAAATATAAAAGAGACAGAGACAGCGGTGGGACGCTGGCAGACGGGCGGGTAAAGAGCGCTGTAGAACTGGCTCTGAACGCTTCGTCTTGTTTCCTCGCCGTCTGTTTCCCACACACTGATGCTGTTTGTCTTCCGGGTCAGAGCCCGGCGTGGGAGCTGTGGAGCACGCTCAGAACACATGGCTCAGTTTGGGGCTGATTGAGATGCACACATGCATGAGTCAGTCGATCCTGAGCCGCTGAAGAGCTCGGACTTCTTCTCAAGCATGCTTTAACTCGGGATAACATCACTCCTGTTTCTGTCAGCGTCTCAGGAGTCGAGTTGGATATCCTGATAGATAGTCGTCTGCTTTGTTGAGACGTTGTGATCAGTAATTGTTGTTGCTAATTGAACAAAATGATTCCTCCGGGTTTTGTGAAGTTAATCACTCTCATCTTTTAAGGGAAATTCTGGGAAGCGTTTTTGTTTCAGGAGTCGTCGATCTGTCTCGCACTGACGCACATTCATCACACCAAACTGCTTTTACTTCTCTCGTTGTCAAAGTCCGTCCAAAACCGGAAAGATTCTTCGATCTCCTCCCGTCCTCTCCTCTCCTCTGTCACCCAGCACATCACTCCAGTTATTCTGACACCGCGGTCAGAATGACACATCCTTGTATTTCAGCTCAAACGCTCATTCAAGTTAATCTCGTCGAGGAAGGCAGCGCAGAGTCATGAATAATGAGTTAGTTCTGTTTTCCTGCTGTGAACGCTGAGCTGGAGGATGTAGAAACACTTTACTTTACACAAACCTCATGCCCCCAACACACACACACACACACACACACACACACACACACACACTCAGCATCCACAGTGGCCTTGATAGACTCTATTACAAAATACGATGGTGAGTGTCGTCCAGCATGCTGTCTGAGTTTAGTTATAATTGCAGAGTTACTGCAGCGCACACTCACAGAACACGTTAGTGAAATGATGTTCAGTCAGGACGGAGCTTGTTTTTTTGAAGCCACGGGGAAACCCAACCGTGACATCATCGCAGATATCTGAAAAGAGTTGGAGAGTTGTTTCTGACCCAAGCAGGGTGGTTCTGACCCAAGCAGCCACCCACAGGTCTCCCTCTGCTCACAGCTCTTCTTCCTCTTTCTCCTGTGAAGTGCCAATCGGCTGTAAGCTCTGGAGAGCGCCTGGTGTGCAAAGCCCTGACCCCTGACCTCCACAGGCCAGCACTTGGCTCACAAGCCTCTTACTGGGCAGCTGTCGCTCAGCTGCTGCTATTTTGCACTCGTAGGCTCCGTCCATGTGTTCCTCCCGCGGCACAGTGACCTCGGGCACGAGGACATGCATGTTTGTTTCTCCCTTTTTTTGACAAACCTGTCGTCCGGCTAATAGTTATCAATGCTAACTTCTTCCATCTCTCTTGATGCTCAATATGTTTTTTTCTGCTCTTTCACTCGTTGGAGCCAAACACCCAGAGACTTCAGAGGAGCTGTGTAACGTTCGGTCTAATGTTCCTCTTTGGTGTCTCGATGGAAAGATCAATATCAATTTCAACTCTGCTTGTTCAAACTGTGAGATACAGGAACGCCGCTCTTCGAGGGGAGTGAGACGGTACAGCTGAGAGGTTTGGTGCTTTTAAAAGCTTCCTGTAGCGCTCGGATCCCTCGGGTGGTTTCTGCACCGTCTTTCAGAGTCATCATGTCAACATCTCTTGTTCTGACACTGCTCTGAAGACGTTGTAAGTAAAGCTCTTTGTTTACGAAAGAGAGCTGAAGAAACGACTTATCTTTAGATCCGGAGCCACATGAGCGATAAGGATTCTGGGAGGAGAAGAGTGGGAACATACTTCGAGGTAGGTGTGTAATACAAGCTGGTCTGAACGTGCTCCTCTTTTACAGACTCCTCTTTAAAGAGCTCAAACCTTCAGTAGCCCACCTGCGCTCTGCTTCTCTGGAGCTTCAGGGTTGCCACTAGCATGACTCCATAAAGGAGGATGACACCTCTGCAGGTCGAACACCACGCAGCTGCAGCTTGTGTGTATAAATCCCACCGTGAAAGCTTCACCAGTCGTTGGGTAACTGCTGACTCAAACGCCCCGACTGTGAAAAGGGAAAAGAAAATATCCTTCTAGAAACAGGGTCGATAGATACTTAGCTAACGCTAACTGTATCTTTTCCCTTTACCGCAAACAACATCCAGAGGCGCTGTTTGTCAACAGGCATGGGAGGCATCTGCATGGGGCCCCAGGCTAGTAGGGGCCCCTCAACGGCTGACAAACTTTAAACCAAAGCATCGCCTCAAAATGTGCAAATTTTGCAATGACGGTAGGAAACCTCCCTAATGGGGCCCCATCTGACAGGAAGTCACTCTTAATGCCCTGCTGACACTTGCTGAAATGTATCCGTGAAGGAAAATGAAGAGGAGAAAAATTGCTGGTTGTAGAGGCCCCCAAAAATTAGTTTTTGCCTCGGGCCCCAACAGACCCCAGACTCACCCCTGATAAGATCCACACTGCAGAGCGTGCTGTTAGGCCGAGTGAACTGTCACCAGCCCAGCAAACGTTGGAGAGCAGAGGTCGGTCCACGGACAGCGAGGATGACCTCCGTCAGGAAGTTCATGTACTCGTGATGTTTCCACTGAGATCAAACTCTGAATACTCCCAAACTTGAACCCTGACGTGTTTCGAAGGCGGAGGGTTGTTTTTCAGTTTCCTTACGTGTTACTGTTCGACGCCTGTGTCAAATGAGCCTCGGGCTTTTCCTTCATTATGCTTCAGCAAAGTTCCTGACACTTGCTGATGCAGTTAAAGCCACGGTGCATGTTTTCCTCCTGCACAAGAGTCAAACAGAAAAGTTAGTTTTAACCATGCTGGTGACCTGAAGCACATTTGTTTACCCATGACATGAGGTTAGCTGGGGGGTCGCTGGGCTGTGTGTGCATGCTGCCCGTCAGAGACGCTCGTCATCCGCACTGAGCACACGGCGTCGGCATTGAGAAGCGAGCACCTTTCATGTCTCCGCTCTTTATTTAGCTTGCGAAAGCCCCACGAGTTGGAGGGGCCGGACGGGGCAGACTCCTCATCAGCTTTTTAACCGGAGGCACAATCGGTCGTCTCATTTGGAACGGCGAGGCAATTAGAGTGACCGGGTGAGGGAGGCGGGAGGGGACGAGCGAAGGAACAAATGAGAAGAAGACGATGAGAGGGTGAAAGAGGGAAGAGGATGGAGGGAATTGGAGCGCAGTGATTTAAATGGGGCCTGGGGGAGTACATTAAGGTGGGGTTGATGTGAGGACAGGTCTGCGAGTATTAAAGCCGCCGTGAAGCGGTGAACGCAGGACGGCTGTAATGAGTGCATGCCGAGTGTGATGTCGGATGATTCACTTCCTCTTGTGTACGCTTCCCTGTATAGCCACATTTAATGGGACGCCTGTGATATGTGCGAACATAAGTCGGAGTTAAAAATGAGCCGCGGTGAGCCGAGAAGTAAAACAGGTTCACTCTCATGAAGGGCAAGTCAGGAAACTTTCCGTTTGTCCTGGTGTGTCGGGTTTGGAGTTGTGAGAAATGAGGATGTGCTTGTGGATATCGCCGGCTTGATGATCTGGTGTAAACCGGTTCAGCTTCAGACCCGGTCGGGCTGCTGACACTGACTCAGCCTTGACCTGCAGCGACATTCCTCCTCCCTCATAAACACAAGCACAACTAATTAAATAGCAGCTAAAACATGCCGACATCGTCGAAAATATTTCCTGAAACAGCATCTCCCACTTTGTGATTTGGAGCTCCCACTCAGCCGAGCCGAGCTTTAAATAACCGTGCAGACAGAAGAGGACACGCTGGAACTGTCCCTGTCCCTTCAGAAGGACGGCCTAACATGACTCCAGCTTTCGTTTGACACATCAGTGGTTAGTGTAGTGTTGAAGTCAGGAAACCTAGCACTGCTTGATCGATTATTTTGAAACAGCATTGAAATAAAATAAACAAAAACAGAATTAAAAAAAAAGACAGAATAGCAGGATTCCACAAGGAATAAGAAGACGTTCAAACTTACCCCCCCCATATTACACTTCTTCTATTAGTTTGTAGATTATTCCAATCGTGATTAATATTTACAACACATGGAGACGGAGACAGGGCCGAGACATTTAGGGATCAAGACTAAGTCAAGACCAAGACCAAGGCAGGGCGAGACCATGGGACAAGACAAGAGCATAAATATCAGTGAAGAATCCTGTGTGCAGGGCGTGTCCCTCACTTAGACGTGACACCAGGGTGGCAGGTCTCGGCAGGTCTTGAAGTCCGTCCGGTCTGAGGCCGAGACAAGAGCGAGCTGTGAGAATGTTTCCTGTGATGTGTCGGTGTGTGGAGAGTCTGCGCTGACGGTTCCAAGCATGCACTGATTACACGGGGAAGCCTTCAGCTGTGTGCGGTGGAGGCTTAATTAAACGCTGCATGTTGGAATGGGGATGTGTGCTGGAGCGAGACAGTGAAAAGGTAAATGGAGAGTAAAAGTGAAAATGTGCAGCGAGTAGAATAATGTATGGAAGTGATTAGACCAACTGGGAGCTCTTAAAGCTGCGTTATTTCATCTCGATTTCATGCATGCACGTACCACGAGGAGCTTCAGCTTCGGCGCACACGTGATCAAAAACTGTGACCGAAAGAAAAGAAAACGTTTGTTTTTCCTCTGCTCTCGCTGCCAAAGCCCCTTTGCTATTCTTCCTTGTTTCCATATTGAGTATGCAGAGGAGTGTATGTGATATTTCATTGATTTTCAAAAGTGCTCAACCTGACATTTATATCTTCTTGAAATTAATCTTGCATCATTGTTTTTGCTCTTTTGGTGAAAGGGCAGAGAAGTGAGAGAGCGCCTAAAGATGGATGGAGGAGTTATATAACCTGCACACACGCACAAAAAAAAAAAAAAAAAATACAATTTTCATCAGACCTCAGCGCCACAGGGAAGCAGCCCCCTCACGTCCTCAGCTGTCAGCGGCAGCTAGAGAATCATTTTCCCCGGCTCCGATGACTGAAGGAGATAGAGAGATGGAGCATCCAGATTGAGTGGGAGCTCAGGATGCATCCATATGGAAGACAAATGATGCACAGACGGCTTTAGGAAGAACGAGCGCTCGTTATGCCACTTATAGGATGTGACGTCAATAAATCAATGGCAACATTTAGACTGAGATCTTTGTGTGATTACTGCAAACACACAAGACTGTTACTGGGTATACTGCCAGCCTCTATTCTCTATTTTATACTTTAGTGCCACCAGGTCAGGTTTGGTAGGAGGTCTGCTCGATTGCTCACAGAGAGAGAGGGAGAGAGAGGGATTGATTGGAGGGAACTAAAGTGCTTTTCTTTCTCTCTAAAACGGAGCTAAATTTATCGTTTTCTCACTCCGCCAGAAGGTGAGCGAGCTAAAGGCCGACGGAGAAAGCTTTCCCAACATTTGGCCTCCTCAGTTACAACAGAAAGAAGCCTCAGAGCCACAAAGGAAAAGAGAGAGAGAGAGAGAGAGAGATGAGGTTTGTGTGAAAGTGTGAGGTCTTATGGGAAATGGAAATTCCTTTATTATTTTCACAAAGTTAAAAGAGTAAGATGGATGCGCTCTTTAAAGAGTTTCTGGATTTTTAATGTTCTGGGTTTCATAAAGAACTTTGACTCACAGAAATGTAAATTCCACTTTATCCAGTCTGGTTTGGGTTTTTTTAATTGGCAGATTTGTTGAAGATGAACCCGAGTAGCCTCCAGTAGAATACAGGATGTACGATCAGTCAAAGTTGGTTTTTTGAGGTCTCAGATTGGAAAAATCCTGCCTGATGGTTTCTATTGTGTTCAGTCCAAATAATATAGACGAGTAACATCCGGTTACTCCATGGAGAGTTTACAATCCTGCACTCACCTCTTCCACATCTCAGTTAGCTAGTTGGTTTGTTGTGTTGTTAGTTTGTTGTGTTGTTAGTTTGTTGGGTTGTTTGTTAGTTTGTTGTTTGTTGGGTTGTTTGTTTGTTGGGTTGTTTGGTTGTTTGTTTGTTTGTTGGGTTGTTTGTTGGGTTGTTTGTTGGGTTGTTTGTTTGTTGGGTTGTTTGTTTGTTGTGTTGTTGTTTGTTGTTTGTTGGGTTGTTGGTTTGTTTGTTGGTTTGTTTGTTTGTTTGTTGTTGGTTTGTTTGTTGGGTTGTTTGTTTGTTTGTTTGTTGTTGGTTTGTTTGTTGGGTTGTTTGTTTGTTGGGTTGTTGTTTGTTGGGTTGTTGTTTGTTGGGTTGTTTGTTTGTTGTTGGTTTGTTTGTTGGGTTGTTTGTTTGTTGGGTTGTTGTTTGTTGGGTTGTTGTTTGTTGGGTTGTTGTTTGTTTGTTTGTTGTTGGTTTGTTTGTTGGGTTGTTTGTTTGTTGGGTTGTTGTTTGTTGGGTTGTTGTGTTGTTGGATTGTTGATTGTCCCCTCAGAGAAATTCTTGTCCACAGTTCCATACGTTGTCATAGTACAGATTTCAGCAAACATAATTTGTCTCCGATGACCTCAGACATTTAAGACAGGTTGACAAAGGGGACGTGAGTGCGCCCAAACACTCGACTCGTTTTAAACAAAGCAAAGCCGTCCTCTTTATTTTTAAATGTCAGTGACTACAGTAAGTGGGGAGAACTTTATTTATTGTTGAGGTTGTACAAAGTGTGGTCAGACTTAATTAACCAGAATAATCCCAAAGTAGAAACACTTGACTCTGCAGCATCAATCTTCCCCTCTATCGCCACAGATTGAATGGAGGGAGCATCTCGATAAGTTGATCATTATGCGTGCTTCCAGATAACAAAACGCATCGGAGGGGAAGAGTACGGTGCCTCTTTTCTTTTTTAGGCAGATAGCAGTTCACAATCACACTCTTTGCATTTTAATGAGCGGCCCACAGGGAGTCGTCCCGAGCAGCCGGTGTACTGTATGTGGGAACAGCTTTGTTTGTAATTGGCTTTAGACGTTCGACGTTATAGCTGCTTCCAACAATCCAAGAAAGTCATTTGCGGCAGCAGCTGAGGAGGTCCTGAACGAGCTCTGCAAGAAGTGCTTCCTCTTAAGTGCAGATTGTCTTCCTCCACTTCCCATTATGCTTTGTGTTGTGTTCTGTGCCTGTGTATCCCTCTGTGTGACTGATCATTTTGAATACATTGTAAGCGAGGAAGGTAATTTTCATTGGGCTCATTAGAAAGCAGTTTGGCTTCCTTTAAATACAACACAGTCTGAATATTAGCGAGTGAATCATTAGAGGAAGAGTAAACAGAGTCGGTGGCTTCTGAAGGCACAACAGGAGGAGGAGATGGACTGCTAGACTTAGTTAAGGAGGAAATCATTGAACGTTATATAACAGCTTCATGGCTGATGGAGACAATGGACGATAAGTCCCGGCTGAAAGACGTCCTTCTAATTTCTGCAATAAGTTTCTCCACTACTCGGGTTCATTACATGTCTTTTACAAACGAGGTCCGGATGACTGACATTAAAAACCCAACACATCATACTCTAATCACTCATATCCTCCGGGTGTTAGCTGTTGTACTGCCTGCCTGTAGCGTACATACTGGGTGAAGTGTTCCCAGTGGTGAGGGAGCAGACAGACAGAGCGAGGAGGTCAGTCTTCACTTTGACCCCGAGAATGTGTTTTCTCTGCAGCTCGTCTGAATGAGCTGATATTAGAGGCAGCAGCCAATAGGAGGAGGAGGAGGAGTGACTGCTACATGCATGTCACCACTACCACCTTTTTGCACATAATTAAACGGCTGCATTACGTTTTCTCTTCTCTTTTGTTGATGTCATTCAGTTGAACTGCACGTAGCATTATTATAAATACACATATTCTAATTATAGCGTCATATAGCGGACTCTGCTGCTCCGCCTGCATCTTCCTTTTCTCTCTCCTTTCAGACTGAGAACAGTCTGTTTACTGTATGTGAGCAGCCAGGTCAGGAGAATATCTAATGCAGTCCTCCTGGAATCATCTAGATGGATTGGAGGGCAGAAAATGTCTGTTTGCATTCCCACCTGCAGCTCAGGCTGAACTTTTTGGCTCATTTTCAGGAGTGTTGTGAAAGTGTGAAAACAACCTGAATCAGATCAGATCAGTACAGCTGGTCAAAGGTGCATTGTTCCTCACCATGTGATTATTGAAGCTAACAGTGATCACTGTAGCTGCCGTCTGTTTAGTGATGATGTGCTGCGCTGGGCTGGACAGAAGCCTGTCTCTCTCTCTCTCTCTCTCTCTCTCTCTTGTGTGTGTGTGTGTGTGTGTGTGTGTGTGTGTGTGTGTGTGTGTGTGTGTGTGTGTGTGTGTGTGTGTGTGTGTGTGTGTGTGTGTGTGTGTGTGTGTGTGTGTGTGTGTGTGTGTGTGTGTGTGTGTGTGTGTGTGTGTGTGTGTGTGTGTGTGTGTGTGTGTGTGTGTGTGTGTGTGTGTGTGTGTGTGTGTGTGTGTGTGTGTGTGATAGCTCAGGTATTCTGAATCATCCCTTTAAAAGGCCTCGGGCCAGTTTTCACCTATTCCACAATCACTTCCCCAAATCTGTGAGTTCCCTTTAGGCGGGCGTCTGAACTGAATAAATGACGAGCGCTGTGGAACATGGCTGATCACATCGGGAGTGCCCTTCTTTAAAGGAGCGCTGACTGCTCGCTGTGACCACGATGAAGACTGCAGGAACATCTGGAAACTCTGTCCACACAGCAGACACCTTATCTGGAAAAACAAAGAATAAGAATTAAAGACAAAACTCTGAAAATTTCTCTCAATTATTGAACTTTTTTTTTTGTGTGCCCAGGATCTGTTAATAATGATGGCACAGAAAAGACTGGAGGGATAGATAGATAGATAGATAGATAGATAGATAGATAGATAGATAGATAGATAGATAGATAGATAGATAGATAGATAGATAGATAGATAGATAGATGAAGAAGAAGAAGAAATGTCCACACAGCACAGGGAGAAAGTCTGCGCCTGGTTCTGGATAAACTTCTGGTGAACTTGTATTTAAGGGCATCCAGGACAGTGGAGTTTTTGCAGTATGCAGTCTGTGGGAGGTTGTGGGAGAAGAGGCAGTGAATTTACGAGGCTGTAAAAAAAGGAATCAACAGACACAGATGTATTCCCTGCCAGGAAAAGGACTTGCACAGCCTGCCTGTCTACCTGGAGGCAGGCCAGCACACACTGTTTGGCCGCTAACAGCTATATGTGCATGCAGCGTCTTTGTAAAGTTGTCTTCACTCAAAATGTTGCTTCAAGATGTCTCCCGTTTTCATTGGAACGTCTGCATGACGAGACGACTTGAAGCCTTCACTCGTCTCCTCCAGCTTCCCCCTCTGCAGAGCTCAAAGTCTCCATGACGCTCAAGTGGAGCCTCCCTGCGTCTCGGGCAGATTATCGGGGACATTATAGACTGTATATTCATTTTTTTTTTTCCTAGAGGGACGTCTCTGTCTCTTTCTTTACCACTTTCATATAGAGGAGGCGTGCAGGGAGGGCTTCCTTTGCCTCTGGGAAATAAAGACAGATTTGCATTTGAAAGAGTCAGATCTGCAAGGTAAGGGTATGTCAGATAGCTGCGAGCCGCTCTCAGGTGTATTGCTGTCATTTGTTGCAGGATAATTGACATCATTCAGGAGGGGCGGCTGTCAGTGCTTTGTTTGCCTCAGATTACTGACAATGTTTTGAAAATCGATTGACGGGAGAGGCAGAGGAAAGCAGACTACTTATTGCTGTTTGAGTCAGAGACGGATGATTGCAGTCTTATTGGACCTGCAGGACGAGCTGCAGGTCCAATAAGACTCTGCTGTGACGTCTTTCTCATCCTGTCTGAAACACGACCCGTCTGCGGCGTCCATCATCGAGCGTCGTAGAATATGGAGGCACTTTAAAGGCCCTGTCAACAAAAAAGTTTTTCCCTCCTTCTCGGCGCCAAAGTCACATCCTGTAAGTTCTTCCATAGCTCGGAGATTCAGAGTCTAACAGTGTACACGAGAGGACAGATGTCTTTCTCACCGTATTAAAGAGAATATAGGACGTGGACTTGTCCTTTTTGATAAAAGTGGGCTCTTCTTATATTCGAGGTCGAGACTTTTAAATGCCAAACACATTCATAACCATGGACGGAGCTGCTTATCTGTAAAGGGAGCGTGGCGCTGTGCGGGGACACGCTGATCGTCGGGAACAAAGTAGGACAAGTTGACCGACATATGAGGCAGAAATATGTCTTCACCAAATGTAACACACGAGTGATCAATGCAGCAGAGTGGATCAGACGGACATCTGTTACTGTGTACAAGAAAGGTGAGAAATCAGCTGTCGTTAACGCTACAGGAAGTGATCAATGGATTTAATATAAATGTGACATTTCAACCTGCAGATGTCATCTTCACGTCTCTACAGCCGTCGGCCAACAGGTGGCACCAAAGTCGGAAATGATTCTTAAGATTTTGTGAAAATCCTGCCACATGAATCCGCCCAATGAAAACCCTCTTCTCTCGATCCGCAGTGAGGCGTACCAGATGTCTTCATCGGTTAGTCAGGTCACGCCACAGTATCTGTTAACGTGACGATATCGGCCGGTACTGATGCTGAGCCGTCACGTCGGTGCGTCCCTACTTTGTACACGAGGTTGGACATTAATTCTTGTTGTTGGATCAGCCAATCACTGCTCATAACTGTTGAATCAAAAGACCAACGAGAGCTCAGACAACAACTCGTACACATAAACACACCATCCTGCATGAATTCACTTTGATTAGATTTTGGGCGATGATGCCGTTTGTTTGATTTGGTCAACTGTAACATCAAGACGAGTTGTGTGAAAGCACACATCCCTCTGATCATTTTAAAGCTCTACATGTCACCACGGCGCGGGCCGGTCCCTGTCATGTATTAATTTCCTGCAGCAGCATTAACTCTGCTATTGGCTGGATAAGTGCATGACGTGTGTGTGTGTGTGTGTGTGTGTGTGTGTGTGTGTGTGTGTGTCCCCAGAGAGGGATGCTGTTTCTTTGACACTGGCTTCTGTGTGGGTGAGGATCCCTGGAGACGGCTAGTTTTACTCAGAGCTGTCCAATTTGAAATAGAAGTTCCTCGGGGGGGAAAAGTTGAGAACATCGGGAGTGCTGACACCGCCCCCTTACTTGAAAAGATCTTTGAATTTAATCTCCTTTTGTCGGCGACTTGAAGGGAAGCTCGGTTCCCCGCTCTCACTATAGTGTAATCACTGCAGCTCACAAGCGGCAGCCTCGCCGTCTCATGCTCCGGTGAGGAGGAGAGACCAATACTTATGCTCGTAAAGGCTAACAGATTGTAGTCTGAACTCTGAATATCTACCCTGAACTCTGGCTGCAATATTATAATAATCACAATGTATGCACAGTGATTTGAACTCTGAAAATGTCAGCAACTATGTCGCAGCACGGCCGCGGTTTTCTTCCTCTCTCTGCGTCTGTTGGCAGGTCTGAGCTCCCCTCGCCTTATCAAATAAATTGGACAGTGGCTATTTCCCCGATTGCCTCCTCACAAAGGTTCTGGCTCACCCGAGGGTCTTCTGCTCGTGGCTCTCGCTGATGGGAAAACTACTTAGAATAATTGTCCTCCAAAAAAGGACGCCTTCCCTGCCACTGCTGTCGCCTCTGTGCAGCTGCATGTGCATCCTCTCTGTGTGTGTGTGTGTGTGTGTGTGTGTGTGTGTGTGTGTGTGTGTGTGTGTGACTGAGAGGGAGAAGAAAGAGGGGGGATACGACTTCTCAGGTTACTGTTCGAGTCGGGCATTGCCGTGTGATCGGAGCACTGACAGGCCAGCTTGGTTTTTTTGTATCTGGTGCAGCAAGGGGGAAGATTGTATAAATATGGACGTAGAAGTCGGATCATCATTCATTTTAATCGAGGAGGACGTTGAGTTGACTGACAGGTGGGCGTCGTCGGCGTAAAGCCCCTCTTTAGCTCCGCCTCTTTTCCTGTTTTGAGGTTGATCAAAAGCTCGGCAAAGAGAGCGTTTCGAATACTACGACTGCCATATTGGAAACGTTTGTACAGCTGAGATGACTGCTGGAGGGAGCCTCAAGTGGACACTCAAGGAACTGCAGGCAGTCCAATTGAATTTCCAACAAAGACGCAAACATGGAGATACAGTGTATTAAATATGAAGAACAGATTGACCTCCACTCTGACTCTGAAGTATCCTGGCGACTTCACATTTGACCACGAAACCCCATGTACGCTGATTCACATGAACACAGCATCATTCCCATGAAGAACACGTTCATAAAATCTAATTCTTCCCATGGGGGAAAAAAAGGCTCATTCTCCAAATGTTAGCATGCTAACACACAAGGCTAATTAAGGAACCAATCATTTCACTGTGGTTCATGCATGAGAACGTCGGTCAGCATGTGCGCCCTGCCCTGTTAGTCATTTCATCTCATGTGTTTGACTTGTTAGCATGAGTGTGTCAGAATGCTAACGCGTGTCTCAGGCTTGTTGAGCTTTACGTTCGTTCCTGTTTCCCATCGTGGCTGCGAAGGAGCTTAAAGTCTCTCCGAGCAAGAATCTGACATGAGCACAAAGATTCTCGTTTGGAGCCGTTAACTGGAAGTTTTGCATCCAAATAGAACGTAAAACTTTATCACAGAAATTCAACATTTAAATCGACAATCGTTACCAATAATTTGGAAAAGATGAGGATTTTGCGTGTGTACTATTTCTATCTTCTAAAAACGTGAGAAACTTTCCGTGTTCTCAGTTTAATTTGATTGTAAATGAGTTATCTTCTGATTGTGGACAGCTGTTCATAAAACCAAAACAACCCAAAAAAAAAAAAAAAGAATCATCTCGTAATTAGTGTACAGCTTTCACTATCATCTTGCACAACACCAAAAACTTCTTTGCAACAAATTGAAATCAGGAGAAAATCAATAGAAACTATTCAATCAGCTTGATTAGATGTGAAATTCGGAGGCTTTTCTCCTCTTCGCTCCGACTGCATCCTCACTTTAGACACATGCCTGCAGGATTGAATTAAACGGGCCTTAATCTGTTTTACTTCCAGACAACCTGAGCGCTATAGACAGAACGTCGACCAAGGTCACATCTAGCCTCAAACAGAATACAACACAGAGCTTAAAGCAGCATGTTAGCCTGCAGCAGCTCAACATAACGTCTGCTTTTGTTTTTACATGACCTCAGCCTCCTGCATGCAAAGCTGCATCTGCAACATGTTGTAGACTGCGCCTGACGAGCGACGCAGCTTTTTGTGTTTGGTAGCTTGAGTGACTGTGAATGTTGAGGACGGTGACGCAGGTTGTGACCAGTCCAAACACATCTTTGTCTCTGCAAGCAAAAGCCGAGATGTCTCCTGTTGCTCTGTCTTCTTTGGGATTAAAAATATTCCTACTGGAGCCGGCTCCTTGCTCTCGGATGCGCAGTAAGCAGCGCGGGGCATCATTTTCTTGATGCTGTATTTCGTCCTGGTTTCACCTGCTCCTCTTATTTGCATTTTGTTTATCAGGGGCAGGAAAAGGCGAAGAGTTTCTAAATCAGAGTTTGTTAAAAACAAACAAACAGCAGTGACAAACGCTGCAGATGATTGCCCAAACTGCCTGTGATCCACCTTCCCAGGCTGCACACCGGAGCCGGGATTTTTACCTTTTTTAATGCCTCTCAACCCTTTTGAGAAAAACCCAACACAAGATGTGGAGCGTCCTTTCATCTGCTGCACACACAAACAGCCCGTGTTTCACGGCCTGTAATTGAGTTGTGCAGTCAGAAGCCAAAAAGCAGTCAAAGCAAGTAAGAGCACGAGTGAGATTTTTCGACTTTTAAGCTACCTAAAGTGAAGAAGAAAAAGGCTGAGCCTCCTAAAACCCTCTCCTGTACACTGTAATTATGTTGTCTCGGTCTTTTCCATAGCAACAGACGTCACAGGGATCTTCCCCGAGGCTGCAAATATTTATTCAGCCTTCAAGAGGAATCTGCTTTTTCTTTTCCAAACATTGCACTTTCCCGTCTCTTAGCTCCCGCGCTTCTTCCCTGCATGAGCACAACTGAGTGTTTAAATGCAGCCTTATTAGATCAGCAGTGCAGCTTCAGAACAGGCTCTCATCCAAACAGCTAAATGATTTTCCTGCGTCTCTCTGCTGCTTCGCCGTCCCGCTCCGCACACTGTTGTCTTTCATTCCGCTCAGACGGGATCGTTGCGTGTGCTGATGATGTCCCCGCCGGCCGAGCCCTCTCCCATGGCCCTGCTGCTCTGTTTACTGTGACATGGGCGTTCTCTCCTCTCACTCTCACTAATGAGCATTTAGGTCTTTTATTTATTTATTTATTTTTTTGTGTGGCATTTTGCATCATTGTGCCGAGCGCACGTCCGTGGCGATGTCCCGCTCCGTCTTCTGATAATGACATCAACACCTCTGTTGTCTCAGGGCTGTAATGATGAGCACATTGTGTGTGTGTGTGTGTGTGTGTGTGTTTGCTGAGCAGTACTAAGCGTGCGTGGAAGTTAACGAGGCTGTTGTGGGATCTTAACGGCCAGCGAGGTGCTGATGTTGTCCTTATGCACGAACACGTCGCAGAGCTTTGCACCTTTAAAGATATCTCACCAAGTTTCTTTTTTTCACTTGTCATATGTGGTGAGCTCTCATTAACAGCAATATTTGTATCTGTGTTGCCTCGTCAACTTTCCCAGATACTGTCAGCTGTCACAAACCTGTCACCATACTGTCGCAATTACGCCGGCGTCTTTATTTTTGCACTTGATTATCTTTAGTTTTCAGACGATATTTTGGGATCCTGTGACGAGCCGTCTCGAACATCTCTCGTGTTTATGAGAAAGATTTGTGGACCTGGTCGAGAATGGCGCAGGAAGTGCCGCCTCACAAACAACTTTTGTATGTGCTGTTCAGGTTTCCACTTTGTGTCTCTGCGAGTCTTCGGAGCAGCGTTCAGGAACACTCGAAAGGTCAGCGGTCAACTTTCTGAACCTTAAACTGGTCGGATTGGACAAATGTTGTTGTTGTTTGTTTTGAGCAGAAGGTCAATTGGCGGTTCAGTGGCGCTCTGCAAACCAGCGTTGAACATTTCCAGAAGCATCCATTAACTCAGCGACCAGACTCTGAGGTTGTGCACAGCGGAGCATGCAGGTCACTCGCATGTCATCGGAAACGTAAAAAGCACTGCAGTCACATCCACGAGTGGCCGCGGACAAATAAAAATCTGCACTTATTTTGAATTATACATATCTGTATGGAGAGGAATTTGTTGTGTCTGCAGCAAAGTTGTGTGCAAAGTGCCCCCTCAGAGGAGCTAATGGAGCTTCTGCCTGCAGATGAGTGCGGGAAAAATGACTTTTCTGGCCAAATTTAGCTGCTGGGTACGGGGTCCTGTTTCTGCTGTAATGCAAAGGGAGTGCAGCTAATGCCTCTGAGATGTTCAAGTGCTGACATTTTAGTTGTTTATTTGCTTTTCTACCTTGTTCGTGCATCGCTAAAGGGACATCCACGAGGCTCCGCTCCATCCATCAGGGCTCTCTCTCTACATTGGTGGCGCTGCGAGTGTCCTGAGGGCTGCAGATGCAACCATCGCTGTCCCACTCAGCCGCATAACGTGCCGCTGTTGAATACCAAATATGGGTCCGACGTGTGCGGCGCCAGCTGCGCCGAGAGGAAGGTTTAGCTTTGTTTCATGTGCTCAGTGCACGGGGGGGTTGTAGTCCGGGTTGGATGAAATGCTCAAACCACATCTTCAGATTCTCTTCACAATGAACATTTTGTTTGTATGCTGACAAGCACTCGCTCTGGTTTGACCTTTCTTGGTGAGAGGAGAGAAGGGTGATAATTAGTATCTGATGTTCGCCCCGAGAGGACGGACATTTTGAGTGTTTCTGGCATCAGCTCTCTGCTATGACTATTGCTAAAATGTCCAAATGTAATTGTGGGGAAACTGTGATGATAAGGCATTTTTCCCCATTAAAAAAAAAAAACTGTGATACTTCATGTTTCATTTATTGATTCTTTTATGGACAGTTAAGGGTTTTTTTTTTTTTTTTACCAGGATATTAAGCTGTCAAGAAAATGTTTGTACCCATAAAGTGCTGAAAGTCAAATCTATTTCCCAAGATGTGACAGTCTCTGGTTCGCCACGTCGGAGCTCATTTGAGTGCGTTCACTGATCACAGGAAAATGTCAACATGACATGTCAGGATGAGATCCAAAACAAAATAAATCGAATGACTTTATTGATCCCTCACACAGGAAAAAAAACCCTCCAACACAGGAACAGAAAAAGGGACGAATAGACTGCAGGTACGTTTGGGAAATAAGATCCAACAAAGAGTTTCAGACTGATAAATACTGAACACAATGATAAACAACAGTCCTCCTTTTGTTGGAGAAATCCTTGAAAAGAAGCCCACAGAAGTTTGTTTTCCACTTTCCCCGCCAGAGAGAACTTGAAAGTCAAACCTGTTTTCATCGAGGCCTCACGTTTCTCTGGAATATTGCGTTACATGTCAGTAAATATTTCTAATGTGTCCTGATGAAAGCGGCACAGATTGGGTCTAAAAAGCCCGTCTTTAATGTGTGATCTTTAGAAACTGTTTCATCATTGTTAACAAAGCTAACGGGAAAGTGAGGCGGCTGGACGCGGTGATTGTGTGGCCTTTGGAAACTTGTGACTGAAGTTAATTAAGTTTGCACACCAACCTCTTGTTATGTGTTTTTCTTAAAGAAAAGAAAGAAAGGACATCTCTCAAAGTGCAGCTCTTGGTCGTGACTCGGCCCCTCGCTGTGAGAAAGTCTGATCTTTGCATCTCTGCTGTTCACCAGGCGAAGAGAGAAAGTGTTTGAAAAGCAGCTGCTGCAGAATCCACCGGAGAATAAAAGCCCTCGCCCTCGCGTATCTCTGTCACACATGTTTGGGCAGCGTTTATATTTGATGAAGAAACGTGCAGATAATGCCCGTGTTCAGGCATGCAGCGTCACAATGCACTTCATTTTCTGCCCTCACGCTCCCCGAGGCCATGTGAAGATATTCGCACGCCACCACGACATCACCCGTTCCACACTCGCTTAAAGGGGCAGAGCAGCAGGATGGCGTTTACTACAGTGGTGACGGTGACGGCGTGCCTGCTCCTCGGTTTTATGGGTTATTGATCGGAGCGGGTGATGTGTCGTCCTCCAACCAAGCGGCTGCTTGCTGGCTTTTCAAAGTGGACATTCCTCCTTTTGGTCATTAAATACACGACAGAGTAAGACAGGTACACCTAGCTTAGTGGTTCAACATGCATTTACACTTTTTATTATATACTGATTCGATGGTCGTGGAGCTCCTTATGTTGTTTGTTTGTAAGTGTGTGAGCGGTCTGGACTGACTGTGGAACTGAATTCAAATCAAACCTCTTGGACACATGAAGTTTTCTAGGTCTAAGTTATGTTGGAGTTGGAGTGATGAATAATGTTTCTGCATTCGTCCGTCTGCAGGTTTTTGAAAACGGCGACGATATTGAGAAGGTTGTAAATGCAGGAAATAAGATGCTACCCAGCGGACCAATCACAGGGCTCGCACTCTGTCTAGTTGCGATGCGTAGTTTAATTTTTGAGGAGGGGCGAGTAGGTAGAGGTTGACATGAAACCACAGCCATGCTGTGGCTGAAGTGAAGGTAATAGGAGGCGTTGCGAAAGCTCACTTCAGATCCACTTATTTGACAGTTTGAAGATGAAAGTGGATAAAATTGGCCTTCAAAACTCGCCTTCATAATGCAGTGGGTGATGTCACTGTGACTGCGTCCAGATTTTATACAGTCATCTTTAAAAACCACAAGAAGAAATGAACCTCACAGTTTTTAGCTTCTACCAAAAAAAAAAAACTTTAGCCAATAAACTGTCCTTCTGCTGAAACCCAATTTCAATTAAGAAGAAGCTGAAAATATTCTTCCTACTCGCACAAACCACAGGATAAAAGAAGGAAGTAACAGAATGAAACTATTAGCTGTGTTGAAAGAGAAAAATCTATAATATAAAAATGAAGTGTAACGTTTAGCTCGTCCTTAGAAAAATGCTGTGTCATCGTCCTGAACAATAAGCAGACAGTCCCAGTGATCTGCCTCCTCATTCCCTCCAAACATAACCTGCATCACTCCGAAATAAAGGACAGAAGCATCCAGGAGCAAACGGCATCATAAAAACGCCAAGGGGAAAAAAAAAGACATCCAAGAGAATGACAAAGCAGTTTTATAATTGCAGATTTTGGCACTGTATTGTAATATCTTACCTCAGCATTGGATGTTTTTGTTGGCGCTGAGCTATAATTATCTGGTGTGCTCGTCTTTGCTGTTAGAGCTCGACTTTATTGTTTGTATTAATTACAGAGCACCGCGAGCCGGAGCAAAGTGCTGCTGATGTTACATGAAAGACAAACAGTTAGGCCTGGGATTTAGCCGGCTTGTTTCCTCTCGATTTACGGCTGTTAAAAACGATAAATGTGCCGTTGTTAACCACGGCATACTTTTTTTTTAGGGAGCCATATTTATCCCTGCACTGCACAGCTCATTTTCACCTGCAAGAAATAAATCAGATTTTGCGAGCCAGCAGCTGCACTTTCAGACGTGTAATCTGCTCTGTGATATTTCCCCAGCTTCATATTCTAATTTTCCAGAGCCAACCATTAAAAAGTGTGTCCCCGACAAGCCTCTCCCTATCGTCTGGATTTCCAGCTGTACGTCGCCGCGCTGCTGTCAGGCAAACCTCAAAGCTGTTAACAGGCGACGATAAACATCAGTAGTGCTTGAGATGATTGATAAGATGGCCGCCTGATATCCAGGAGTGAGGCCGTGTTTGTCACCAGAGAGCTGTAAAAACTATCACGGTGTTTGTGATGACTGAGATGTTTTTTGATTGTATTTAGGGAGGACAAACTAGATTCAAAGAGTATTAACTGGGGAAATTACTGGTCAGAGTCTGGTTTCCCATTATTCTCCTCGTGGTTAATCAGGGATTTAGCATTTATTAAAAAGGACTGGAACATTGTTAGGGATTCAGCTGTGTTTGGACAGACAGAGACTGAGCAGACGCCCACCACTAAAGAGATCCAAAGCCTGAGAGTTTGCTCAGAAAGAATTCAAACTCAAGGCTGCTGTCGGCAGATACCTGCACACTCACAGTCACCTGTGTTTTGGGGTTCTGGAGCGAACCATCCAAACGTACAACGTGGAAACTGACTGGACAAAAACATCCAGAAAACTCCTCTGGCTGCCCATAGACCAGCACAGGATTGAGTCCTATAACCAGGAAGTGAGTTAGCGTTTTAGCGCCATGGGTTCCTAACTCTAAAAGTCAATGGGGATTTTAAATGTGTTTGTGTTTAGACCCCTGAAATAAGGTCTGTGGCTAACACAAGCTGAAGAGATGTTGACGTTTTGTTATACGAGATAAACGACGTTAGCTAAAACCCCTCTTATGAATTTTAAAGTTTTTACGCGAGCTTAAACGGCGGTTGCTAATAAGTGGCTAAATGAGACTACAGTGGTTGTCATGGAGACTTTTAAATTTCATCACGCCGGGAACTCTCTCACTAATCCTCTTTACAGCCTCTAGTCATGTTTTTAAGTGCTCTTGTAAATATTAGGTAAATAAACAACTTATGAAGCTACGGTTTAGCTAGCTTGTCAAAACCGCTGATTAGATCGATGAAGCATAACGGTCGTGATGTCAAAATCAGCCAAGCCGCGGTGTCGTTAGCTTGTAGTATAACACTTATTTTTCAACTGAAGGCCGTGTTGTACGTTATGTAGCTCCTCACTGGGATGAGAGGTTCACCCAGTGCTTCTCCTTAGATTAGGGAACAAATATCTTGAGTTTGCTTCAAACTTTTTACTCTTAAACCACTGAAATACTTTGAAGATGCACCGTGGAGTTTTGGAAGAGAAATGTGACAGTTGGAGAAATGTACAGATCCTGTGGTATTTGTTCATAACTCTATACACAAAGTGTCCTCAGAGGAAACGGTGGTCCCTGTTACACGGTTTGAAGATAAAATGCTACACGAGAAGTTATGGTAGGGGGCCTCAACATTAAAAAGCAAAACTCTCCTGGTAGCTTTAGCTCCAAACTCTGTTCAGGGACCGATTTTTCTTTCCTTTGAATAAAGTCTGTGTAAAGAAAATGTTTCACTTCTCCAACTTTCAAATGTCGCACTTAAATCTACAAAATGCACCTTTAAAGTTCAAGTGAAATTTGCATCATTTTATCAAGTTAATCTGATTGGTTGGAGGATAGCATACATTCTGGTTGTGGTTGGGATTTCCCATTAAGGACGAGGAGCAGGAGGGTCCTGAGGATAGACCAGTTCAGTACCACAGGTCCAAACTATCAACAGTGTATTTCACTGTAGAGATTCAAAGTGATTAAAAGCGGCTGTCCCCCACACACACTCTTTATGTGGTGGAAAAATCCCTCTTTTGTGACTGCCGTGCTCTCTGGAACTTTCTCTTCAAAACATGCTCAATCCTGGTGTGCATATTTTATTTAGTCGCAGTAGCCAGTTTGATTTAATCTCAGAGTGTGGCGGGCAGTGGACATGATTCCTGGCAGAAAGTGTCATAACTGGGTCATGTGGACGTCGGCCTCGGTGCCCAGTGCAGAGACGTCCAAACACTCAAGAACGAGCACACCATGAAGACACTGCGAGCCGCAGAGGAGGGACCGGGAGGCTGTTTGTAAAAAGAGCATGCTAAAAGATTTCAAGATTTGATTTGAATAGAGGCACAAGTGAGGCTTTCACTTCAGCTTCTCAAACAGCTAATGATATGAATACTGTCTCTGCTCAGGATGAACTATTTGCAGGCGAGTGAAAACAAAAGTAAGGAAGAATAAACAGTGCATGGTTTAAAATAATGTCGTCGTTTTAGATGAGCTGCATTTTCGCAGGATAATCTCCCTCACTTTCCGGAAAAGCTTATGCAATAAAAATATAAATCACACATTTCTTTCTTCTCTTAAACCGAGCAGGGTTGCACTTGTGGCAAAGAGAACTTCTGCTGGGTGTGCGCTTCGACACACACACACACACACTTAGATTACTCTGCAGTGGGTGCAATGTTTAAGTACAAAAACAACAATGATGTTGGAGCTTCATCACAGCGCTGTTCTTTCTTTAGATGGCCGATAATAGATCAAGGAACAAATATGAAAACTCATTAATTTGCTTTCTTTGTGCCGTTGTGCATTTCTAATGGGTTGGACAGCTGAAGACAGGCGGGGAATATTGGGTAGAGAGAGCGGGATGAAATGCAGAGCAGGGCCGAGGTCCCACTGGATCCCATGTCTGCTGCCATCACAGCTATAGAGGCTGTACATGGGGCGAGCAACATAACCACTCGGCTGTGTGGCGCCCATTCTGTTCACCCAATTTTTGAGCCGTGATTACAGGTGGGAAAATACATTTAAAAACTCTTTCTTTGTGCCAGCTTGCCTCTTGACCGCCTGTCAAATATTGTTAACAAAGTAAACCACATATTCCCAGGAGCTGAAGAAGTAATTTGCTACTTATCTCTGATTGATCGCTCGTTGACCATTCTCCGTTTCTCGTTGATTTCCCCAGTAAGTACAAAACACAGCGTGAAAACTCCAAGAGAAGAAATCAGAACTCTGGCCTGAAGGGTGTTGACCAAAAGCTCTCCTGTTTAGCAGTCTGTAAACCAACTCAGGGTCTAATAGGTGTTGCCATGGCAGAGGGAATCTGTGTGGAATGACTAAGTAATAGCTGGAGTGGCTCACACGGCCCTCTCCACTTTTTTTCCTCAAACTAGCAGCAAGAGCAGCAGCTCGGCTCAAACGCATTTTCTGAGAATTTCGGGGCGTGCATTATTGCTGCACAGTGTTTCCATTTGTGATGCTCCTTCATTAATCTGCATTAAACTCTGGTCAATGGGAAGCCTGATTCATGAGACGCTCCCGTGGGTACCATTTCATCCCCTCTCATTTGTGGTGCAAAGATGAAGCAGGGTGCGTGAAAAAAGGGCCGTGTCATTAAAAACAACTGCACAATATTCAAACCCTCTTAAAAAGATTATGATGAATATTTGGCCGGTTTTTAAACTGTTGGTGAGTGGAACTAATAAATGTAAAAACAAGTTTTTCTCATCAAGGTTGCATCTTTTCCAGGAACTGAACTGGGAATGGGTTTTTGTTGGTAATAACATGCAATTATCACCTCTTATGATCTGCAATTTTACAAGCAGTAATCAAGTAAACCAGGTCACCTCATTTAACAGGAGTCTGAGGGGTATTGAATCTCCTCCTTTTCAGCTCAGATCAAAGGCAACACGCCTGATCAGGAGGATTTCTTCAACATTACACATCTCCGTTTCATCTGCTTCGTGACGCCGCCCTGTCAGATAATTACTGTATTTTCACTTAATATGTGAGGCTTGATGAAAGAAGACAATGAGAGCTGCAATAACAAGAAACGAAGCTGTGACCTGTGAGAGCTGCGTCGTCTCGACTCATTGGAAAAGCTGAATGCATCGTGTTTGTCTGATGGGGAGGATCTGGAGCGTGACATGTTGAAGAGGGGAAAAACAAAGTGATTCATAAGTCGAGTCAACATTGTTTGATGTATATCACAATGTCATCGATCAGATTCCCCCAAGTCCAATGCACTCCGCCCACCTCTACATTAATTAACTATATTAATTAATTTGATTTGCCAACCAAAAAAGCCGTAAACATAAGGTACAATTTAAGAGGATTTTTTAGAGGTCACATATTTTCCTCCTCTTCTATCAGTTAACCCCTAAAACCCCTCTATTTCAGCCCTGCTCAGAACAGGCTGTTTCTGTGTCTGTAGCTTTAAATATGTAAATGAGCTGTGTCTGACCACGCCCCCTCTCTGGAAGGGCTCGGGTGTACTCGCTGCTTTCTGGCTCCATGTCCTATTGTTTACGGTGAGAAGGCAGACTCAGAGGGCAGAACAAACACCTAGCTGTGGGAGTGTCACCCACCTGGGGGAGGGGCTACTGCCCTTTGTGATGTCATGAAGGGAAAATCTTCAAACGGCCTGTTTGAGCACACATTCTCTGAAAAGTGGAGCAGGAAGAAGACGGAGATGATGGTCTTTTCTCATCATTGGGGGGTTTGGAGACAGAGTAGAGACATGGTAGAGAAACATGGTGCATCATATGTGACCTTTACAATTTTTTATCTGTGAAAACGTATTTTCCGCAGAGTGTGTAACACTTTAAATTAAAGTGACAATTTTCACCTTTAACTAGTTGTGTATTTGCATGCTAATTATTAGCGTACTGGCTGCTTATTACCTCATTCTACATCTCCATAGTCTATAGAGTGCAGGTCATTAACCAAGAGTTTTACCTCACTGTGCTACTCAGGAAGTTGTACTTTATGATCTATGATGAGCTCAGTTTTTCTTCTGCGTTTTCTGTTGAACCGTTCTGAGCAGTTAGGAGCATGACTGCCACCTGTGTGAATGCTCCCATGTGCCTTTCTTCCTCTCTACTCCGATGTGTCGTGTTGTGTCTCCAATGTGCACTAAACAGTCCTCAGAACTGTGAGGCTTTAGACCCGCCTCATTGCCTGGAGTTAGGCTGACACAGGATTTCCAAAATGGCCACCGCCAATCGACAGGCTTCAAAAGACTCCTTCAGTAACTAATGGGTGAGGACACTGAGACTCTGTTTATATACAGCCTTCGATTCTGCCCAATGTGGTAACAATAGGTTTTATTTCAGACCGTAAAGACTTAATGAGTTAATGAGGAGGATATTTTTACAACAATTCGATGAATTATGTTTTTATGGGAAATTCAACTCATGAAAGAATCAAATTGTTAATTTCTCATTGGCTAATTACACATTAATGATTCTAATTAACATGCAAATTTTCCAATTACCACGTTCAAAGATACAAACAGCAGCGAGCGGAGGACTGTGCTGGTTAAAATCCGGGCTCTGTTTGAGCTGTGTGCCTGTTTCTGTCTGAAGACGGGGACACATCTCGGCCTGAAAGTCAATTGCTTTCACAAAATCATGGATGAGTGGTCGATGCACTGAGCGCAGGTTGGCGTGGCAAATGGAAACACCTCGGCGGGGACTTCAGAATTTTTTATCTGTCAAAGAAATAAGTGGAATGATGTGGAAGATGCTGCAGGAGCCTCCAAGTTTTCCGTGGAATGCAAATGAGAGACGCTCGAGGAGAAAGTGAGGAAAAAAAGAGCATTTGGAGTTCTTCTCTCAGTGAGTTTGTCCAGGCGGAGCTTTTGTTTGTCTTTGGAAAATGTCGAGATCTCAGAGAAAACAACAGTGTTTTTCTACAAACAAGGCAAAAATCATTGAGATACTGAAGGTTCTGCAGGAAATCAGAATGGCCTCAAATTCTCCCAAAAAAACCCCCCAACATTTTTACCAACACTGCCTCCATCATGTTCTCGTTACAGAATCCATAGATGACTTTTCTGTGTGTCTCGTGCTGCACGCTTACTTTAACCGATCCGTCTCAAAGACCAACAAACAGCCAAACACGTGTTAATAATTCATCTCCATCTCACATTTCATGGAAACGAGACCCTCGGATCAATACTCTCCGTTGGCTCTGCATGTCTGTGGATGATCTGTTTGTTTCCACCGGTGCAGGAGTCGGGCGTGGCCCTGTGGTCAAATGACCAGAATCACAATAACCAGGCTTCTGTTTTTGTGTTTTTTCCCTCCTCTCTCTCTCTGCTGTTTGGTATTCTGTTCCTGTGGACGCCTTAATAGCTCGTCAAGGTAAAGTCACAGAGGACAGCTGCCAAAACCGCTTTTCTACCCAGCTGATTGAAAAATCTAATTATTCGTCATTGATGTGAAGAGTCTCCTGGCTCTTGGTTTTAAGGTAGAAAGCAGCGCTGTCATCAAGATTCACATTAAAGGCAAAGTAGTTTCTGGAGGCTGCAAAGTCCCCCCCCCCCCCCCCCCCCCAGCAGGTACGAGTCAGAAAGGTTCAGAAAATCCTCCCTGCTTACCTTCACGGTTTGAACATCTTTTTCAACATTCACGATTTGTACTCGGTGTAAATCTGCACAAATCTGCGATGCTGCGACTAAATTAGAACATGAAAAATAAAGAGAGGCAGGGTTTTATTTTTTTGTTTTACAAAAATGTAAAACAACTTGCTGCATAAAGATCATCTGAAAACATCCAATTCAAGCCTTTGAATTCCGTTGACTGTTTACAGGGAGTGGATATTTTGAATGCTGCAGTTTTCCACTGAGGCAGCAGCCATCTTGGATTTTTTGCAGCCAGAAGTGACCTCAAGAGAGAGAGAGAGAGAGAGAGTGAGAAAGAGGATGAGGTCGGACGTGAAGACAGCCAGCTCTGAGGATCAGGAAACATTTAAAGATCTGCTACCTTTTGCACTTCTTCATCAGTTTCAGGTTGAAGTCGGAGGTTGTATTAAATGTCATGAAGGAGAAAGTTTCATCTCTTTTCTGCATAGTTACATAAAGTAATATTCATGTGTACGTTATAAGAGCATGTGTGTGGGCCTGATTTAATGAGTCTGAATGATGTGTCAGTTTTACTTTGATAACTCATTACCTCGATGTAATTCAAGACAAGTGCTTGATAAGATCTTCCGTCTTCTTCTTGGTAAATGTTTTTAATTCCAGAGATATAAATTGTAAGCGGCGATAGACACATAGAGACACATAGAGACTATAAGTAGTCCTCCATGTTGAAGTGTCCTTGAGCAAAGCGTGTGAGCCCAGGTTTCCTCTGCTCGAGCTTCATCTGACCTACTTGTCCAGTCTGTTCTCCCAGAGGAGCTCAGGGTTCGAGGATGAAGCATGTCGTGTCATGAGGAAGTCCAACATTGTTTAATCTTTGATTTGTAGGATTTGAAAGTCGTGATATAAAAGGGAGTGTTACAGGCGTATAAACGTCCCGTGGGTGCGGTGTAAATCCTGGAAGATTTGATGTGATAGAAAGTGTTGGTGAACGCCGTGACCTGAGCTAGTCCAAGCCGGCTGGCCTCGCGTATCATCACGCCGCCATCGCCACTCGTCTCTGTTATTGATTCATCTGTGGAATTGCTTCTGCCATGACGCAACGCGTGAAGGAGGTCTGCAGCACACAGAGGGTTGCGACCTTTGACCTCACACATAAATCATCCCCTCTAATAAAAATGTACTCATCCTCGTCCCCTCTCCCCCCCTTCTCTGTTTCCTGCAGGGTCAAAGCGAAGAAAGGGGTGAACCTGATCCAGACTAAGTCCAAGAACGCCCAGTGGAAGGTGGAGTGGGAGGTGGTGTCGGGCGCCAAGCATTCCATCACCACCATTGATGTGAACAAGAACAAAGCAGTCAAACAGGGGTAAGTCAACAGCCCGGGGCCTAAACACACTCCGTCTGTCTTACAAACTGCTGCAGCTGCGGAGGGTGATTCCTGCTCTCACTCCTGCTACCATATTTTTCCTTCCTTAACAATCGGCTTACGGTCTCCAAAAAACCCCCCCAAAAAACAACGTTTCTATGCATGAGCCAGTCGCAGTTCCTTCTCTGATTAAAGGCGGCTTTTAAAAGGGCTTACTGTTGGCTGTAAGTGCCCGAGGAGCTGCAGAAGATAAAATACAGCGTCGGCCCTCAGCAGAGACTAAAGCACCCTGCACTTTACAGCAGCGGGCTAAATGAATGGAGATGGTATCGGGGTCGAGTCACTCTACATCTGCTGCTAATTCAGCCTCGGTGGAGTGAGGAGGTGGTTTGACTGCAGGTATTAAAATACCTTCAAGATGAGATCCCGTCTAACAGCAGTAATTAGGCCAACTTCCTCAAAGAGTTACAACAACAAATCACAGTCCTGCAGCGCCGGATGGGACTGTGATAGACTCGGTCTGGACAGATTTTATTGTAAATACAACTTAACAGTTGCATTGGAAATAAATGATAACACATGAATACTATTTGATATTGAAGTCATTAAACGACCTGAATATAATCAGAGTGACATCTCCATGTGGAGGAGTGTGCAGATTTATTTCCGTCGAATGAAGAAATGTGTGATTACAGTCTGAGATGTATCTGGAACATTATTACCATCCGTCTGGTCTGCTAAGAAAAGAAAGTGCTGCTCGTTATTATTGAGCTACTATGTGCATATCATCTCGTGAATTTATCTCAGCTGTTTGCACATTAACACATGATTATTGTGCAGTGTTTCCGGCCTTTAAGGGAAAGCTGCTAAAAATTATTGAACATGTTGCGCTTAATTCCTTCAGAGCTGAAGCACTGGGAGTACGGCTGGTTAGGGTCTGAGTACCCGCCCCCCCTCCCCTCCCCCCCGTGGACTCCCTCGAGCGTCCTCACCTGAAAAAGAAACCCAGCGCTTCCCTCTTGTTTACTTCTTAGCGCCTTCTTGGCAACCTTTCCTGCTATATTTAGTGACCCATGTCATGTAATTTTTGCCACCCTGTCACCACGTGGGACATGTCCAGTAGGGGGTCAAGCATGGTTAGAGAAAAAATGTGTCACACTGCATTGTGTCAGGAACCCGGTCAGTGCTGTGACCACCTGAAGCCAAAGAGGCAAACAATGAGCAGAGCGGAGTCACAGAACAGTTCAGGTTTTATTGACCGGAGCGAAAAACATTTTTACACAAAAACAAAGCATGCATTTCTCATGGGAAGGTTTGTAGGGAAATTGATTGGTGATACTTGTTTGCCACATTTAGTTCTCTATTTTCTGTTTGAGCCGATGACATGTCTGCATCATGCATGTCACATTTAAATTTGAATAGTTTTATATGCAAAGAATTTTGCACACAGATGTACTTTCTCCCAATTTGGTTGCAATTACGAGGTCAGATTACAGGAAGTCAAACATATTTGAATTCCCTCTTTTGCATGTAAAGGCAGGGTGGGTCATTTCCTCCAGACCCAGGTTGAAACTGTCTTTAGGTCCTGACAGACATTAATAACTCAGGTTCTCTGAAAAAGGAACAAAGAAAATCCATCATCTGTATCAGTTTGTAAGTCTGTAAAAACTTCAACTAATGTCTGCCACGAGGTACCAATCTGATGAACCAATCACAGGCCTCCCTGTCTCCCTGCTCGTTCTCTACCTCCTGCGTGCTCTAGCTCACACTCAAAGCTTTGAGAGTTTACTTACCGCTCATGAGACGACGTAGTTTCTACACCATGAAGAGATGAGCGTGTAAGTCAGGGGGCGTGGCTTCAGACAAAGCACAAAGCAGAGGGGGCGTGGCTTTAGAGGGAGCACAGAGTGGAGGGGCTGCAGACCGAGCACTGAGGTAGTGCTACTTTCAAAAATCATGCTAGTTTTTCAAAATTAAAAACTTTAACTCTTACAAAATCAAAGCTGCTGCAAACATTAAGAAAATGTTTAAAATAAATACAATGAGAAGCTCAGCGTCTACCTCTACAGTCCCTGGAGCTTACCTTTGATTTTAGCTTCTTTGTTTTACCTGGAGAGTTTTTCCATCCCTGGGTTTCTTTCTTCATGTCTGATGAGTTCTGACTGGAGGACAAAACTGTGCAGCAGCAGCAGCAGCAGCCTCCTGAAACTCACAGACTTTACAGTAATGAGCCCAAAAATACACGAATGCTCCAGACAATTCTTCCCCTGATTACCCACTCCAGCGCACTAATAAGGAGAGCTTTAATATGTTTTCTAAGTTCAATAATTGTTCACATTCATTTGTCTTTTTTTGTGCAAGATTTAAGTAGCAAACAAGTAACTGCTTAGTATTTAAAATCCATCCTCAAATACACACACACACACACACACACACACACATATACACGCACGCCAAAGCCCCACTTTGCATCTCATTGTGAGTACATCTGAGTGCTCGTTCTGTTTGAACATCTGGTTTTGTTTACTCAAAATTACCTGAAAGTGAGGCAGTGGGGTGACTGTTTTCCCTTCAGGGCCGTGTTGTTGATCTCTTCATCGCTCCGCTCTCTTTTTAATATTCTCCTCTAATCTCAGACTCCCTCTTTATCAGATCTCCCTTTTTATTCAGTGCTGGAATTATTCAAGCTATTTATTCTCCCGTTGCCCTCCCTCATTGGCGGGCCCCGTTCTGACAGCAGCTCCTTGATAACGCCACACGAAGCGATGCATTATTGATCGTGGTCAATGGGTTTCGAATGAGTAATGTTCTGGAAAATGCTGCGATAGTTCCACTGTCACAGGCCGGACGGCAGGAAGGAAGAGCAGATCGTTTTATTACTAAGATTCTTGGTTCTTTTTTTTTGTTTTTTTGTTTTTTTGGGTGCAAGGGGTGAAGTGAGAAACAGAGTGCTGCAGGAAACATCCAGGTCTACACTCCCTCCCGTCCTCTACGCTCCTCCAACGAAAGGCGTCTGATCCATCCTTCACTACAGGGTTCTAAGTCTCTAACTAGACTCTTCTCCTCTGTTGCCCCCTGGTGGTGGAACAAACTACCAACCTCCATTCGATCTGCAGAGTCCCTTTGTACCTTTAAGAAAAAGCTAAAGACCCAGCTCTTCGTGAAACACCTACACTTCCTGCCTAAAGGATTTTCCCCTCCAAGGTTTCCATGCAAAGAGAGAGACCCCGTCTTCACATACTTGCAGTGCTTGTGTCTCCAGTAGATGGCGCTTTGTTCACAAGAACACATCAGCCTTACAGTATTATTGAGCTGAACTCAAGTCATCGGAATATAGCCGATGTCTGAAGAAAGATAGATAGATAGATAGATAGATAGATAGATAGATAGATAGATAGATAGATAGATAGATAGATAGATAGATAGATAGATAGATAGATAGATAGATAGATAGATAGATAGATAGATAGATACTTATTGATCCCGAGGGAAATTCAAGTGGGCGTGAGAAGTAACCGCTTGGCTGTCCGGTGCTACGATTTTGTGATTAATTTTGACTGTTTTCTTGCCTTGATAGTCTGAATTTAAATAATGTTTAATTGACAATAATTAAAACAGGCTGTATGTGAAGGATGGTTGTTTGACATCTTGGGAATGAAGACAGACTTTAAAGATGCTAGGCTAGCCGTTTCCATCTGCTTCCTGTCTGTATGCTAAGCTATAGGCACTCCACAACTTTTCCCCACAGTTTTATTTCTGCAGAATGTCCCTTTAGGTTTCTCTGACTGCTTGTTAAACTGGGTGTTACAAACTGTAGAGCTCTAGACTTAACGATGGTCCACTCCCTCTGTTCACTATCTCTTTTCGTCTGCTGCCCTGAAGTGCTTTGATCCTCTGATCTCTTCCTGTTAATCAGTTCAAACAGACCACTGATCAAAGAATGAAATCCCCCCCGAGTTCTGAAAAAAACCTCACAAATCTACAACTTTTAAACTTTGTGCTGTGCAGACGGCACATCATTAACTTAAAGGGAAAGAGGCCGGACTTTGTTCAGCCATGTTTGCCTCCTTTCTCTCCTCCTCTGCGATGAAGTTACTCATCCAAGTGTTCGCTGCCCATTACAGCTTTTAAAATGCATTATGTAAATGTGTGCTGTGTGTTTTTCCTGCTTGTTGCGATCAAAGCTGAAAGGTGTCTTGAATATTGCTGCTGATTTCCATTGTTAATTTTAATCACGGAAGACAAAGCAGAACAAAGTGCAGGAGAGATCCAGCAAACACTTCCCTCGAGATTCCACAGAATATACAAGAGTTTTTAGGAACGAGACATCAAGTGACATTAATTAGCTAACACATACATGTTGTATTATTAGACTGGAAAGGTCACCCTTTAGTTCTGCTGAGATTTCTTCAGGGAGTCGAAATAAGAAAAAGTGTTACACAAGAGCTGCTCGAGCAGCGAAGAGGAAAAATACTGATTAAAGCCAAACGATGAAACAAGTCTTTCTTTGTTGCAGTCGCTCATCTCGTCACTGATCAGACTTCCTGATAAGAAGTGGATTCAGCTTCAGTGATGTCAGAACTCCTGTTTGGAAGCGTCGAGGGTGAACATCACCCTCACCATGTGCTGCGTAGGGATCGTGAGCAGTCGAACGTTGCAGCTCTGTTGCTGCATGTCTTTTTTTTATTGTGGTTGTGCATGTGATGTAAACGTGTCTCATTAGACAGCCTGTGCTTTGGGGACGCTACTTTCCTACGCTCTCCGAGCATCCTTAAAGGTCACGTCACTGGAGGTTATGCATTCGAGTAAAAGTAGATTAATCCTACAGATCCAGATGTGTTGCCCTCTGCTGGCCGTTAGAAAGAAGGCAGGCTTTAAGACCTCTTTGAACCTAAGACAAAATAAAAAAAGATTGTGGTAGCTAGCTTTTCTGACAACCTGCCATGTTTCCCCAAATTGTGTTTTTTTTTTTTTTTTGCCACATCTCAAAGAGCCATACTGCAGAAAAGTAACTGCAGTTCTGACTTCAATGTTTTTTCCTCCTCGCTCTGATAACGCCGCTTGCCCTCTAACCCAAATCAGTGCAACGTGAACACCATTTTTCCTTCCCTCCAGCGGGGCGGCAGGCGACTCGGTATCGAGCGGCTGTGTATGTGCTCACTGCAGCGGGTTGTATTGATGACAGCTTTAGTGTGTCACAGACAGACGGGGGTGTTTGTTTTCAGTGAGTGATGTCGAGACAAATCGGCTGAGATCTCATCACGCCGTTCCTGAGAAGGAACCTTTTGTGGGCGGAGGCTCGTACGGCCCAGTTTGATCCAGCCTTCATTAAAAGGCTTTCAGACTGAACGCTGGGACGCGTCTCTGCCGCTGCGAAGGGGAAGACGGCGAGCGTTTCACTGTCAGCCGCAGGGGTGGTTTTGGCGGGATGACTCTTGTCACGGATGGAGAGAGATTTAATTTGCCCCTTCGCCACCAGTGAGACAGTTTCACGTTAGGCTTGTTGAACCCTCCCATTACAAGCCCAACGAGCCTGAATTTCATAACAGGAGGGCTGTTCATCTCTACATGGCTGACATGTTTGTGAAAGTAACGCTCAGATCGCCGCACTGCAGGGAGAAGCAAAAGAGAGAATAGTCAAATCATGTGGAGCCTCCAGAACTACCAGATTACCTACTAAAGATATTGATTGTTCTAAGCTACCCCAATCACAGGCCTTTGGAAAGTCGGGGGCTGAACCAAATGTGCAATCTCCCCGCCCCCGCTCCTCACTCAGACCTTAAGATAAAAGACCAAGCCAGATTAATGAGCAGTGATTGTTTATTGACGAGACCTTCACAGGTTTTATTCAGACAATCAGTGATTAATTCATGCGTGTGATGACTCCATTCAAGTCAGAGAGCTGTCACTTCTTCGTCAGCCCGAGTGGCGTTCTTCTTCACAACAGCCTCGTGCAAAAGTGGAAACACACAGGATGATGGAAATGAAATGTTAATGCGGCTCTGCGTTTTTGTTTTTTTTGTAGTTTAGCACTTTAAAAAAAATCTGATAAAAAGTGGAGCAGGAAACTTTATCTGCTGCACCAAAACTAACCCATCCAGCCCCACACCAGAATCATTAGTAAACCCAAAATTAGCTTTAGCTTAGCTTTAGCTTAGCTTTGGGAAGGGGAGTGTGATTTCTGTTTGGACAACCAGATGGTGTGACGTCCTCATACTACACACAGACATAACAAGAAGGAAGCTTTAGGGAAGAAACATTTCTCTTCAGCGTTTCTTGACCAGACCAACGAAAAGGAAAAAATAAAATAACAAAAAAGGATTATAGCACGAGAGGATTCGAATGAAACACGAGGGGAATGACTCGTGTTGTTGTACTGTAGCAGATCTTCAGCCACCTCACCTTGACTTAATTGAATCAAGAGCAGTGTGAACTGAAAGTGCTTATAAAAATAGCAGGGCGACAAAATCCTATTGACCCACAGCACTAATAGTAACAGCAGACTGTTGACAGTAAAACATGAACATCAATATTTATGTGTCGAAAGGAAGCCAGTCATCCATCTTCTGACCTTTAAGTTCACAAAGACATGTTCAGTGAAAGGACCCCTGCTGTCCAAACGAAGCGTTCTGATGGTGACGAGTTTTATCAATGAAGTCGGCTGACAACTCGTGGGAGCTTCGCTTAATGCATGACATTGATTTGACTCCACAGGAAGCCAAGAGAAGGGCACTGGCTTTTTGTTCTACCATCCTCTCTGGACCCTTCATCTTCAACATATACAAGAATAACACGATCGATCTTCATCAACAGACTTTGTCACCATCCATCCTCTTATTTCAGTACGAGATAAAAGAGCTGCGTGAGGCTATACGTCCTGAAGGTCGCACCCTGCACACGTCCTGAAGGTCGCACCCTGCACACTGTATGTACCCTTACTGCTGTTTAATGTCTGCTCTGTGTTCGTGCTCCGGCAGGGAGGTGTTGGGGAACGTGGAGGTGATGCAGTTGGACTTCGAGATGGAGAACTTCACCAGCCTCTCGGTGACCAGAAGGATCAACTGGAACATCGACTACAAGGGGCAGAACCCGCCCCCCGACTCGGAGAAGGTGGTGACTGAGCTGACGGTTGTGCAGCGAGACATCCAGGCCATCATCCCTCTGGCTATGGTGAGTCGAGAGAATCAAAGGGGAAAGGAGTGCACATTCAGCAGAAAACAGTCTGCACACCGTTCAGCCATTTTATTTTAACAGGTCAACGTTTGAATATAAAAACCTTTAGGATCTGAAGTGCGCACAGACCGAACTCTCTTTTATCAAATATTTAACAGGACGTCCCCCTGAGCTGTTACTTCATTAGCTGGCAACTTTCAGATAATCTGAGATCAATGATACCCTTTGAGAACAAATCTCATCTTCCACATTCTGTCAGAATGTGTTCGGCTTTCTTTCCTCCTCCGAGCTTCAGTTTTATGAATCATTCAGCGTTAAGGACAAAACAAGAAAACTGAGGGAAATATTTCCAAAATCTGGAGAAAATAATAAAAATAAGTTTCAGCCTGCACATGGAAACTCAAAATGGTGCACAAGATAAACTATCCTGTGGGCAGGTGGAAGATTCATTCTCCATTCACTCTCGTTGAGGAGCTTGATGGTGTTTCGCCCCCTTTGATATCTCAAAGAGTTTCTCTTGAGCATGTGAGCGCAGCTTCAAAATGTTATATTATTATCATTTTTTCAGTCCGTGTCCCTTCAGGAGACTTGTCATGTTAGTGTTGTTTGAATGAACTTTAATACCAGAAGTGTATTGACTTGACAAGAAGTTTGTTCTCTCGTTGTACTTTTAAGTGTCTTCATCCGTATGACAATGACCCAGTTGTGCTCAAATACGATCCGGCTGATTTAGACGAGTGTGTGCCATGTTTTCACTTCTCTACACGTCTCCACCGAGCAGACTCCTCCTGCACTGCTTGGCAGAAACTGCAGTGATATAAAGGTTGAGATGTGTTGGGCAGCTGGCGTACCGAGAGCAAACACTAAACATGAGTTAAAGGTCGTTCAGAAAATGCATGGATCAGCTCTGGACGTCTGAAGAGAAGCTCAAGAAGCTGTTTGGGTTTGTGCAGATTGAAAAAGTTCAATCAAAGTTTCTCTGCGCTGCAAACCCGTCATCAGAGATCATTACCAGCGTTCCAGGCTATTCAGTCCCAGGAGTGATATAAACACGTGTTGAAGACGGAGTCAGAGGCTGTTTACTCAAACATAAAGAAGAGACGTGTGCTGGCGTAATGCCACTCAGTGCTGGTGTCTCTCTCCTCTCTGACTGGGGTTTGATCTGTTTTTATGTTTTGGATGACTTGGGGGGGGGGGGGGGGGGGGTCGATGTGTTTCCCCAAACCAATGACAGCGCAGCAGGTGAGTTTGGAAAGTACATAAAAGTCAGTAAGCCGGCGAATATTGTGCACGCAGACGTAGCGAGAGAGAAGAGGAGATCTAATCACAGTGAGGTGAAATGGATGAAGCTTGTTCCAAAGCGAGGTGCAGCTCTTTGGATTTGCCTTCCTCTGCTTTTGATTGGACAGCAGGTGGTAAACTTAAATTATCAACTTTTCCATTTTAACAAATGTAACATGGTCAGGCAGCTCGCCGTGTCGGGTTCATGCAGAGAAGCGAGCACGCTTCCCCTGTGGTGGGCGTGTGCTTCTGGTGGCGATGAGCCCAGGAGGAGGAGCTTGATTAGATGTTGTGTTTACAAGCTGCTACAAACATTTCTGCTGACTCGACCTTTAAGGTGGCCGAGACTCTCCGGAATAAACCTGAGACACTAAGAATCAGGACAGATTTCACTTTTCTGAAGGCAGGCGTCGTGCGATGACAGGCAGGCGCATCGCCCTCACAAACACGTCTCTCCTTCTCTGTCTGCATTGACTCGCTGATTGTTAAGAAAGTAAACCAATCCCAGAACACTTAAGTGTCTATTACTCTTTTAATTGGAGCTCCTCTCACCGCCTCATGAAAGGTGGCAATTAGTGCTGCTGGTAAACAGATTATGGGAACGTAGGGAAATGAATCAAGCAGGAGTTCTTTAAGCGATGGCTGACCTGCGTACGTCTTCGGAGCTGAGGTCCCTTTGCTCGATCGTTTGAGTGAAACCAAGAAGAAGCTGAACGACTCGTGTTTAAAAAAGTACCATGCGTTGTAAGAAACAGGCGACTGGGTGCAGGTTGTGTGCAGAAGTGGAACATGTCTCGCTGACTGTTGGCAGAGCTGGAGGTCTTTGCTTATCTGTTACATTAGCGTAATTAAAAGTGTTCGTCACCTCATTAAATACAGCAGAGCTGCTGTTGTGACTTTGCACTCTGCACATCTGTTGGAACAGAAGGTTTACTTCATATCTCTGCTCCTCTTGTAATATGGGATTAGCGTGCTTCTTGTACCCAGGTGTGTTTAGCTGCGTTGCAGAGGCTGTGGCTTCCCCTTGTTAAAACTGAAAACACTCTGAAGGAGGGCGATGGCGTGATCGCAGCGCTATTTAGCTGCCATCATTAGGCTCAGGACTCGTTTAGATAGCAGCAAAGCAAGCAGGTGTGGTCGTTGCTTAAATGCACACTGAGGTAGGGAGAGAAAACTCCCATGAGAGAAAACTCCCATGATTCCCGCCATCTTTTTTTAAAGTGTAGTATTGATTGAGAGCCCCCTGGTGGCCATATCTACATACTGTATCTTTAAATATTTCTACTACCCGGGGATATTGGCGCCGTCTCGTCACTGTACAAAGATCATACAAGGACTGAGCTCAGTCAGGCTCTCACTGTGGGATTTCTGTCCGTGCTTCCAATTAGTCTCTGAAGTATCGTCAACATGTTCAGCAACACAAACAGTCACATTTCACTTCAACACTCAATTTCAGACCAGCTCAGATCAACCCCACCTGCTCATTACTCTCTCCCAGTTGTCGGCCGTCTCTGTGAAACGGGGGATTCTGGTGGAATCTCTGAGTCTATAAAAACTTTCTTCCCATCCGACAGCATCTATTGATTTTCAAATCTGAGGGAGAGTCCTGCAGGTATAGCTCCTGTAGTGCCTTGAAAGTTGCGGTTTAATCCATCATTCCAGTTGTGTGCACTAATTGGATTGTAAATCATATCAAAAGAAGAAGGTGGACGTTCCGGTTCCCCAGCAGGAACGCGACTGGCGACGCTAAGAGAAGCATGATTGATGAAGTGAAAACAAGGAGTTTCATCAGAGCAAACGGGACACGACAGCTCGGTCATTACGGCAGGTTGATGGAGAGCTAATGGTGGCTGATGGCGTCTTCAGTAAAGGTGTCTGCTGTTCGATCTGAGCGTTTACTTTAATCTCCCTAATCGACTACATTTGAATCAGGAATACAAACTTCCATCACTGCTCCCACTCATTCCTGCAGATCAACGTGCATCGTCGTCGTGTGGTCGTGAGGTCATTTCGAGATGCTACGTGAGACAGAGGGAGGGGAATTAGAAACAACTCATTTGGTCCGCCTTGGATTGCCGTTGGGTCGCTGGTCAACCGGTGGGACACAAAAAGAAGAGTGTGTGCACATCCAAAACAAATTCATACATGTGCAAACACTGTTCAGACTTTAATAAGGGCAAAACTTCCATCCAAGAGATGTTACATGTAAATGGAGTTGAGCTAGCGTAGCGAGTTCTCTAAAGAGCTTTGACAACGACACATTCACACACTGATGGCGAAGCAGTGGGAGCAACTTGCGGTGACGTGCCGTGCCAAAGAACAAACAACGTGGTCAAAGTCATACAAACATTTAGATCTCACCGTCAGGTCAGATGCATTCATGCCTTCTTTTCGAGTTTCGTTGTTTACCTTTGATTCTCATCCCAGGTAATGACTCTCCATCCCTTTAATTAGAAGTGGCTCCAGAGTGGAGACATGAGTGACAGTGGAAGGTGTGTGATTACCTATTGTTACGGACACGCCGGTTATGTTCAACCTTGTCTGCATGTTGTTGCTTTGAAACCTCCCTTCAGGCTATTTTAGAGTAATGTGAATACATTAATGACTGTGATTGATTGTTACATGGAGGAACAGTAATTACTGCTGTTCAGGCTATAAACCTGAAGTCTGGATTTGACCCTGCAGCAGGTGCTTATCTCAGGTCCTTCACCATGCAGCCTTGAAGTAGTAAAGTGATGTTTTCATGTTGAACAGCAGAATATGCTGCTATTAGCACAGCGAGCGGGGCCGCAGTGTATTCATCTAATCAAGCAGTGTGTCTCGAGTGCTCTGCGAGCTGCCTGCGCTGCTGTGGTCAGGGAATGATAGATTGGAAAACAGAAATGAATCAGGTCAGAAGTTGCCAAGAAAAGGATTCCTTCCAGTGAAGCTGAAGACTTTCTGTGTCGTTGGACATCCTTCAACTTCATCTCCTTTGATCAGTAGCAGATGCAAAGCAACGGGCACCTTCCAGCTGGTGTCACACACCCACTGACAGCTCGGAGAAACAATTCAGCACTTTTAGAAAAGTGCTGATATGAAGCAGTGGGAGGTTCTCATGTCTCTAAAATACAAACACCATGCATTTTGTGTTTATCAAAAAACTCGAGTGGACGACTGCTGTTGCTGTTGACTCAGGGTCGAGTGAAGAAGACGGAGAGAAAATGAAGAAAGAAGAGCTGATGAAGCAACAGTTAAGGAGAATGAAGGAGAGGTTGTTCCGGTTGGCAGAGCACAGATTGTGTGCCAGCTCCAGTTGACCTGCTGCAGAGGAGAGCAGGAAGAATCAGCAGCGAGTTTACAATGTGAAGAAAAGGGAGACCATCCCAGAGTGGGGAAGGTTAAATCAACCCCGAGGCTTATTACACAGTTTAGGCCGCTATTAACACACCGCCATCGCAGCGCTCATTCACAGGACACGAGGAGCCGCCGAGGAGGCAAGGAAAGAGGAAACAGGAAGGAGGATGCAGAGCCGGCTGTAGCTGCTCTGTGCACACAGAAGCTTCCAGATGTTAAATAAGCAATGATGTTTTGTGTGGCACAGATTGAAGTCACGCATCGCATTAGAACATGTATGTGTTTGTCTGCGCTCGTAAAGACGCACATCGAGCGTAATGCATTGTTTACATTATTCACTAGCGGGGTGGAAATGTTGCTGAGCATCTCTGAGCCTCACACGCTAAGTAACCTCGCTTTAGTGCTTGTCGAAGCAAGGACCCTGTGGGTAATTCCAACAAGCCTCCTCTGTGATGGAATACATTTTGGATGACAATAACATCGAACAAATTGCCGTCTGTAATCTGTAAACACGGCTCAGAACAAAAGGAGAAACAGTTGTTGTAAACCTGGGGAGCATTTGGATCGGCTCGTAACACGCACACAAACATCTGAACCGGTGCAGCGAGATGATTGAAACAGAGTGTGTGTTGTCTGCGTGCCAGACATGATAAAGACGTGTAACAGAGCAAAAGAAAATGACGGCTGACATCGTTCTGTGAGTGGGACCCAGAGGCGGGTCGTGGAGCCCATGTGTCTGAGACGCTTTGTAAACGGGCTGTTTTCAGTTTCTTGCTTCTGTCTCCAAACTGCACAATTGTTCAGCAAATAAATCTGATTGGTTGAAAAATACAGGAGTTCAGATTGGAGATCCTGGACGTGTTGAGAACGTATCGTTTGGCAATCGGCCAGTTCTTCTCCTCTCTTCTTCTTCTTCTTCTTCTTCTTCTTCTTTGCTCGCCACTTTGTCATCCGCTCATTCGTTCAGACTGTAAATGTGTTCAATCACAAGTTGACCTTGATATAAAGGCAGCATTTATGGCGGCCCTTATTCCGTCATGTGCTGCCTCCCCCCCTGGTCCTGGAGCAGAAGCCTCCCGCTGTGAGGTGAGAATGTGAAGATTTCAGAGGCGGCCTGTTCTGGGAGTTTTCATGAGGATTAGAAAAAAAAACAGGTAAAATATGAAAAGAAAATAGACGTCATAGCATCATCATGTTGAGTCAACTTGAAAACATCCAATACAACCAAAACAAGCCAATCAGCTTTCGTACGACACTGAAATGACAACTATGTATTCCCATTTAACGGAGGATCTAATAACTGTTTTGGTGCTTCGTTACGAACATAGCAATTACATGAAATGATAGCTTTGTGACTGATTTCTGTACCAGGCCGATTACAGGTAAGCATAATTAGCACTCCCGAAGCAGCACACATGCAATTCTAAAGTGTCTGGGGCAGCGTAATACTTACCACATGCCAAAACAGCAAGCAGAGCTCAGGGAGGATGTCTTTCAATTAGGATTTCACTCCAGAGTCCGGACGCTTATCCACAGAGGTCTGCGGCGCTTCCCTTCCCATAAATTGGCTGCATGTTTAATAAACTCAACAACAAAAGACAACAGAGCTGCTCTCGCTGCAGGTTCAGAAAGGTTTCATTAAAAGGTTGAATTTGCATCTGACGAAAGCTGAAATAAATCTGTGATTTTTTTTTTTATTTGCTCGCAATTTTTCAAAAGATTTACAAACTAAAAAACAAAGAATGGTGCCATCTGTTCGATCATTATCTCAGCAATCATTGTGATGAAGATGTGTTTGATTTCCCAGAACATAAAGTGTGAAGTACATCTTACAGTTTGAGCTGAATCCTTCTTTTACAGTTGTTTAATCTCGGCATGGCTCGATAAGTGAACTGGAACGTCTCCAGCACCAATATCAGCTTCTACATTCGGTCCGACGTGGCCGACCCTCCGGTTCCCTACAGAATGATCCGCTCCCCAATAAGCTGCTGCCAGCAGTCCTTTAAAAAACATGTTGTTCTCTGTTTCTCCCTGGACGAGAGAAACACACTTGAGCTGGTGATTGATTTCTTTTACAGTCACACAAAGCCTGACAATCGAGCTCCTTTGGGAGATATTTGAAAGATATTTATTACCGAGTCACGGCTGAACGTATAAATCACAATGTTATTAAGGTCACAAATAAAAACACTACTTCTGTGTCGCATGCTATTTTGTCCCTTTTGGTGCACCGTCCTTTGGCCAACATATAGATGTAGAAACATGACACCACTTGTTCTAATGTCGTAACTTAACTTGTAAAAGTGTAGCCCTGTAAAAAGAATAATCCATATATTTCATAAGACTCTGGATTGTTACAGACCACACAGCTGTAGAAAGTGAAGCACCACAGGCCTTTATTTTTAATATGGCGTTAAAATTGTTTTGAGATGAAGTCGACGTGATTTGAAATTAATCAAGATTTACTATTGAAATTCAGCTTTTAGCATTAATGTTTCACGGTGCTAATGTAATATTAACCTTCTCAGAGTGTGATCCCTTGGATGCTAAAGTGATCAAGTCACTTTTCTCAATTATAGAATCAACATATCTCGTATTTCTCCGTGTTGTTTAAAGCTGATTGGCTCAGAGACGGGTGATGTGTGTAGTTTGCAGCGAGGTCATGAATGATATTGATTCTCACTGCAAGCAGCCGAGCTCTGTGGCCTGAATCATCGATCTATTGAAGCCTACGCAGAGCTTCATTAACAAAAGAAATATCTGACAAAGCATTCGTTTACACGGCTCTTTTCACTTAAGATACAATGCAGGGAAGTTAATGGACAACTGGCCACGCTACAGTGTGTTACAGTACATAATGGAGTTCCTCAAGGTTCTGTGCTGGGTCTCCTTTTATTCTCTGTTTAACCTTCATTCAACCTTTTATTCTCAAGATAATGAACATAAACTTCCCCCGAACACATCACCTCGCTGTTACGTCTTTGTTTTTATTGTCTTTATGTTTTTTAGTTGATTTTAGTACCTGAACAGCACTTTGACTGAAAGCGCTTTATAAATAAAGTTATTATTATTATTATTGTTTAATTTCAGTCATCACCGAATCAAGAGCAAATCAGAAATGGTCAAAGCGGTCGATTATGAACCTTTCTTATTCTGTCTTATTCTAATCCCTCCTGATAATCCTCATTCTTCTGGGAGGATCGGGGATTAATTCATCTGAACTCCAGACGTTTATCACCGCAAGAAAAAAAACTGGATCTCCTGGAGGCCTGTATGTTTGTTTCACAGTCCTCACACTGGCTTAAAAAGGCCAAAGACGATGTATATAGGTCAGATTATGATTACATGGGAGTTGATATGAAACCGACAGGATTACTCGTGGATTTATTGACTTCACACTCAAGATTGATGCTCTCTTTTCTTTTGTACAGATTAAGATGATGAGCTCAAACCGCTTCACTACAGTGTGCAGTCGTTTTCAATGTGCTTATTGTATTTTCATCAGCATTGTAAATTAGGGAATCTGTATTTATTAGCTTCAATAAAGGCTTAATAGTAATAGTTAACTGTGTGCAGAAGTAGAGAGTGCAAACGGAGTCTCCTGTATAACAACATCTTCAGTGGATTTTAATGCAGTGTGCCGTGTGTACATTATGAAGTTGTTTTGCACTTTTATCAGCTTCTCATGTCAGAAAAAAAAGTGAAATGAAAACTGAATTATGGGGAGGGTTGGGCGCAGCGGACCGAGCTGTTGGGTCGTGTTGATGTACGGAGACCTCAGAACATGCAGCGAAGATCAGAAGCCACCCTGCGCCTCGTTTGTACCCTCATGAGGGTAAATAAACAAAAAGATACAGAGATAAATATCTGAGGCTTCAATTTAAATATACGTTTTTCTTTGATTTGGGGAGATTTGCGTTGGCTTCATCTCTCCCGGGCTGCACGTTTGTCGCCAACATATCTGCTTGAAAAAAAAAAGTTCAAACATTAACTGAAGGCCGAGTGTGTGTGTGTGTGTGTGTGTGTGTATTTTAATTGGTCGTTTGCCTTTCAGTGCGTGCCAAATCAAAAAGCAGACGAGATGAAGGCAGCCCTCTTGTTTATAGTTTATCTGAATTAAAGGATTCATTTTAACATCGAGTACGACTCTGTGTTATTGAGTATGACCGTTTGATTCCTTTAATAATTTATTAATGAAGTTTTTATTTTTCCACTAATTGAAGCTAGTTTTGTCCATTAGCCATTTTCTTCATGTGGCTTCTTCTGCGGTCTCCTGTTTAGCAGGTTTATTTTCTTCACCAGAGGTTCCTTCCACTTATCAACATTACACACCATCGTGACACCTTCACTGCCTGATGCTGTTTTACAGGTTTGTTGTCTCTGTGAACATCCAGGTCCTAACCTGACACCTCCATCACATCATGTATACAAGTCCAGTTAAAGTCATCTCTTCACTGTAACATGAAATCTAGACGTGACGCTGTGATTTACCTGCCAGGGACACATTAAAGCACACGCTTCCTAAAATGACTACACGGTTGTGATTATCACTCTTCTTTCATTTCCATCCTATTTCGTTCCAATTTGGAGCGGCTTCCAGTCGCTCGCTGGGACATCAGCGCACTTGAAATGGAAATCTCAGTTGATGAAATCCAAAGCAAGTTGTCTCCGTAAAATGAGTTTCTGTGTGCCGCTGAGAGTATCACCTATGAGCTGCTGGAGCCGCGGGTAATGGCGTTAACTCTGGACATCAGTAGATGCTGATGAAATATCACGGAGTATCACTCCCCACCTCTCGCTGTGTCCTTAATGTCATGTCTCTTTTTCATGTCTCCGTAGGACACTGAGATCATCAACACGGCCATCCTGACCGGACGCACAGTGGCCATCCCTGTCAAAATGGTTTCCATAGAGATGAGCGGGGCTGTCACTGATGTCTCCGCCTTTGTGCAGTGCAAGTCCTCTAATGAAGACATTGTTAAGGTACAGCAAACCTGATTTCTTCAATCCCTGTCTGTCAAAGTGTCTCCTATAGAGATGAATGGAGGAGGCCTTTTCATGCTCCGTGCACTTACAGTCCTCCAATGAAGACCTTGTTAAGGTGCAGCAAACCGGATTTCCTCGATCCCCGTGTCTGGAGGAAGATGTCATTTTAGAGAGTGTAATCCCTTTACTCCTCCACTGATGAGGGGCTGTGGCCCAGCGGCACAGGCCCAACGACAGGAGCGCACGAAAACACGAAAACAACGCTGTGATTTTATTCCAGCAATACACCGGGGATAAACTCAATGAATGTATGACCACAGGCATACAACTCTAAATATAAATCAATATGGTTCCAAGGTTGCAGTAAAAGCTCCCTGATATGCTTCTCAGAAACTCAGCGCTGGTCGTCAGAGAGGCCTTTCGTTCCCAGACTTCAGCTCGTACAGTTTGAACCGACCAATCGACAGCCTCCCTGGAGTTGTGCCGTTAAGTGTCGCATGCATTATTTCTGTGGAAACCAAAGTTTGTCAGTAAACATGAATCTTTTGGATGCTTTTTCTTTTTTTTGTTGGTGTTTCTCACTTTTTGATGAATTATTTCAAGCCGCAGGTCTTAGTCATGATCCCTGCAGGCAGATATTACCCCGCCGTCCCAGGATGCAGGGAACACAATCAACACTCGTGCTCACAGGGAGAACACAGTCGCAGGTCTAGTTTGTTGATTAAATAAATTAAAGTGGGATCAAAATGACTTGCAGAGCACATTAGAGGCTGTGATTACACCGTTATTATTTTCTACAGTCAATTACCGTCGGAATAGATTGCTCTATAGGCAGATAGCATAATTGTATAGGCAGTGAAGTGAAGTGTTGCAGTGCTGTGTTGGACTGCTGATCATATTAGAAGTGATGGTGTGAGAGGAGATGTGACCTTAGCTGGAGTAAACAGGATATAATGTGTATCATTACTGTAGATTTAAATACACAGAACACAAACAGCTTCATCGGTCTCCTCAGATTCCCTCTCTTCACTCGTCCTTGTGTTGCATCTACCGACGTATGGTTCATGAAAATGAGTCCTTTAAGGAGGTCAGAAGGCATCAGAGTCAGCATCGTCGAGACGTCATAAAGTTTAGTTTAACCCCAGTTACTGTTCTGCTGCTTGAGCTGTGACCACGCTTCCTCAGAGCTTCATGACGTTGGACCTTTTCTCATCTTAATTGTGAAAAGAAAGCGAGGACTTCTCCCTGCGGGTTTCATCTCATTCATCAGGTCGTGGACAGGAGCGTCAAACACACAGAGTGGAATCATGTTTGAAAAGGATTCTTTGTTTTAATCAGCAGGAGGTCGGCGTTTACCGTCCAACACATGAGGAAAATAAGCGTGTGTCATCTCCCCCGCGTCTCCCAGAACAGCTCCAGACTGTTTGAGCCTCTCGAGATGAAGAAAGGTTTCGGCAGCATACAGCACTTGATCAAACTCCCGAACCCAAAATTGATCTCCTTCTCGTGTAAAGAGCTGCACAGCTATTGGAAATCTATCTGCGTGCAGTATCAGCCGCAGGAGAATCCAACCGCACTCGGAGGGAGAGAGAGCGGCGAGGACGTGCCTCGCAGGATGATCAAATTTGACTTCTCCCGGTTGTAAATCGTCTCCCTGTAACAGAAATCTTTAAGTTGGACCGTATTAATTCCTCATATTCGAACAATTCTCCGTCCTGTCTGTTGAGAAATCCTTTAGCTCATTGAATAGTGAAACTAATACATCAAGTCAGACTAATGAAAGTAGTGGAGCAGCTCCTCAAGGTCAGGTGAAGCAGGTTGGATAGTAGATTTAACAGACTGAGGCCGTGGAGCCATAAAACTGAATCAGATACTGACTTCAATCATATTGGTCCTGACTGGCCAATATCGCTTCTTATTAAAAGACCTGTATCTGTCCAATATTTCCTCTCTGATATACGGGACTGTCTCCAACGTTCGCCGCCTCACACTCTCATCTGCTGCACAAATTTGGAGGGAAAAATAGATTTCTGCAAAAGAACAAATGAGACTATTTAAGCAAAAAGCCGATCGATGAGTTGGCTGCATGTTGGGCGGACGATCGCTCGCGTTGCATCTCAGAGCGCCGTCGATAGAAGAGAACAGGTGTAGCGTCGGGGATGGTCCGACCCGGTGCCGCACGTCGTTTATCACGTTTCATTATCCATTAAAGACAAGGCGCTGGGCCATGTGATATCGAGTGGCTTTGCTCCAGCGCTCCTGCACGTTGAACATTCGAGGCTAATTTAAAATGAGCCCTTCAGGCAGCCGGAAACGCACGAGTCATGACAGTTCAATAAATCCCTGCAGAACTAAACAGAAATAAAAAAAAGATTCGAGGCGAGCACGGCAAATGGGAAGCACTCCATGACTTTGTTGTTTGTTGTTTCGCCCCGCACAGAACTGTCATGGCACCAGTCACAGGGATCTATTTTAATCAACATCGTCTTGTTGTCATCGCGGCGTGATGCTCGTCGTGTTTTTGTTATTTTTTTCTACCTCGAAGACGAGCGGTTGCAAACACACACTCTGCTAAGCTTGTCAGATGTGCCGCTTGCGTCGTGACTTGACGCTGCATCTCAAACACGTTTAAAGTCAAATTATTTCCCAGACTGTTGCACGAATGAAGCTTCATGCTCATTACAATATCCCTCTCATTTGGATGTAAGCCAGACAACAGGCGCTCGTTTCTTTCCAACTTTGGGAGTAAGAAGTCGGTGTGAGGCTGTCGTTATTCTGCAGCTGAACTTTTAGTTAGTTCTGTGGTTGCAGTGTGCATGAAGAGCATTTAGCATAGAAGCTAACGCTGTGTGTTGACGTGCATGAAAAAACGAGGCTGTGATGTTGTGTCGTGAGGGAGGGGGGGGGGGGGGGGGGGGGGCGTGCCGGCCAACATAAGCAACAGAGACTAAACCACATCATGCACATGTACTGTACCAGCGTGACACATTTACACTGCGACAACTCAAACCTGACAGAGTCTGATTACAAGTATCTCATCAAAAACTCAGCGATAGAGCCACCAGACAAGTCCTGCTCGACGATATCACACGCCTGCACTGCTTGTTTGGAGTTAAAATAGCTGCCAGTGCAGAACGCAACATGTTCTTAAGTTTCTTAAATAATTATGTAAATTAAGGAAATTCAAACAATCTGCAATCCTAACTGGAGGGATGTGGACAAAACAAAACTTTGAAGAGCTTCATATTCAGCTGAAGAGAAACACTGATTGAAACTGTTTTTCACATTTTATTTTTTTTAATTTTATGGACGAATCGATTTGTCAAGAAGATAACAGAAAAGCATTTTGTGAATCGTTGGTTCTTCCTGTCTTCAGGGACAGCTGTTGTTTTTCTGCTGTCTGTTTAAACTTCCCTGCAGCTCTGTTGGAGTAACTTTTTTTTGTTTCGAGTTCGACTACTTTAAAAACACAGTTTCTGAATAAACTTGTGATACATGCACATTTACATCGACACAGTATAGCTGAAGGGAAGAATGTGAGACTTTTTGTTGCAGTCGATCTGAAACCAAAACAAACTGCTGTTTGTGTTGTTGGTCAGGCGACGCCTCCGGCCGCACACCTCCAGCATGTTTATTGCTCGAGCTGCAATCAACTGTGGTCTGCATTGTTGTGTTAGCCGCTAAATGTTAGCGCTTGTCATTTAGCTCGTAGCTTCACATTGCATGTAAACTTACTTGGAATGACACGTATGTGACACCGAAAGAAAAAAAGCTTCTTCCTCTCTCTAGTTCTTTTTATACACAAGGGGAGGAGCCGGCCGTCCCGTCCGTGTAAACACAGCACTGACAACAACACAGCCAGCAGGACTCCAGCTTCTCCCTCACTGGAGACAGTCAGGACTCACACACACATTCACACAGGACACACTGGAGTTATGATTTGTTGGTGTGTAAAAGAATCTAATTCTTGCTCGAAAGAAAGTGGACAGTCCGAGTAAACAAAGGTTGTCGGTTCCCATTAAAGCTCATTTTTCCATACTTCGATACCTTGGCCTTGTGCTTCCATTTTTCTGTCAGATTTTTGGACAAGGGCCAGTTGAAGTCAAGTTACTCTTAGTGTCCTCTTACGTACAAATCCTTCTCCATGATGAAACTGTCTCCCAGTTTGGGTGGAAATCAGGAAACTGGCAAGCACAAAGCCAAGACCTCAAGACAATTCAGATCCGTGCGGATGACCTGGACACCTGACTGAGAGCAGGGCTTTATCACCCAGCATCCAGTTTGGACCCCACTAATCCTCTCCTGACAGGAACGGGCCAAATCCTGTGATAGCTGCAGACTCAGATGTTCAAAAATAAAACGAGGACGATGAGTTCCCGATCCACATTTTCTTTCGGACATGCATGGCACACTTTGTTTTATCTATATATAGAGGTTAATTTTCTCATTTGCATCAAAAACCCTTCAGAGTTTAAAGATCTCTCCTTTGCAAAATGAACTTAATAAACAATGTGAGGACATTTTAATTAAACCAAACGATTTCCAAAAGCCTCCAAAGTCTCCCAGCTTTCCGTAACAACGGCTCATTTTCACACTCAACATCATTAATCCCACCAACAACGGCTCTAATGGGGGCTGGCTCATTTAGCTAACAGAGCTAAATGAACTCATTGGTTGCACTTCTCTTGAAGCCAGCACACATCCATCACACAAAGAAAAGCTTCACAACAGCTCCGAGACACAATCCCAGTAATGCGGGCCATATGTCAGCTTTCATTCACTGTTCATTCAATACATATGTTATCCATAACTGGGAAGAGCCATTTGGCACGATGCTGGGGCGATTTATTTCGGGAATATTTAAATTCGGAAGCAATATCCGGGATGGATGTGTTTTGGAAGCATGTGGCACCCAGCATGAATACGTAAATGTCTTTGAGATGGCTCGATGTGTCTAAGTGCTGGTTAAGTCTTTACACGTGTCTTGGGTGTTACGACATCCCACTGTCATACGGTTGATACATTCAAAGCAGAAAAAGGCAGCTTTAAGCAGCTGAGGTGAGATTTTACCACAACCGGAAAGAAATGGATGAATATTTCTCTTGCATCCATTTTTTGTGTGTTTTTTGTGTTTGTTTCCTTTTGGCTGCTGGGTGACCAGGTGGCAGGCAGAGGTGCAGCACACAACACGGGCTGGGGCTGCACTCCAGTATGTTGCGTGTCTTTCCTCTATCTGTCTTGACCTTTCCTGCTGTCAAATAAAAGCCGGGGTGTCCAGTGTGCTCTGTAAATTTAAAAATATATACTGTGCTGTCAGAGCACATGAGCCGCCTGTCCTCTCTCAGAGCCAACACCTTCAGCACACGAGCGTGTACAGACACGAGGTAGCTCGTCTTTCACTGTGCCGACAAAAAAACACACTTACTCCAAAACAATCTGTAATAATCAGAGTTCATCAACCCTACTTTGAGTTTTCTCTGATTAATGTTTGATGAACGTTTACTCACTGAACATGAACATTTAGCTGTTTTTGAACCCACCGTTGACCGTTTGAAGCCTGGCAACAATTTGGGATATCATTTTTGCTTGTCCCTAAAATTGCATTAACATGTTTGGTTTTTTTTAAAGATTGATTTGTTGGCTTCATTTTAAAGACGTGACTGTGGATAGAGTTGGAAATCAGAGAGAGAGAGAGAGGGAATGACATGCAGGAAAGAAGTCACAAATCAGATTTGAACCCGGGCTGCAAACTATTGCTTCTGTATATGCTCAACATTTAAACTTAAGGGGATTGTATTGTTTGGTTATATTCAGGAGACACCTTGAGAATACACATAAGAGATTGAATCGGGGGATTTTCAGTTTTGTTGGCCAATTCCAAGGATTTAAAGTATTCCATTAATTTCTGTTTAATGTCAGTTCCCTTTACTCGAGAAGGTTCAAGTTACTTTATTTTTTAATGTAGGTTAATTTGGTTGTAGGGAGAGTCACTTGTACTTAATAAAACACAGACATTACATAAAACATACAAAATGCAAATGCATGCTCTATTGAGGTCAGAGTAGTAAAAAACTGAAGTCATGTGTAAGTAATAAGCAGGCAGTGTAAAGGTCATTAATTAGTCACAGAAAGTCTGGAGTTATGTCTGGAGTCTGACTCTGGATTGTGTGTTGAATACGTTTAACTACAATTAGTGCAGAATAAAGGACGACGATGCTGTGAGAGCATTGCTGGCTTGAAAGACAGAAGCTGCTCGCTTCACTTGGAAGCATTTGGCAAAATCAATTCAGTTAATGTTATGGACTAAATGTGTGAAAAGCCCTTAGTTATCTTCACCTTTATTGACCTCGCCAGTCTTCAGCTGTGCACAATGTGACCAGCGCATGACCAGATGCAGGCGGCACTTGCTCTTGCTCTGATGATCAGTCTCCACCCAGGCAATCTGCTGGCACCATGGAAGATGCCACAGCGCATTAGCCGCAGTGTGACGGCATGTGGCGGCTCAGTGTGTGAAAGCCCTCCTCTGCAGGCCCCACAGGGCCACTGATACCCACGGTTGCTAACAGCTTTTGACTTGCAATTAGCCGGCCAAGTTTATCAGCAGCAATAGCCGCGGGAGCCGAAGCAGCACAGCAGCTCAGGCTCGTTTCTTTCTTTTTTTTTTTTCTTTTCAGCGTGTGTTGTGTGTTCCTGTGTTGTGTACTTGTGTGTTGGCTGTAGGGAAGAAGGGAGTACATGTCAGGCAGATGTTCTCCACTCACTCTAATAGAGCCGGCCTCGCTGTGATTAATCAAGGTGGCTGGGGTCATTGTGTTGAGCCACTTCTTCTTCTTTCTTTTTTCTGACTTGCTTGTATGACCGCCAGTGTTTGGGAGTAGTGAACAACATGTGCACGTTTTGCATTCGTTTGCTGTTGAGCTAGATTCATAATGTATAGTGATGTGAGCTGTTAAACTGCAAAAACTCAACGTTATGACAATGTTTACACTAAAACATCAATAAAACTTGGACTAAACCTATTTTAGACATTTTGTTGAGTTCTAACATCATCTAAAATATTTCCCGAAGTTTTAGGCAGAGAGAACTCCCATGATTCCCCGTGAGCCTCGACGTCATCTTTTGTTTTTGTAGTACTGATCGAGAGCCCCCTGGTGGCAGAATCTACATACTGTATCTTTAAGGAGAAATAATGATCCTTTTATTTTGTAGTCTGAGTCGTATTATTATTGCTAATGTGTTGCAGGCAGAACACAGTGTGTGGGGAAAAGGAGCTGAGCACGTTGGCTGTAAAGTCTTTGGGTATCTGAGGACGCTCCAGCTTCTCTTTAATCTCCACAATCAGACGTGGAATTCTCTGCATGTGCAGGGAATTAAAGCCAACAACGCTGTCATACAGTAAATGTTTTTTCTCAATTACAAACTCTCACGACAGTGATGATCTAACTGTGAACTGTGAAGAGCGCATACAAAATAAGGCCTTGGCTGTATATCAGTAATCTAAATAACTGAGTTGAAGCCAATTCTGACTGGAGGCAGACGGTATCGAAAGGGTTCCAAGAGTGGTTGGCGTTTGACTTTTTGTCTGACATCTTGTGGTTATTTGGCATCCCTTTTGCATTATCTGTTTACATCTCTTTTAACTCATTCCTCACAGCAGCAGCTTTAAATAACTCGTCGAGATTGCTCCCTTGTTTTCGGCTCTGCTGCATTTCAAAATTCACCCAGCGTGAAGCAACTCACAACGCTCGCTTGCTTACAAAGCGTAGCTCCTCCCGACACGAAGGTCCGCACACGAGCAGGTCGGCAGTGCTCGCCAAAGAGGTCAAACTTTTTACAATGGCTTTAACCAAACCGGAGGGAAAGACTGTCATGTTTTGAAGACCTTCCACCACCCACCCTTCACTCTGTCTGCATCGAGCGGGAATTCTATTACCCAGACCTCCGCCCAGTTATGATGAATTCCCAGCCCTGAGAAGACTGGCCAGCCCGACCTCCATTTGCGGGAGATTAGATCCTCTGATTACAATGCCAGCTACCTCCCACCACTAGATAAATCTTCCATGGGAGCCCAAAAGCAAAGCCCTCCAGATCCATTGCAGTTAATAATTTAGTGTTAGAGGGGACAAGTATTTATGATAATTCAGATGGAGCTGGAGCTTTCTGACTGGATGGGAAAGCTAAAGAATGGCTTTAAGTTAAAAATGGCATTTGCTGGGATTTAAATTTAGAAACGTCCATATATTGAGTTCATCCTCGGCTCTGTGACTGCTCCACAAATTATATCACATTACACGAGTGTCTGCAGAAAGGTGAAATGTGTGGATATGTTTATTAATGTGCCATGTAGGTGTTATGATCTAAAGTTCATGTGAAATGTCACACTGCTGTCAGCCTTCATGTGATATGAATTATGTGTTTGCCTAAAAGCTTCTGTTGGCATATTAGGCGTCTGTGTAATTGTTCATAGATCATTATGCGGAGGGCGGGCAGGAGGGCTGGTGGGGTGAAGACGTGCCTTGCATGCTTAATTTGCAGTGTACATGCTTAACGAACTCTGCGTTACTTAGGAGCACTAATTCGACATTCGGCTGCATAAAAGATGCAAATTAGATTAGAAAACAGCCCACAGCCTGCGAGCGCTGTTCAGCAGCAGTTCTTCCCCGCACCATGCCGTCTACACCACAGAGTCTACGGGTGGACTACTGTAAAAAGCTGCAGACTTTGGAGTCTCCGTAGATCAGGAAGAACAGGAAGCTCTGCTGGACCGTGGCTACATATTAACATATAGACTCATTTTCATAATGTTTTAATTCAAGTTACAAATTAAATAGTGATTCTGTTCCCTCTCATTTCTGGTGCTACTTAGTCATGATAGTAGTCTTGGTTTAAAATGCATAAATGCACTGTGCAGAGGCGGCATTGAGAATATTTATGAAAATGAAAGCTGTTGCTGGAAATGGCAGAAATTATACTTAAATTTCCTAATAAAGTGGAAGTGGAAACTTCCTCTTGGTCTTCCTCTTTTTTTTTTTAGTAGATTTCGACATGCTCCATATTTCTACCAAATTTCACATATGGAGCTGAAGTGAAAAGGAGGTGCCTTTAAGTTGAAGCTCAGCTGCAGGGCCCTATCAATTGAATTTGTCTCAACCAGGAGATCTATAAATATCGAACTTTTCACTCAGCCTGAGTCTTTGACAGAAAATCAAATTGCCTGAATGGGTTCACTCTGAGTAGACAGAAGGTTCGGGGCCTCGGAGCCCTTAAAGCAAACATTATGTTCCTTTTAGTGTGAAGCCTGTATGCTGCTAAGAAATCAGACAGGAAGTAGAAGGGAAGGTTGTCAAAGGCATTAAGTGAATCCTTTAAATCTGCTCTGAAACCTGCAGGAGGATTTTGGAGTGTTTGGGTTCAGGTTCAGCACCTGGCAGCCCGGTTCTGTACCCGACTAAATGTATCGCTACAGATTGTTTATGTGCCCTGAACTTTCACAAGCCTGACAGGTCCTTGATATTTGCTCCGCAGGAGGCATCAACCTTGAAATGCTGCATGATGAATTGTGACTGTGACAGCTGCATCCATACTGCGCCGTATATCATCGGCCATCGCTTAGATCCTCCAACCCGCTGACGTGACCATTACCATATAGATGGTCTGACTTGTGACCCTGATCTGTCCTAGGTGTCCATGAATTGCGACTATGTGTTCGTCAACGGGAAGGAGACACGGGGGTCCATGAACGCGAGGGTCATCTTCAGCTACGAGCACCTGAGCGCGCCGCTGGAGCTGACCGTGTGGGTGCCCAAACTTCCCCTGCAGGTGGAACTTTCCGACAACAACCTGAGCTTCATCAAAGGCTGGAGGGTTCCCATCCTGCCGGACAGAAGGTAAGGCCTAAGTGTGCTTAGAATGCTCGGCTCCTAATCCGACCTTCGGCCATCGCTCCCATCTGTTAAATGGATCGTGAGCACAAACGCTTGAGCCCAGTGTTTTAGCGTATTGTGCGGCGAAGCTGCTGATAGCTTCAGTGGTTTTAGAAACGCTCACGCTGATTGCTTTTGCTCGGCGTGAAAGAGACGGCTTCAATTGAATCTTTCAGGGCGAATGTGTCTGAGTACGCTGTGTTCTCTATCAGGAGTCCGTCTTCACACCGTACACTCTGTGAACACGATCTGTTTTTTTCTTTCTTTCTTTGCATCAGTCTGTTCCCACTTCTATCAAACTTTTGAATAATCTGTCCTGAGTTGACTTTTCTAACTTTCTCGTCTGTGACGTTTCATGACGAACACGTGCGATATGTGAAACCGGCTTCTCTGTTTGTTGGCGTGTGATGTTTTTTACTGATTAGCACTTATACGTAGGCAGCTACATTTGTGCCGCACTGAGACAATTTTACCAAGAAGGACAATAAAGTGTCTCTTTGCGTCTTGTCTCATCGTCTCTTTGCCTCTTGTCTCATCGTCTCTTTGCGTCTTGTCTCATCGTCTCTTTGCGTCCTGTCTCATCGTGTCTTTGTGTCCTGTCTCGTCATCTCTTTGCTTCCTGTCTCATCATCTCTTTGCTTCCTGTCTCATCGTCTCTTTGTGTCCTGTCTCATCATCTCTTTGCTTCCTGTCTCATCGTCTCTTTGCGTCCTTTCTCATCATCTCTTTGCGTCCTGTCTCATCGTCTCTTTGCGTCCTGTCTCATCGTCTCTTTGCTTCCTGTCTCATCGTCTCTTTGCGTCCTGTCTCATCGTCTCTTTGCGTCCTGTCTCATTGTCCCTTTGCGTCCTGTCTCATCGTCTCTTTGCGTCCTGTCTCATCGTCTCTTTGCGTCCTTTCTCATCATCTCTTTGCGTCCTGTCTCATCGTCTCTTTGCGTCCTGTCTCATCGTCTCTTTGCGTCCTGTCTCATCGCCTCTTTGCGTCCTTTCTCATCGCCTCTTTGCGTCCTTTCTCATCGTCTCTTTGCGTCCTGTCTCATCGTCTCTTTGCGTCCTTTCTCATCGTCTCTTTGCGTCCTTTCTCATCATCTCTTTGCGTCCTGTCTCATCATCTCTTTGCTTCCTGTCTCATCGTCTCTTTGCGTCCTTTCTCATCGTCTCTTTGCGTCCTGTCTCATCGTCTCTTTGCGTCCTTTCTCATCGTCTCTTTGCGTCCTTTCTCATCATCTCTTTGCGTCCTGTCTCATCATCTCTTTGCTTCCTGTCTCATCGTCTCTTTGCGTCCTTTCTCATCATCTCTTTGCGTCCTGTCTCATCGTCTCTTTGCGTCCTGTCTCGTCATCTCTTTGCTTCCTGTCTCATCATCTCTTTGCTTCCTGTCTCATCATCTCTTTGCTTCCTGTCTCATCGTCTCTTTGTGTCCTGTCTCATCATCTCTTTGCTTCCTGTCTTATCGTCTCTTTGCGTCCTTTCTCATCATCTCTTTGCGTCCTGTCTCATCGTCTCTTTGCGTCCTGTCTCATCGTCTCTTTGCTTCCTGTCTCATCGTCTCTTTGCGTCCTGTCTCATCGCCTCTTTGCGTCCTTTCTCTTCATCTCTTTGCTTCCTGTCTCATTGTCCCTTTGCGTCCTGTCTCATCGCCTCTTTGCGTCCTTTCTCATCATCTCTTTGCGTCCTGTCTCATCGTCTCTTTGCGTCCTGTCTCATCGTCTCTTTGCTTCCTGTCTCATCGTGCTGTATTGAGTTAAATCAAATCAAACCGTTTCTTCCTGTGTCGTGTCCTATCCTGTCATACTGGTTTTGTTTTTTTTGTCTCATCTCGTCTCATGCCTTGTCCCATCGTCCCAAACCAAAGTACCGTACCAGACGTCGATACGATAGTGTCATATCATATTCTCTGTTTACAGAATGAATCGGAACATAAACTGACTTTTTGTTGGAGAGGAAGAAACGCATCACTCCCCGCTAACAAAGACAGCCATGTTTATTCACACGAGAATGGAAGAGCACAGCTGACACACTTGCTAGTTTTCTGTCTTCTTGTTGTTTTTTTCAAAGTACACACGAGTTAACAGATTGATGAAGTGGTTAACAAGCAGGGAAAAAAAGAGGAGAGTGATATAACGAGCTTTATTCTGGGTTTTTAAAAAAAGAGAGCATCTTCCATTGAAAAGGTCAATCTCTGCAGGGATCCCTTTCACAATGTTATGTCAGACATTCAGAATAACAATGTGAGCCTGTCAGTGATGATCCACACGCACTCATCGGGTGCATCTCTCTGCAGGGATTGGAACCAATTTACACCTCCAAAACCTGCCGAAGCCTTCCTCCTCAAGAAGCACCACAACCCGTCTTCAGAACACAACAAGCTAGTTATTATCGGGAGCACTGACTGCCGTCGTTTATACCTAAGAACGTTTTTCCAAAAGGAACAGGAAGTGAGTGAATCACGCCTGCAGCATGTTTTCTTTGACAATCAGCTCATCAGTGAGGCTGAGCTGGAACATCCCGAGGATAAAAAAAAAAAACAGTAAAGAGGAAAAACAGGAGAAATGATTAAACAGGATCTGCTGTTGTCACACTTTCATGTGCATACTGTTTATATTGTTTTACTGGTCACGAGATATGTGCACAGTGCGTACAGGATTACATCCGGCGACGCCACTCTCAGAGTAGATGTTGTTCGACCAATCAATAGTGGCCTTGATGTGTGAACTGAGGGATTATGATCCGAGCTGTAAAAGTGTTCCTGTAATGAAAAGTATACCTTCTGAAGCACTATACTGTATGTTTGATGTCACAGCAATATCAAGGGCACATTTCCTCTCCGCTGTTTCCTTTTCTGCTAAAAGCAACAAAGTCAGCCTGCCGTAGCAGCCCATGCATTTTTTATTTAAGACGTCTGATTCGCAGCACACGTGTACCAGAGGACTCGTTAACTGAAGAGCACGGCACCCCGCAGTCTTACGCGTTTTACACACTAAAAAGCTGTCCAACCGTCTGCGTGTTATCCAGGATTCTTCATGTAGCTGCTTGTTTTTCCTCCAATTAGACGCTGATGTCTGAGGTACGCGGCTGAAATGCACTCTGCAAAAAAATGAGCCTCTCAAGTGCAAATGGAGCTGCGAGGCTGCTGTGTTTGTGTCGTAGCCATCTGAACCCATTCTGCACAACAGGTCCAAGACTCCGACTTAATTTGACTCTGAGTGCGCCCACAGTCGTGCTCCTCGGGATGAATGCAGGTTTGATAGATGATGATGTTTTTGGCGGGTAATTGGAGGTGTTACACTCCAGATGTAGTCGGAGTCTTAACGTCTGTTGACTCGTTATTTCTTGAAGCACCTGCCGTGACGCCGTAGTTTGAATTTCTGCGTGTTGCATCAAATCTCATTGAATAAGTTGTGCGACACATAATCAAAAAAGTCTCCCCAAGCCTTAAATAAAAACGTTCAGCGTTTCTCTAAAGAGTCACGTTTAACTCTCCAGGAGGAAGTCCTGTACGTGCATGTCGACTTCAGCCTCTGGAAGGAGACCGACGGCTGAGACGAGGAGTGAGACCGAGTCCAGCACAGGACAGGAAACACTGTCCATATAAATTTGGCTTGAAGGGAATATTTCTCCCTCCTGTTCCCGTGATAACAGTTTATATTTCTGTACAAAATGAGGCTCGCTCATCAGTCCTCATCCGTGTTTTTATTTTTTTATTTTGTTCACTTTTCTTCAGCAGTTGTATTTTCGATACGCCCTAAAGGTGATTGTGAACGCTGCTCATGAATCTTTTTAATTTTTGAAGATCAGGCCTCTCGAACGTTTGTGCATGTTTCAGTTTGTTTAGTTTCAGGGCTCCTCTGTTGTGCGTTTATCAGAGATTGCAGTGAAAACAAAAACAGGAGAACATGATGGTGATGATGGTGGAAAAAAAACATCTCATTTATGTGAAAATACGTCTTTAAACTCTTGTCTTCAGGTGAAAAGCTCCTGCGAGGAGTTTGTTGATGGATGTGAAACACTCAAATTCTGATGTGACCTTCAGCAACAACATTTCTTATTTCTACTGTTATTTTTAATGCCTGTAAACACCACAGGCTGTGGTGGGTGTCACACAAGGAGATTTACAGCAACCTGACAAAATAACCCTGTTTTAATATTTTCCAAGGCGATGAGTCCCAGTAAAACGTTTTTCACTGTAAAAACATCTCAGGATGAGATTTAGAGTTGGTGAACACAACTTCTTGATTTGAGAACTTTGAACTTTGATCCAACATCATTTAAAATGCAAACGATATTGAAATCCGCCTCCAAACCACAGCTTCCCAAACTGTTAGATTTTGTAATTTTTCATTTCCAACCTGCACATGTTGCTGGTTTAGAAGTGGTCTCTGATAGACAGGGATGTTTTGTTAGCTTAATGCTACACATAATGGAAAATGCTGTTAACTGGCTCACAGAATTAGCACGAGAACATTTTGCTAACACAGACATGTTTGACTTGACCAAATTCAACAGGAGACAGCATCCAATGAGAGGAAGCACAGATTTATTATTCTCATGTTTGAAACTGGAGGACGTAACGAGAAAATGAACGAGCCGTCGCCTCTCAGCATTCGAAATGAAACGGCTTTACATTCAGATAAAATGGCTCCGGTGGGAGATTGAGGTTGTTTGAGCCAGGACCCCGATGAATAATGTCGTCTGAGGTTAACAAACTTGAGCTCTTTAGACTGTTTCCACATTCTGGTCATGCATGGAGACGTGACAAACAGGCCTGTAACCCTTCATTTCAGAAATGTTTAATGGGAGCATTAACACTCACGCGGGTGAGCTGCTGTCGTCGCTGCTGGAGTACATCACCACTGACTCGATCCATTTTTACCCAAGCTGAATACAAATGGTGCGTTTAAGGACCTGCTTGAAGAATTAAGGTGTTTGGAATGACCCAGAGTGCTTGGAAAACATCTTGCATGGCATCGTTTCCTCACAGATCCACAATGGGCTATAATGGGCTTTGGATGGTTTATTATTCTGACATGCACAGTGTGTCTTATATCCCACTTTAGCGCCATTCATTCGCTTTATTCGTCCATTGTTACAGGCCCAGCTTATTAAAGCAGAGCACTTTGAATGAGGAATCACGTATCTGCTTTTATCAGATTTGTGAGCTGTTCAGATCTCGTTATTTTGAGCGCTGTTTGTCGTTTGTCCGGGGTTAAGCAGGCCCGAGGGTTTGCAGTCTGTTCCTTCAGGTGTAAACTCCTGCATAACAATGTTCCCTTTGTTATTCACGGAGCAACAAATATCAATAGGTGGGAAAGCAAATTGGCTTGGTTTTAAAGTTTGTTTCTCAAAAGAAGTTACCTCCACAGCTTCGCCAACGCATTTTCTATGCGTATAACGTCCCCCATGCCGTCATGAAAGCAGTAATCAAAGACCCCTTGTGCGCTATTTTAGGTTGTTGTGATTGGCACAAAGTCGGGCCGGAGGAATTCATTCCGATGCAGCTGAGGCATTTCTTTCCTTCATGCTGTCATTTGGATTTACCGTGTGTATGTAATTTTCTTCCCCCTGTAGTTCTTTGCAGCGCCGGGCGCTGCAGATGGAGACAGCTCCCATCATTCTTCATGGTGCCGACATCGGCCTATTAAAGCTGCTGATACCGACTAGACCGGCCATCCCACAGGAGTCTTTGTTTTTTAGGGATCTTCCTGCTGGAGGCGTCGGACACGTCCTTTGATGTGTGGAGTATATCATTTCTTTACTTTATTCTGGTCCTGTGGCTCCATCACAGCAGGCCTGACATTCACTCTGTGATCTCTCAATCTGAAATGCCTCAAATACTTCACTTAAAGGCCTCTCTTAAACGAGCATAAATACACCGATAAACACCGATTTTCATCTTCTCATGAAATGGATCCGTTCTTGCTCCAGGTTGTAGCTCTTGATTGATGGATTCAAGTTTGTTTGTGTTTTTTTATCTTGAAATTTGAATGGAGACAAAGTTTTGATGCAGAGCCAATCCTTCACTGTGGATTTAAAAATACAGCACATGTAATAGACTCGTATGTCATTCGTTGTGTCCAGACATGAAATGGAAGTCATCACATGTGACAACAGTACAAAGACGTCTCTCTCAGTGTCTTTAAGGGAGTTCTCTCACTTAAAACTCGCCTTGGTGTTTTGCCAGTTGCTTCACATTACGACACTGCAGCGAGCCCTCCAGTGTCACTTTGTCACTGTCGCTGGTTTGATGTGCTATCAGAGTACAGTGACTTAATACTAAGGGTGCAGAAAGTGTGATGTCAAGTTGGGACTGCATTTATAATTTGAGTGCAATAATATCACGTGACCACTGCTGGTGTTTAAAAAGGCAGCCGGTGGAAGTGAGAGTGCAAAAACCTGCAGTTCCTCGCGTGTCCACTTGAGGCAGGCTCCTAAGTCCCTTTAACACACATGTTAAAGTTTTCATACTGACAGCAGAGAGTGTACACAGCCTGGGTCAAACACAGAATTTGGTGTCATTAGCTCATTTCGTTTGTAATACGTCATCTGTCGTCATTTTAATAAGTCAAAGTGGTTTGAATAATTAGGGGTGGGGCTGATCTGATTGACAGGAGGCTCAGGCACCAGCTCTACTTCGCCGCCTGTTACGAGATGAACAGCATTTAGTGACTAAACAAGCTGTAGAGCTTTAAAGACCTTGAAGAGCATCGAGTCATCCTAATATCTGCACAGACGATTGTTAATATCAAACACGTTTCATATTTACAATCTGATATCCAGAGGGCAGCAGAACACACACTGTGTCAAGTTTAACAACACGATAGCCAATCAGAAAGCAAGCTGACGGAACAAGTTTGAACAACTGCAGCCAATCAATGTACAGCCACGACTCCTTCCTTATCGTTTTTATTCATAAACGTTCATCCATAAACGACCAATCAATGAATCACTCTTTGTTTGTGTGGCGAGATTTCTATCATTATGTTGTCATGTGGAGAGCTTCTTCAATGTAACATGAAGATAAAGAGAATCACAGATTTGGATTGAGAGTCAAAAGACGATTGAGTCCAAATGAACGTTTTCAAACAATAAATGTGAAATTATGTTTTTTATTCACTTGGGATTTATTTTAGGCCGAGCTAGTTTATCTGTCGAGACTTGACTTCAGAAGTCTTTCTGACGCCAGCGAGGTCACAACCACAACTCGGGTGTGAGCCAATGAGAAAGCAACGGTGACAGCTTCCTTCATCAGGGAGCGGTGCAGGTCGGCTGCTCTGAGACGTCGCGGAGGCAGAGGAGAGGATTTATGAGACGTCCTCTGAACTTTGAGGATTAACACTTGTTCTGGCAGAAGATAGCAGATTCTAAATGTCTCCACCTCTGTGTCACTGTGGTTTGTTTACAATTATAATGGAGGCACGATAAATGAGCCAATGTTTCCAAAGGCTGTCTCAGCGTTATAAATAATACACAAAGTAAAATGGGGAAATAACTTTCATATGCAAATGTTGCTTGTTAGTCATTTCAAACACACTCCAGTAACACCAAATTGCGATTATTTGCTTTTGACTTTGCTTAAGCTGCTTTCCTCTGTGATTGTTAGACTGAATTATTGTCTTTTCATTAACTCCTCTCAATCCTCCCATCGCTGCCTCGCTCTCTCCGGCTCATTTTCCTCCTCTCAAAATACCTCTCTGACTTCATAACACAACCTCTAACCTCTCTCGCTCCAACACTCGCCTCCTTAACTCTTTTATTTATTCCTTCCGTTGCAGTCTTTTCGTCCAACATCCCTTCACTTTTGCACTGTGACACATTCTGAATCTTCATGCACAGCATGCTCTTTGGCCTGCAGTGGGCCTTCGCTACAGTGCAGCAGAATTGCTCACTGGCTGCATTATCCAGAAACATGCTCTAAAAAAGGAAAGGACGTGTAATCGGGCGGGCAGCCCGTGTGCACTGAAGCTTCAGCTTGTACCTTTGTATCACAGACTCTAATAAGAACAGACAATATTCTTCTGGAGGAGAAAAAATATCAACCTTATTTTCAGGTGCAGACTCGGGAAGGTAAACTTTAACTGACCTGAGCCAGAAGTTGTGAAACTCCTTGACAGAGACAGAGTGTGAGTAACAGAGTGTGACGTCTACAGTATGCATCTGATGTGAAATTAACTGGCGTACACATATAAAGCAGCATGTCCATGTCCTGAAGCTACACTGTTCTCCTCTAGTGCATGCACAAGTGCACAGCATGAAGTCCAGACACCGTTAAAGACAGAACACAAATGTTGACTGGAGGAGGAGAGCGCCACATGATTAGATCTGAGATCAGGTTTAGTTCAGCTGTTCTGAAAAAGAAAACAGACTCAAACTTCTAACTCTGCTCGACTAACGAAACAGCGTGCGCTTGTTTTGTTTGTTTAAGAATATTGACTTGAAAGAATCTGGGATATAGTTTGAATGATGAGATGTGAATGGTAAATATTTTAGATAAACAAGAGGTAAATTTACTCCATAATAGATACAGCGACTCTCCTGCAAGAAATACTAACATTGGTTGAATCTGAAGCAGGTCATGTTGGTGGGTCATATATTCATGCTTTACGGGAATGCAGAATGGTTTTCCCGTTTTGGAACAATGCAGGACTTCCTCCATCACCTCAGCTGTGTCTCCAGGGGAATAAAGGTGCAGTGCACTATTTCAGATAAATACTTATTTCAACTTTCAACAGCTGGCTGAACAACATGCACTCAGATAATTCTTAGATTTTGGAAAGAACCAAAAAACCTTGATGATGAAAATGTGGAAAGAAGAATCAGAGGCACAAACGCTCCCTGCCAGGCTGTTGATGGTCTTTAGTGTGTTTGTCAGAACATCATAGGCTCTTCTTCTGGTCATGCACTGATGATACTCTCTGCATTGTTGGATCTCATTTCTGTTGCCCAATTTTTGTCTATTTTGTTTCCTGCCTGTTTTGATGTTTAGTCTTGATACAAACGTTTGCTTGTATAATTGTTTGCTATTCAAATGGTGTCATAAAAATCAATGAAGTATTAAAAAAAAAAAAGAATATTGACTTGATCTCCCTTTGGACAGTTGAGACAGATCAATATTAGGTTATTTATCCTGAAGTGTAAGAACGGTTCTATAATCACAGTTGTTGCTGCTGTTTGTGTTGCTACATGCAGGATTAATGCAAAGTGTTGTTGTACTGACTAATACAAGCAGACAGTGGCTTCCCACCTCTGCAGCTTTTATCTAAAGTCAGGGAGCAACTTCTATAGTGTTTCCATGCTGTTGAATTATACATAGTGACTTTGCCACATTGTCTTAAACCACACGGTGACAGCGAGCGACTTTCTTATTCATCTTTAAGTAGCACAATTCATCCATCCGTACAAACAGAAGCGTTAAGTCCATGACCCGAGTTTGATCAGAGTGAAAGAGGTTCACGAGGTGACGTTATCGCTGCTTGAATGAATAACGACATGCAGGTGAGTCCAATGAGCCACGAGAGCCTCATCGGAGGCCTTTTTTACACCTAAACATCGTATAAAACTAGCGGTGCAGATTTAAAAGCAGAGCAAAGTGCTAAAGCATTGGTGGGAATGATGAGGTGTGGAAAGTTGAAATGCGAGAATAAATGAATAACCTTTCCAGTACTCGGGATGCAACATTGCCTCTTGCAGTTGAGGGAGCGGTTCCACAGCGTTTATGAGACCTTGGTGAAGAAGTGCTCAGCCTAATCGGACCTCTTCCTTGAATCAATGGATGAGCAATACGTATATATATGTATTTATATATATATATATATAAATATATATACTTTGTGGGTGGCTGACAGGTCCGCTGCATCTCCTGAATCTCAAGTTGTTCACAGAGTGAATTCAAAGCACAGATTAAGCAGTGGAGTGCGTTTTTAGTGGGAACTGGCAGATTGTCAAACCTGCTGGGGGAAGTTGGGGATCTCAAACATTTGGTTGTAGAGCAGATTGCGCTCGGCAGGAGATGCACCTGGCATGTTTAACCCCGCCGCCCAGGACTCCTGTGAAATAAGAAGGGCAGTAGTCCAACTTTTCTGCCTTCTCCAGCCTGTCATCCCTCTCCATGCTGGCTCTGAGGACTTTTTCCTCATCGCCACTACATCAGAAGAGATAATGGGATGGATCTGTGTGGAGTGATGCCGAGTTTCTCATCAGTGTTATGATGTCAAATTATGAAATGAGTGGGGACCCTTAAGAACAGAAGGCACAAATTGAGATGTAGCATCATGCCACAGTGCTGGGAGTAATTTAGCAGCAGCTGCTCAGTTTAAAAGAGTGACAAGTTGTGATTGGTGATCGTTTCAAGTTTTTAAACATTTTCATAAAGGGTGCTCAATCTTTTCAGTGGCTCATTCCAGGCTATTTTGCCAAATCTTGGCTAATGAGTTGAGCCTCTGAAGTTTCTCACTCCAGTTGCCTTTTTGCAAGAAAACTCAACAGCTGACACTCTTGAGTTCACGAGTGGTTTAGGACAGTACTGCTGGCCCCGCCCACTCAAGGACACTGTCCATTATGGCGAAGTATCCAATTGAAGGGCAAGATGGCCAAAGAAAAGTTTTGTTTTGGTCTGAGATGTTGGCGCTCAAAGGCCACATCGACTGGACACGTACTGGGAAAGTCGCTGATTGAACTTTCCATGTATTTTCTTTCCACTGAATTGATTTCCCCATCTCTCTTTCTCCCCAAGGAGCACCAGAGACAGCGACGCAGACGAGGAAGACGACGAGCGCCGTGTTAGTCGAGGATGCACCCTGCAGTACCAGCGGGCGTCGGTCAAGGTGCTGACCCAGTTCCACACCACCTCCACAGAGGGGACCGACCAGGTCATCACCATGCTTGGGCCCGACTGGCAGGTGGATGTGACAGACCTGGTCCAGGACTCCCTGAAAGTGGCCGACCCCAGAATAGCTGAGTTGGTGGACCGGACGGTGTTGGTGGGTCTGGAGCTGGGATCCACTGTGCTGAAGGTAAAACTCTCTACAGTCTTTCTGTAAATGCTGATCATTAAACCAGCAGTGATGAATCGCCCGTCTTGTGGAGACGAATGATGTGTCGGAGTGAGAAGCGAAACAGGAAGACGTGGTGTTCCTTAAAGCTTCCCTCCACAGTCACCTCGCCAAATGAAAATGAGCCAAAGAGATGAGGGGAGGAGATTGTAAACGCAGAGATCATTACTCTTGCTGAGTTTGCAGCTGCTGTTGGTGGCCAAAGAAGGTTGTTCTTCTGGAGATTGAGATCACGGCTGGATTGAAAGATAAAACAGGTTTATTGCTGTGTTTTGTTTTTTAGCTTTTAGTCTGCGTATCCTTTGATAACGGCGGCATTGTATTCACTAAAACATCTCGCTTCAAATCAAATAGTCGAAATGGATAAACAAAACAGCGATAGGTCTGCTTCAACTTGGAATGAGTTCAGAGTGGACTTTGGACTTTTAAAATGTAAACATTGGAAGCCAAATAATACACATAACTCTGAGTTAAACATGAGACTACAGACATGATGGGTCTGCAGTGGATTAAACTGACCACCGGGGTTAACTGAAGGGTTAAGTAGTGTAAACTAATCGTAGAAAGGTCTGCGTGGAATCAAAAATGAAGGTAAATCCAATCAGTCCAAGTACATTCGACCTTGGACCCACTTTCTTGGCTAGTTAGGTCATTTTGGAAACATTGTGATGCAACGAAAACAACGTCAGACTGGAAAAGAAGTTGTCCAACAATCAGAAAGTTCCAAAACAAGCCAAGTTTTTATCTCAATTTTCTTCAGCATGGGCATCCAAAATCTGCCCCCCAGATCTTAGAAATATATTTTGAGTGTATTTACAGAATGACCGATGAACATAACATTTTTTAACATCTTAAAAAAAAGATTGATGTTTGAATTTTAAACAGATTTGGACTGTTTTGGCACAAGACCCTCTCTGTCTCTCTGTAAGTGTGAGCCACTGTTGATGTCCACTTTGTGACATGGGGCGCATTTAAATGCATCAGCCGAGACAGGTTCAAAAGGCCTTATAAAGGAAGCGGCACAAAGTTATGGCTCCCGGGCAGTGATTTACAGACGCTTCACTGGTCATTTATGGGAGCGGAGAGAAGTAACGGTTGGTGAGGGTGTTGATCGCCATGACAGATCAGAGTTTCAGCCTGTCAGGGGAAAGAATAGTTGCCTGATGGATGCGTCTGATGATGGAGAAAAAGAGGAGAACGATATAAGTTGCCAATCCATCATTTAAAATGAGCAATAGATCATTTGTAATCTGTTGAAGGGTATGAATAATTATACATCCATTTACCACAAGAAGGAGCTTGCCACACTGGCTCATAGTGATTGTAAACAAATAAATTTAATTGAATGAATTCATCCATCAAACAGCGTTATGTCGGAATGATCTTGAACAATATGGCAGAGCTGGTGTGGAGATGTAGGATTACTCAACACAAATGGAGCTGCTTTACAGTGATCTAAAAGAAAGTCCTTGTAAAGCTACATGTTGGATAACGTTTACTGTCGGGCGCCGCAGGAAGTAAGTTAGCCTTGGGGTTGGTGGTTCTGCGGTTAACACAAGCTTAAGAGATGTTTGCAGTTTTGTTGAATGGCGTCGAACACGTCAGTGAATTCCCCCACTTTTGAATTTAGAATCTTTTACGGATCCTTAAAAAGTTGGTTGCTATTTGGAGTTACATGTCGACACAAAGTCTCCTGCAGGATTAATTTTCGGCAAAGATCAGGCCAATAAATAAATCATTTAATAGGCTACGGTTTAGCTAGCTAGTTAAACCTACAAGTTAGCTTGTCATAGACCTCCTGATAGTGTTGGTGACTTTGAAGGCACCAAGTTTGTAAATTTCTTCATTTGCAAGATGAATAAAGGACTATCTTATCTTAGCTATGCGACCACGTTTTAGTTTGCTTGTAGCGTAGCATTAGCTTTTTACTTCTGTCGGCTACATTAGCTCTTTGAGCATTATAACAGTGGTGTTCATTTGTGAAGATTATTTTTCTGAAATAAACTCAAAAGCATAATAAACGCTCGTTTGCCACAGAGCTTATTTTCTGCAGGGATCCAAAATCCAATGTAAAAATCCCTTGTTGTTTCAAAAGACCCCGTGGTGACGCTAACTTCCGGCTTGGCCTACAAAACCGTCTTTTGTTTTTTCTCTCTATAGTGACCATTTTTAGATTAGGATGCTAAAGTTGGCTTGTAAGAACACAAAGTACAGCTAAGGTACGAGTAATAATCATGTGGAAATTGGGATCACAAAAGTTATCAGGATTCATCCTCTGGTCACGCTGAATGCAACAAACTGTTGTGCAAATACGTGACGTGGGGATCGAGATAATCTGTGACTCAAATGTTTATGAACCCTTTCGGCTTCATGACTGTGTGCACATTTCAAATCCCGGGTTGATAGAACTGAAGTCAGAGAATCATTAAAAACCATTACGACGCCTGTGTAACGTTTCACAGCAATCCATTCACTGCTTACATTTACCAACCAAAAAGCAAACGCTGAAATCCCGAGAGACCGTCGACATGGCTAATGAAAGTAAGGAGAGTTTATGTGTATTTACAGGTGGATGCCGTCCCTCATTTTCTCCATCATAAATCACAGTTACCAGCAGGCTATCACTGCATTAGGGTCAAATGATTAGTGGTCACTGAGTCCAAATTGAAACTCCAGCTGCCTCAGTCCCTGCAGGTATGGACGCATTAATGGAAATGTGCAGGGCAAATTAAAACACCTTAAACTCTCATCTTAAAACGGATCTCTGCAGACTCTCTGAACAGTCAACTTCACCGACTAACGGCTTACAAAACTCCTTTGACAAAGCAGCTATGGTAAGAGATCCCCCGTCAGCAGAGCCTATTTAACATTGAACAGTGAAAACGATTATGCAGACTCTCTGAAGATGAACAGCACACAGCTCAACAATGGCCCTCTTGCTGAAAGTCGTCATCTGTCGGAGGATTTAAACGAGTCGTCAGAGACTGATTCAAATTGTCCACCAGCTCATGAATATGGACGAGAAAAACAGCAGCTTTTGTCCACTCCACACAATATTCCAGACGTTCATTTGATTTCCCTCTCATTGGAAGGAGGGCTGAGGATTATTCCATGAATTATGAAGTGTTTCTATGTTAATTTGGACAGCTCTGTTAAATTTAGACGCACAGAAAAACAAGAGATGTGAGGTTAGGAGTTGACAATATAAAGATGGCAGAGCTCAATTATTCCGTGTAGGGTCCGCTTATGTTCTTTGATTATATCGTAGCGTGTCGACTTTCTAAGAATTTACAGAACCTGAGGGGAGTTTGGGGTTTATTTCCGAGGATTACTGAACAATGAGCTGCTTCCCAGTGTGGAAAGCTCAGCTTGGAGAGAAACCAGTGCCAAGCCTCTGAGACATTATTTAATTAACGTCTGCAAACATGAACCGCTCTTCCAGAGACAGACTGCAGAACAGAAATATATTTGAGTGTAATCTACAGAATCTTTAATCTTACAGTTCAATATTTATCATTTGGAGTATTAACACTTTGAAATATATATTTCCACAGTGGGATCTCTGTTTAAATGTTAACTTTTCTGAATAACTTATAGTAAAAGCTCTTAGTGGCATCTAGCGGTGAGTTTTGAACTAACAAAGCTGCTGTCCATCAATTGTTCTAACTTAAACACCTACGAAGGAAATGCTCTGTTATGTGTATTTAAACATCTAAGACTCATCCGTGGACATATTACACCCTCCGATTATCCGGTCCTGCAGGAATTGAGTTGATAAACCGTTGTGGTCCACTGGGGTCTTAATGCATCGGTCTCACTTTCAGGTCGTCCGCCAAACAGAAAGGGCTTTAAGTCCTACATGGGGTAGGAATCAAAGGAAACATTACTCTGTACAAGAACCAAAGGTTGAGTTCAGTAATGATAAATCTGTTTAGCTTAATGGCCCTGTAGTCCGGCTGGTGTCGCCTCATGTTGGCTCAAATGAACTTGCATGCATAAGAAGCTTGTGAAAGACAGTATCAGTTAAAAACGTCCAACATCATTAAAGAAAACTGTCAACAAAAGTATTATTCACGATTCAGAAAGAGAGCTTGAGCATCAACCGTGATCTGTTTCTCTTGTGGACTTAAGTGACAGATCAATTAAGTCTGGTTACGCTTTGACTTGTACACGCTCCGGCCTTCGTCTCGTAGAAATGATGGGCATTTTTCATTATGCCTTCCATCAGTGTAATGAACGCTGACGAGCGCAGAGACGTATCCGGGCCTCTTCATGCTTGTTTGCACAAAACTCAAAGTGCGTCCACTCCAAAAAGGAATGAATGATGAAATACAAATGTAATACCGCTCGAAATGCTGGGAGGAAAAAAAACTCAAATATGACCCTCGAGTTTAACTTTCAGGCACTTACACAGAACCACGGCCATATGGAAGAGGAAGTGGGTGCAACGGCAGCGAAATAAACCTCGACTTCCTCTCCTGCAGCGCCAGCTGTCCCTCAACAAGTTGTCCCGTTTGAAACGCAACAATCCGCCTCGTGTCCCTGTCTTCGTCTCACCCATAAAACCGACGCTCTCGTGGGGGACATATTCAACATTATCAGACGAATACGGAGAGACGGACGTGAATAATCGCCTGTGTGCGAGCAGAGACTTTACATAACGTGATGAACAGATGCTTCAGAAAGCTCTCTACACAGTGACTACGTTTACATGCACACCATATTCCTGTTTTAATCGGAATAATAACAATATCCTGATTCTGAGGAGTCATGTAAACATGTTATTCCATTCATCATAACCCGATTAAGCTCATTTTCTGATTTATTAAAAACTCCTGACATTTGCCTCAATCAACGCGTCAGCCGGAAAACGCTCCCGAACATGCCACTGTAAGGATGTGTCTCCGCCCCTAAGATGACGTGTTGTCATGACGATACTACAACTACTGCTGAGGTTTATTCCAAATGTGCGGATTAACATGTAAACAGGAATATTCCAGCACTCTGCAGGGCGTGTGATCACTGGTGTGAGTGAGTGAGGCCTTAATGAATGTTGATGCATGCAGTTTATCAGGCATCAAACATTATTCCTGACGCTGTTAACCAGAATATTTGAAAACATGGAGGATTTGGTGAAACCATCAGGAGTGCAAAGCTCCTTTTTGAATGCATATATTCACATAAGTTATATAATTAACTCTCCATTTTCTTCAGTGATTATATTTAGAGATTCTGACTCTAATGTGTATATTAGATTATGTTATGTTATGGGTGGAACTTTCACTGCTTATTTACTCAACAAACCTCCAGCTGATGTTTTCATATTTATGTCTGACTGAACAGTGTTTAAGAATCTATAAATAGAAACAGATTGTAATCTTCATAAGTAGCATGAAAAGCAAACTTTTGTTACCTTTAACCTCAAAACATGGAGTGCATCTTGAAACCAGTGAGACCAATATACCAGTATAGCATAGCATCATCCAATCCAATCCAACTTTATTTAATTAAGCACTTTCAAACAACCACAGCTGACCAAAGTCCAATAAATTAACAAAAAGTTAAAAAAGGCATAAAACACAATAATTAATCATGACTGCAGGTGAGACAGCTGCATGTTCATCTTCATCATTATTGATGGTTTCTCTATTTAAAACACTTTTCTAAAGGCTTTAACCTTTAGTCCTTTTCACAAATAAATTATGTTTTTAAAGGAACACATTTGACTTTACTACGTGCTAAAAAAAAATAAAAAATAACCTTTTTTTTTTTTCATTTCCAGTTTCCACTTCGAGAGGATTTCCAGCTGCGTGATTTTTGTGTGTTTCTCTCTTACAAACAAAGATAAAACAACAGCCTGTGCCTTCACATTTCACCGGTCCCAAGTGGCTTCGAGGAAAAATGTGCAGCACTGCCGGGATGCTCGGTTCATGCAATGTCAGATTCTGTTTGATAAGATTTCCCACCGGTCTCCCAATCAGACAGGAGACATTATTTTTAGGCGTATATTTTGAATATACAGTGTCTCAATTAGTTAGACGAACATCCGTGCACTGCATTCATCTTCCTGATCAAGATGTGTTTTTGCATTAACTCAAAACGTCTCTCATAATCTCTGAAGGTTCAAAATGCCTCCTTCTGATTCACGCGCTGTAACACCACATGACTTTGAGTGTTACGACTCGAGCAACATACAGATATAATCTTGTGTTTGACGCTGCTCACTGAGCAGGCGGCAAAGAAAACTACATGTAGCGTCTCCTCAGGCTCGGCACAAAAGTTGCACTAAAACTCACCGCAAAGACTACGGCTCAATTAAATCAATATACCAACAGCTAACAGACGACAAGCATGCTGAGGAACACAAAATAACACAATGATTAAAGGATGGAGGGTGATAAAAGGGGAGGCGGCAAAACAAATATATGACAACAACCAACGAAGAAGAAAACAAAAGGCTGCGGACTACAAAATTAGACTTAACAGACGGTAATTCTGTGTAATTACAAAAACAAGCAGTGAAACGTGCACCAGCTCACATGTGACCACACGCAGCAGCAGTGACCGACAGAGGAGCTCCTTCAGCTGAAGAATATGTAAAGTGTAAGTACATTTGCGCTCCACTTCACCTCCCCCGCCTGCAGCAGCAGCAGCAGCAGCAGCAGCCATGACAAATTCATCCGGGAGCTGGGCTGGAAGAAGCTACACGACTACAGCTGACCTTTCCTCGCAGATAGACATGGGACACATTCATCATTCATTACCGGGCGGAGCCACCAATCTATATTTATTCCACATTGTTGTCTACCTGAAATAGCTCTGCGTCCGCCCTCCTGTCGACTGAGGCTCACAGCTTTGAATATATGAAATGAAATCACACCACTTCCATGAGTGAGGTGCCATCTTTGTTTCTTATTGAAGTAATGAATATAAAAGTCAGGATCATAAAAGACCTAAAATACCGTTAAATTCATCTGACCCTCAAGACGAAACACCTGAACTGCATCATATCGCTGCCATTAATCAGGATGAACTGATGCATATTCAATCATATGACAGCCCCATAAATTAGACAAATAACTAATAGTTCTGTTTGCCAGACTGTACTTTCTTTATTTTCTGTGAATGAGATGAATGAGAAGTGTAGTTAAGTCGTTTTGTTTTGCACAATCCTAAAAACAATTTTAACCAAAATCTTAAAAAGGTGAATTTGGAGAAACTGAGTCTTGATGGACTTTAAAATCCCTGACACTGAGACTCGTTCAGCCTGCAGGTAATAGCAGCAGCATGGCTGAATGTTCTCCTCTGAGAACGCGGGCGGATCTATGAAATCAGTAACTGTGGTAAAAGAAAATGAGGCAATCTGAGGGAAAACGACAAAAACCCAAATTGCATCACTTCATCAGTAAATACGCCCTGGAACTCCTCACACACATTTTAAACTGATAACAGTCGGGGAGAAAATCTTTCTCCAGGGTTTTCATTTTTAATGTCACAAAGCTTGTTTGAAGACTAATTTCCTCCCTTCCTCCAAAAGTGCCCGCAGTTTGAACACAAGTTTTATTTTAGCCACAGAAGTCTGCTTCAGAGCAAACAGAGTAAATGTGCTGTCACATCGGACTTGGATGATTATTCAGAGACACAGAACTCGTATCACAGACCGACTCAATCAATCTCCGACATCTCTGCACTCTGCACCAAAGTATCTGCATCTCATTTCGTCCAATTTTAAAATCCCTTTTAAGCTTTTATTAAACCCACCTGAAGAACAAAACTTTATTCCCCTCAGTAAAGTCATCAGGCAAATCTGACAATTTAATTATTTTTAGCTGAAACATAACAAAATATTTGTGACTTTATACAAATTCTTGGATCACTTGGGAAGCTTAACTCCCAAGAAGAAAAAAATAAATACAAATTATATGATGGATGATTTGGAGGAGGAAAGAAAAGAAATGAAACATGCATGACAGACCGGTGGATGACAGCGTTCTAACTCAAGGTGAACACGCTCAGGACGTTCAGATGCAAAAACCTCGTTGTGACAAATGGATCGCCAATCTTTATCTGATCAAAGGAAGCGTTTTGGAAAAAGCCTAAAATAGAAGGAAGTGCCAAAGACATGAAATACAAACCCATCAGTGGAACATGTGGATAACAGTGCAGAGGCTACATGGGGGGCTGTAGAGTCAGTCAGAAGGGTCGGGGGTTCGATCCCCATCAGCCTCATGTCTGATCAGTTCTTGGGCAAAGACTCCAAACCCGAGTCGCTTCTGCTGCTTCATCAGCAGGATTGAAGGGGTTAATACGGATGGACACTTCACACAGCAGCCCCCCCCGAATTCAGTTAATTAGCAGGGCTGCCTAAAAGGGGGGCTAAGGGGGAAGCTTTCAGGGGCCCAGTCGCACGGAGAGGGCCCTTAGAGATTAACAAAACAAAACTCTTTACACCTAAAAACTCACTTTTATTTCTTCAAAAATCAAATCTTTGTTTTTGTTGCCTCCTTCTTCTTAAAGGGATAGAAGAATTCTTCCCAGAGGAAGCTAACGTTAGCCTGGAGGCTAGCACTAGCACTACTGATCGGGAGTTTCACGTCTGAACACACACGACTGAAAACATGGTGACACAGAAAGAAGTCCTCCTGCGTTTCTCTCGTTCGTAAAGGACCAGCCTCTGCTCCTAACAGAGCGTCTGTTTCTGTCCAAACTCTCGCAGTGTGCACTTTATTCCAAATGTGCTGCCTGGAGGAGGAGATTTCCTTCTTCTTTCTTGTAACATCGCTGTACTTTAATAACAAAGGCAGCGCCACGGCTGCAGCTGTGAGCTGATACTTCTACACAAATCACATTATCCCTCTGCGAGTGGGCTTATTCTCAAAGACCGATGTTCGCCCTTAAAACTTGCACAGAATGTAAAGAAGTGGATCATGAATCACTCTCTGGATTTCTAATATTTGCTCTCAGAGTCTCAGTTTCTTACACTCGCAGGTCTCTTTTTACATTTTGCCACTTGCTGGTGGGAACTACAATAAAACATACATCTATAGCTATGAATGGGTTCCAGTCTGGAGGGAGGATGTGAGCGTGGCTGTTTATTGGTTTATAGGCCTCCATTATGTCTTCGGGCCTGTTTATATTGACTACTTTTGGAGTTTATCATCCAAATCTGAAGAAGGCCCTGAGTCCACCTCGCATTCTTGTTCCGGGCAGAAAAGCGTTCTGCAACACTAGCATGAAGCGTTTGTCTGCTGCTCTGTGACGACGGCCGTCGTAAGACAGATGCCGCTCCGTTACTCCGTTTTACTGCACGTTTAGTATTTTGAGTTTGTTTTTTTCCAATCGGACATGAAGCGAGGAGGATGTGGGTACGAGACACGATCCGTAGGCGTCTGTCGGTGTTGGGGAATATCTGATATTTGGGAAAAGAGCGTCTGGCGCCTTTCTGAAAAGTTGATTTTCAACTTGAGCGAAAACTGATTCCGAGCACTGCAGTGTTTCTCCAAGTGGCCGCCTGCTGAGAGCGCTCTCTCCTCGAAAGCAGACGCTGGAGATCAGGGGAAAAAAAAAAATGCATCGCTGATGAGCGGCCTGGAATATACATGAAACAGGTTTATTGGATTTTGTTGTGCCAACTGCAGCTTTAAGAATAATAGAGTGTGTGGGAGGTTCAGACGTGTGCTGTATTATCAGGACCTGGTCTGCAGTGACAAAGTGATTTTTGTTCAATAACCCTGAAACTGGGAACATGAGTCAGAGCTTCACATGTTTCATGGTGGACCATGAACCCCACAGACAGGAGGAGCTTCTGTTATCAAATTCTTTCTTCAGGACAATCAACGTGTCTTTGAATTAGGTTTTGACATTTGTACAAAGCTGCAAATATTGATTTTAATAGCATCAGATTTTCTTTTTAGTCACTTTAATTGGCCTGTGAAAATACCAGGAACGTGGAGCGGCAGAAAATCGATCGTAAGCAAACAGTTTTTGTTTCACTCTCTCTCTCTCTCTGACCTCAGTGCAATTCATGTACTCACGTGTTTTTACACAGACACAAACTTTTGTCTATTAACTCTCAAACTCCAACTATCCATAGAAAAAAAACTGAATAATCGAGTTAATAGGAAAGTTTTAGTTGCAGCAGAAAAAGCTCCTGTAGTGAGAGTTATCCATCATGCATCTGAGTCGTCCTCATGAAAACTTTATAAGTTTATTTATGCAACCATTTACTATCATGCCTTAGGGAGTTTTGCATGCTCACTTGTTATCGTGTGTGTGTGTGTGTGTGTGTGTGTGTGTGTGTGTGTGTGTGTGTGTGTGTGTGTGTGTGTGTGTGTGTGTGTGTGTGTGTGTGTGTGTGTGTGTGTGTGTGTGTGTGTGTGTGTGTGTGTGTGTGTGTGTGTGTGTGTGTGTGTGTGTGTGTGTGTGTGTGTGTGTGTGTGTGTGTGTGTGTGTGTGTGTGTGGTCGCCCAGTGGACCATAACTCTCCTTTCTGGCACATTAATCCATCACACACAAACAATATGCATACGGAGGTGGAACCTGACTGAAACATTTTGATGCTGCCCAAATAAAAGTTTTCTCTACATTTTACACCGTTTAGCATTTAGCAGTCAGGAGGATGAGTTTCTACTTTTGTGAGTTTGATAATAATGCAGCGTACAGATCCACATGCAGTGCTCACAGTGTGCTGTGCAGAGATTTATTAAGCTAAGTACGGAGGGCAGGGAGGTCGCAGTGCTGCAGTGGAGATGTATTCATACACAGCCTCAGAGCAGCTTTTTCACTGCAGACAGCAACACTTTATTGTTTCCCATCATTAACCTCTGTAGGCTGAGAGGATTATAGCGCCCTGACTGCTGTGCAACTTAAAGTTTAACAACAATCATGAAGCCAGTCTGATTACCTCAAGGTTGTAACGCATGCATACAAGTCCAAATAAAAAGATTAGAAGATTCTGAAGGGAGTTAAAAGTTAACAAAATCAAACCTGTCGTTTGTTCGCTTTGCTCTGAATCATAAACAGATTAGTTCCATTGTTGCATCACGTTTGCTTTGTGTTCACACAGGGACGTTTACAAGCCGAACTAAATGTTTGATGCACGAGGACGATTTCTTTTAGCTTTTGAAAATCCAGTTTTATTGGGAAGCAGAAGTTGTGCAGAGGGTTTGCAGTCGCTTTGCTGTTTCAAGGTTTCCGTTGATGATGATTGGAGAAGCTTGTCAGGGCGCCGAACCCTCCACTGCTCGAGCATGGCACGCTTTATTTGACGCCCGCTGGAGCTGGAAAACGCTTGAAGTTGAAGGTGGAAAAGATTTCCTCGTCTGTCTGAGGACGAGGCCGCTGCTTCGCTCGATGGCTCTTTACTTTGTTCAAGTCCCTCCTGACCTCTGGTCGGGATTGCAAAGTGAGATGATGATCTTTTAAAAGTGCTCAAAGTGGCGGGTGCAGAGGCCTGTCAAAAAGTCCAGGATTACCCGAAAAGACAAGAGCGGCTTCAAATGCTGCTGCTGTTTCATGTGGTGACACTTGGATGGGCACGAGTGTTTCTGCTAACCGTCACTTTGAGAGCGTCACATTCATCCTCGTTGTCTGGCTGCTGATGGATACTGTCTCGAGTGTGTGTTTTTTTGTCTCTTTTCACGATGACAGACACAGATGCATTGACACATGGATCCAGGACGCAGTGGAACAACAACAGCACCAAGCACTTTAATCCAAAATTGGCCTGTCAGGGTTTTATGAGCTTTAGAAAAACAATAAAGCTTGTTGTCTCCTCTGCTCTGAGACGACGTCCCTCTGTCATGTGGAGAAACAATAAAGGAGTGTCTTCTCTCCGCAGGTGGAGTCTCCGCTGGCAGTCGACGCAGTGTTGGGAGAGTCGGCGTTCTCCGTAACGGATGAAAAGGTTTCCATCACCGAGATGCGAGTTCACGCCGTTTCAGGTCTCACCCTGTCGCTGCAGCCCAGCCCCGGCAACAGTCACACCATGGTCGCCAAGGCAACCGGCATCCAGACACTCACGGCTCTCAAGCAGGTACTGCACTCACTGTTCATGTTCATTTAATAAGCTGTGTTGAGGAAGAGGCCAGCAGGGGGCGTCTCCTGTTGTTGCTGTAAGAAGAGTTTGGTGTTTCAGGACTCAAAGAAAGCAACAATGGTCCCACTTAGAGTAAAACTGTGTGCAGTATATTTTTCGGGTTTGTGTTGCACAAGGTCGATCAAAATGACGTCCTCTGGTTTCAGAGAGCGCGCATCGCTGTGCGCTGAAACCTGCTGGATCCGTTCACAAACCGACGCTTAAAGAAATGTGTGTGAAGCTTCCTGAAATATTTATACAACTTTTTAGTTTTCAAAAACATCCAAACAATGCTCCATATTTATGACGTTTCTGTGTCCTGACAGTAGAGTTAGCGGTGAGGTAAATAAAACTGTGTTTTTAAAGCTTAAATATCGAAGAAAAACACAGACGCTGTCACAGGTTTCCTTAAAAATTCACCCTAGCCGAGGACTGGAGATGAAGGTAATGTTTACTGTTGTTTTGGTAGAAACATTTCTTTTCTGCTCCAATTCTGAAACAAAAGCTGTTGATGGCTTTGAATCACAGTTTTTATCCATCCGTCTTCTTGGCTTTGACCAGTTTGAGAGTGATTAAAACAAACTCCGAGTTAAAGGATGAATTAACCTGAATGTACAAAAAACAGCTTTTATACACGAGGGGAGGAGCCGACCGTCCATGTAAACACAGCTCTGACAACAACAACACAGCCAGCAGGACTCCAGCTTCTCCCTCACTGTAGACAGTCAGGACTCACACACACACACACACACACACACACACACACACAGGACACACTGGAGTTATTTATGTCATGTCATTCTTCCTTTAAAGGTCTGAACATCGACCTCTTTACACATAAAACCATGTCAGTCTTCAGTAACTGACTGCGGTAACCTGGAGATGTCGTGCCGTCGCTCCGTCTGCACTTTCCTTATTTCCGTCTAATAATAATAAATAAATGTAGTTTATTTACAAATCCCTTCAGTCTGTATCAACGAGCAGGCAATGTTTCTTTTCATTTTCTGAGCAGCAAAATCGTTCTCAAACTAAATCTTTAAAGCCCCTGACTGCATTGTTAGCAAGGACACCAGATAAAGGCAGCTGCAGTGAACTAAAAAGTATCCTTGATGCTGCGTTTTATCACGAGCTCCATATTAACCGAGGCTGCAGAAACACATCTGAGGGGCCCGTGTATATATCTCCCCGAATGTTTTATTGCTTGAAACGAAGGAGAAAGAAATGAGAAGATTTGGAGATTAAAAAAAAAAAAGTGAGAAAGAAATGCGTTTTCTTTGCATCTGTGTCTTCACATAGAAGTAATGCTATCTACAAGTCTTTGTGAAGAATTAATTGGCAGCGCAGCTTCACCTGAGGAAGCTGTGCATGTGTGTGCGTTTCTTTTCTCATTGGCCTGCAAGCAGCTAAAAACGCAACCACAACCCCATCAGGCATCAGCCAAAGAGAAGCGAGCATTAAATTCCAATTTTTCTTGCTTTCCGCTTCTTGGCCACCTTGAAATTTAATTATTGTAATGTATTGTCCTAAGTGCTCTCCGAGGCCGGGCCATAAAAGGCAGCCAATTCCTCTGCCGGCGAAGCTCTCAGAGGAGCGCTGCAGCTATTTCAAGCCATTTGATTCTGTTTCACAGGAAAACTTTCTGAATGTCCTCTATTAGTGTGGAAATGAATGAAACACATAAACTCTGGATGGAGGGAGTCGGACAATCGAGGACTCTTTGCTTCCTTCTCTTTTCCACTCGACAGAGTTCGGCTACAGAGAGGCGCCAGTGCTTGAAGGTTCATCATAAAGCCAGTTCCGTTGCTGTGATTCGAGTGTTTGTGCTGAAATGAGCAGCTCAGTGTGCGATATTCATGACTCTGAAGAGTGTCATTACATCTCAAGTTGATGCCTCACAATAATATTTCTACAGCCGAGTGTTTTCGCATGATGCATCAGTCGATTTAAAACAAGGAATCGAGATTCATCGATTCATTTGAAAATACTTTTTTCAACTTTGTTCATTTCAAAATCATCTCGACCTGCCACGTTGATTTTCAAAGAAAGTTTCAAGAGTTCTGTCGCAACACAAACCCGAAGGGATTTTCAGGGGTCACACATCGGATTTCCATTTCCCTTCTGGATCCGCCCCTGTCACCTGACCCAGCTCGTAGTACCGCCTGCTCCGTTCTTCCTGCTGCACGCTGCAGATGAGCTCACAGGGATCCAGGTGAACGAGGCGCTGTGATAGAGTGCACACGAAGCAGGAACGCGACATGATTGGCTGAAAATAAAAACAATTGACGTGGGATTGGGTCTCGAAAGAGTTGACTGCCCTGACGTGCAAATATTATAATTCAAGCTCTTCGTTCGATTCACATCTACATACCGTAAACTCCCTGATGCTACGTGCGTGCGTGCATCAGAGCGTTAACTTCATGGGAATGCACAGATTACGTTATTAATCCAACCTGAGCGCTGATTGTGGAGTTAGCTCGATGTATGGAAGACATATATCCGATGCAGAGAGCAGAACTCCCTCCAGGTTTCCTCAATCAAAAACATATTTGTTATTAAAAACTCTCCTCTACATGCATGACTTTTACATCCTTGATTGGCACAGACAGGCAAATGTCAAAACACCCACTTGTTTCCTGTTTTCCCCTATACCAGTCTTTTTTCCTCTTTTTTTTTTTTTTCCCGGAGTCAGCTCGTGAAAACAGAAACGCTGTGGTCGATGTATTATTTAAATCATCCATATCAAAGGCTGTCTTCTCTCTGTCATGCTGCGATGATAGAAGTTTGGCTCGTGGTGGAATATCATCACAACATCGCACTCTTTCCCCAGAAATGCACCGAAGGGATTTATGTCCTGAAACGGCTCGCTGTGCATTTTGCCCTTTGCAAGAATAAAAGAAGAAGAAGAAGAAGGAGAAGAAGGCTAAAACTGTTGGACTCTGTGTTGGAGAAAATATTTTCCTTTGCATGGTCGGTTGCTGATGTTAAAGCATGCAGGGAACAAAGGGGACTGTGGCAAACAGCCTTGATAACGTGGACACCAGCGTTGCAGTTTATTCCCCCGCAGATGAATGTCGACAGGTAACCAGCGTGCCGGCCTTTTCTCCATCAGGAGACGTAGAGAGCGAGAAAACATCAAACAACAACAAGATGGGAAAATCACACGCAACAATCACAAAGAGCTGACTGTGTCGTAGCCTTCAGGACCGCGTCCGTCCTGCCACCCCGTCCTCCGTCTTTGTGATTGAGAGTGTTCAGATGGCGTGCACATCAGAGGCACGGCGTGTGTGTGTGTGTGTGTGTGTGTGTGTGTGTGTGTGTGTCAGTCACAGCTCAGACTGAGCACTGGGCTTCTTGCACATGTTCACAAAAGCTCTGGAGATTTGGGGGATTGGAGAAAGTCCAGAACTTCAAAAGGCTCATTCGGGAATAGACTTTGAAATGACGGTCAATGCCGAGTGAACGAATGGGATCTAAAGCGTCGAGATATATTCTTTTGGGACGTACAAACAAGGCCGAGTCGTGGTTTTATCTGACTCATGGTGCTTTGATATTCACAAGGCATGTTGTTTCCTCAGAGAAATGATCAAACTTGCTGACTGTGATGGGGTGAAGTAGACACCAGCGCCAGCTCGTGTGCGTTGTCGATCTCTATAAAAAGGATTTCTGCAGAGGCGCGTCGTTTTTCCTGCAGGTTGATGCTGAAAAAGATGCAGAATGCAATCTAAGGAGCTTTTGCAACCAAGCTATCTAATTGGACACGAGTCGATCCTTGACTTAAATTATGGGACTTTTCATTTATTTAGACGCACATATTGTCCTTGCCGATTTTGACTAACACACCAACACTGATCAGTCTCACTAGTTCTGTTTGATCAGAATCTGGGAGACATTTTTGATCTCCTCTAATTGTTCAGAAGGTCTTTGTGAAGTTTGACCCGTACGCAAACTTGTGGCTGTTTTGCTGGCAGTTTTTGAGTCTCTTCAAATCTTTCTTTTATCATCCGGCGGTGAGAAAACACAAATTTGGCAGGAGAATTCTCTTATTTTTCACGCTTTAAAGTTTGAGCAGAGTCTACAGTATTTAATCTTTTAGTTCATCCGAGGCTGTCACACTTCAGATATCTAACTGTCCAAGGACAAACCAGTGTGAACATAGGTTACTGTGTGTTGCCAGCAAATATAAAAATACTTGTTTCAAACTGAACCAAACTTCAGTAACCTTTCACATGTGACTGGAGCTCTTGCAGTGTAAACAGAATAACCGATCTGAATCTGTCTCTCTCTCTGACAGGAGGCCAGTTTGTCCATCTGGATGCTCTTCAGTGACAACACAGCCGCCACTCTGTCTTACTTTGATCCCAAAGACTACAACATCAACGCGTCCACGCTGGACGACAAAGTTGTGTCGATATCCCAGGAGCCTCAGCAACGGTGGCCTGTTGTCGTGGCAGAAGGCGAGGGATCCGGGGAGATGGTGCGTTTAGAGATGACCATCTGCGAGGCCTGTCAGAAGACCAAACGGAAAAGCGTCATCGCATCTGCTGCAGTTTATGTCAAGGTCCGTTTCGGCCCCGAGGAGGACTCGGAAGAAGAGGCGACCACGGAGGGCGAGATTGAGCTGACTCCTTTCACCAGACGTCCAATCATTGATCCAAACATTAGTGGAAGAATTTATGAGACGTCTAACGAGCAACCTGCCAGCGTTCCCATTGATTACACCAATTTCCCCACCATTAGCAACCAAGAGAGGCCGACTGAGAGCGACGAGGAGGAGGAGGACGACTTTGTGCATTCACCTCGCAACATGACCGACCTTGAGATTGGCATGTATGCCCTGCTCGGCGTTTTCTGTCTGGCCATTTTAGTTTTTCTCATCAATTGCATCGTGTTTGTGCTTAAATACCGCCATAAGAGAATCCCCCCCGAGGGTCAGGCCAACATGGACCATTCCCACCACTGGGTGTTCTTGGGAAACGGCCAGCCGCTGAGGGCCCAGTGTGAGCTGTCACCACAGCAGGTAGAGAGTCCCAGCAACCCTTTGGAAGGCGTACAGACTTGCTGCCATGGGGACCATCACAGCAGTGGCAGTTCCCAGACTAGCGTTCAGAGCCAGGTACACGGGCGGGGTGACGGAAGCTCTGGGGGCTCAACGAAGGAGAACGGCGAGGAGGCCAATTCCCCCACTTCCAAGCGCAAAAGAGTCAAGTTCACCACCTTCACCACCCTCCCCACGGAGGAGCTGCCCTATAACTCCATCCCCATAGCAGACGAAGAGGACATTCAGTGGGTTTGCCAGGATATGGGCTTTCAAGACCCAGAGGAACTGCACGATTACATGCGCAGAATAAAAGAAATAGCCTGAGATAAGAGGAGCAGCGTGGACCGACGCTCTCAGCTTTCTAAAGAAATGTTCCTTTCTATTTTTCTCTTTTTCACCTAAGTGAAAGATAACTTTTCACAGACTAAAAGGCCAACTGTTGTTTCGGTTAGAGTGTGTTCCATTTAGTTTGCACAGTGCTGTAATCTCATACACGCTCACACGGAGGAGAACGCAAGGAAGCAAGCCAAAGACTTGACCAGAGGATCTCAGTCACTGGAGGGAATCTGTAAATCTTGGCTATACGAAACATGTTTCACCGCAAAGTTGAGCCGAGGCCAAAAGTGAGAGCTGCTCCAACTTATTTTTTAGGATCTGCTTTGAGAGAAAAGCCTGATAGGGACAGGAATGTAGAGGTTTGCTGTTGGCTGTGTTGGACTCTGCTGTACTGTACCTACTTCAAACAAAGAGGCCTTTGATGAACAAAAAAAAAAAACCACAAAAAAAAACAGTCAAAGACTCTCATTGAAGCTATGTTTAAAAAAAAATCATTTTGTTTTTTGCCAAAGTAGGAAAAGTGTTGTTTTAATGGCGAAACTTCATTGTTGTTCTTGGTGCAGCACACTCATGATTTGTACTCATGTTCATTTCATTGCATTTTTCTACATTTCATAGCGAGGCAATCGCAGTGCCCTACAAGTAGTCCTCCCGGTCCTGGATCAATCTAATGCCTTACAAAGACAGTCACCGATTCACTTCTCATATCAGCGCAGACACCCTGTTTTCTCACCATGGCTAGAGACGGTGTAGTAAGACGTAGAACACTGAATCTGATCTCGAGCATGCGGTATAAATAGAGAGGAGCTTGTGTGTTTGGAGGATCTCGAAATATCTTTGCATGGATGCGGATCTCGAGGCACAATCAGCAACCTTTTTTTTCCCCCCCAAATTTGTCGATGTTTGTATTGTAATTATATAACCATTCATACACGCATAATAAAAGCAAATAGGTTATCATGCATTACACGCATGCCATGCCAGGCATACTTACACGCAAACATTCCTCTCTAGTATCTGTAAATACCGTATATCGAGACAGGCTGGCGTCCCGCACCGACGCTCAACAAGTCACTCGCTCCGAGCTCGAAGCCGGATGGAGTCTTGACATTTTTTTTGTTTTTTTTGTAGTCTTGTGCCGAGTTAACGGGTTCCCCTTTGCTAACGTCGAGCATAACTGTAGCGTTTTAAACAAATGGATCTCACACCTGACTGTTGAACATTGGGGAGGGGGGGTTTGCTATGCATCAGAATTGTAACAGATCTGATCTTTTTTGGATGGTTCATTTTCCTTCCTGAAGCTAATGAGGTGAACACAGGAACTCATCTAAACTCTGCAGGAAACGCCAACCCTCCAGAAACAGGATACATAGATACATCATTTGTAGGTTTTGCTCCATCATTTTTAAATCATAGCCATCCCATGTCGAAAGACACACTCTCCAATGTATGACCTTTATTTCCCCCTTTCTCTACCTGTGAACGTCCTTTTTTTGGTTCAATCTATTCCAGTGACTTTACACCTGGAAGTCATGAATGAACAATGCACTGAACACGACGGCAACAGAAGCTTATTGGTGAAGGAGGTCAGTGGTTCCTATTGGCAGATGAGCTGTGGATGTGGATGCACTGGGTGTGGTTGTAACAACATGTAAGGACATCTACCGTCATGCTCCAAATATAAGACGACCCTGATTTTAAGTTTTTAAGACTAATTTCAGTAAGGTGCCCCGCCCTGCACTTAATTGAGGACATCAGCCTCTGTGCACTGATATTGGCATGTAAAAGTCCAGAACCTGAAAATAAGACAATCAAACTTTTTTTCTGGTGTATTTCAACGGAGGGGAAAAAAGTCTTATATTTGGACCAGAAGGGTAAAACAAGCACGGCTATTTGATGTAATTCGAAGGTTCGGAGGTTTGACGTGACTTTTGAATTTCCCTAAAGCAGGAAAAATGAAATATCAAGCAGGTTTAGAAAGATCATAAAACCCCACAACGATGAGATTTCATCCGAAGTTGCGAGGCAGCCAAACACGTGTTGGTAACGGAGAGCATGACAACAGCAAAGCTCGTAGTGTTTTTAATCCCAGTCGCCCTGTTAGCGTAGCGTATGGAGAGGATGACGTCTTTGAAGGTTGTTATTCCAGCTCTGATCTCGTTCTTGAACAAGATCTCATTCTGGACTAATGAAGCAACCGCAAGATCAAAAATGAGTTTTTCCCATGTCACATTCCTTTAATTCTGAAGTGCATCTAAGGGCTTGGATCTTCTTTAATGCTAACTGATGTTTTTTGATCTTAGAAATCCAATGTTGCTTTGCTCCTATGCTGTGATAACGGGCGGATATTGCTCTATTTGTCACTGAAAATGTACACCTGTACAGCTCCATTAAAGACCCAATCCAGCATTGTTTGTACAAAGTACAGAACTTAAACATATTCTATATTGACTGAAGCTTCTTATTCATTAACTACAAACCTAACCAAATCAGATCTGACCAAGGACATGCGTTAACTACAGTACTGTTGTAAATACCGGAGAAAGAACAGGCGTTGATCTTTATCTGAAAGTTGACGAGAGATTATTTTTCCGTCAGTGAACCAAACGTTTCAATGTCCGACATGTAAATATCTACATTTGAGATGTCCGTGAATCCTGGATTGGGACTTTAAGGATCTGATTTACTGCATGCCCTCTCTTTGTTCCACGTGGTTGAAATGAACTACGACCTGATTCTGCTATTTCATGGAGTTAAATCTGTGTTAACATCTGAAGAGAAGACGAGACGTTGTTTTCCTGACACACCAAGCCCGTCCTTTTCGCCTCGGCATCCAACATGTTTTTTTTTTTTTTTTTCTTCCCACGATATTTAGAGAAACAGCAGCGAGCCGGAGGTGCTTGAACATGATGGTTCCTCAGGATGAATGTAGGAGTCTTTTACTAAACCTGGCTGTTTGGTGTTAATGTGGTCTGCCCAATATGAATCTATAAATGATCAAGTATCTAATAGCAGCTTCACACACTGATTCATGTTTTTTTTTCCAACTTTTGATCTCTTGATTTAATCACTCTGGATGTAAATACGTCACCCAATTCATCATTTTTACATCATTTTAACTCCATTTCTGTATTTTCTCTATTTTTTTTTCTTGTAGTGCTTCTTTGGTGAAGGTGCACATGTTGCTCATTTTGTATTTCTTCAAGCTGCTAATAGAAACTTCTTACAACGTGTAATCGAACATCTTGAATTATACCTCTATGCCCCCTCCCCCCTAAACCCCCCCACCCCTCCCTTTTGCACCCGATGGGAAACTGTGCACGGCTCTGTCTGTTGTGCCAAGCAAACGCCACCCTCACAATAATATGTTATTGTACAGAGCACTGTTAAATTTCCTGTATTCTCTCGGAAACGAACCCTTGTATTTTCCTGTTATATGTAAAGTACTAAAGAAAATGCAATATACTCATGTCAAAGTGTCTTTTTTTACAGTATCACGTCCAGAGAGCTCAAAACCAGTGGTGCTGGTCAATAGAGGGCGCTAGTGTGCCGTCCCACCGCTGCCCACAGAGCTTCGCTGAGAAGGATTTTAAATACATACATTTAATCTAATCACTGTTTGGTTTCGTGCATTGATTCTTGAAAGAAATTGCAGAGGAATCTTTGCACCAGCCGCCACTAATCAAAACCACAGACTGTCTAAAACATGGACGTAGTCTCGGTGAAGTCACCCATTGAGTTATGAAGCCCATCGATGGACATCAATCAATCTAGAAACCCTTAGGGGCCCCCTAATGGTCTGGGGCCCCAGCCTTGCCTGTTTCCTCTGGTGATGCCTTCAGCTGTACTTAAAGGTACAGTAGCAGCGTATTTGTGCTTGAAACTTCCCTCCTCTGATGATGTCAGCTGTTCGTCTGATTCACCCTCACTTCACCCTCAGGAGCTTCATATACGGGGCAACACGGTGACCTTGAAAGTTTCTTGGCTCATTAGGTACCTAATGCCTCACGAGAGGATTGGTGCAAAAATAAAGCATGTCTGATTTATAGAATAAATGAAAGTGCTGCGTTTCAGACTTCTGCTGCATTTAAGCTCATTTATGTAACACAGTCATCCCTGGATGTTTAAATAAGCAAAGCAATAGGTGTCATACGCAGCAGATTCAGTGATGAGGAAGACAGGTAGAGAGGAAGCGATTATATAAGAGTGTTTTATGTTTTTGAATCGTGACTATAACGTATGTAGCTCACATCTGAAACCTTTCCAAATATGTCGCAGCCAGAGCTGATCGGATTCTGGCTCGAGTTCTGCTCGTGTTTGAAGTCGGTGGATCACTGCCATTCGCCCCTCGCTGTGCAGAGTCGAACGGCTCTCCTCTCTCATATTTTCTGGCAGTTCCCCGCAAGATCCTGCAGAGTGATGTGTAAAGCTACTGTTCTGTTTGTGTGTGTGTGTGTGTGTGTGTGTGTGTGTGTGTCTGCTCATCCAGCAGCTCCTGTTCAAAAAAAAATCCATACTTGGAGCAGGAGTCTGAGTGTTTACAGCTGTAGTTCACTTCATTTGGGCAGCTGAGATCAAACCCTCTGATCTCAGGGAGGGCACGTGGTCGTTAGGAACGCGTACAGAGGTTTATTGGACTGTGGAGACGGATAGATACTGACACCTGACACCTGATGGCAGAGAAACAAGCGGGGAAAAAAGAGGAAAATTCTGCTGTTTGGAGAGATGTTTACAGACACAGAAGTTTGTAGAACACATTGCAGAAATAATTATACATAATAACGTAACATTTATTGTCATATTAGGTTAGTCATTCAGAAACTCACAAATCCCCCCCCAACACCATTTTCTGAACCGGATGGTAAGGGGTTAACTCCCCAGCTCCTGCAGTCACATGTCCAAATCTCCCCAGATCAAATGTGTCTAAAGGTGATTAGTTATTACTCATGCATCCTCTACCATCACTGTGACCAGAGTGTTCAGAAGACTAAACAAGCGCTGCATCATCAATTTCATGCTTCTTAATGAGCTCTTAATATTTGACGTATCAATAAAACCCTAACCCTAACCCTAAAGCCAAGCATTTCTGATGGAGCAGAAGCTGCAGCCCAGCCAGAAAGGAGAGCTGCCACCATGAATTAATTTGTATGTATGAGCCGGAGCGTAGGAGGGGTCTGCAGCCCTTAACACACAAACACACACACACACACACACACACACACACACATACACACACACAACCTCCTGTCAGCCGCTACTGTACACTTCCTGTATATACAGTCCAGGACACAACAGATCCACGGATTTCTGCGGCATCTCTCCGTCTTCGAGATCTGAAATCACAACTTCTGCTTCTCCTAATGAAACTTGTTGATCACAGTGCGGAGAGAGTAAAGGCCCCTGAGCATCCAATCACCTGACCAGGAGAGAGGGGAGCGACGTGAATGAGCTGGGCTTCACTCTGCACTCTAACTTTTCCTCTGCATGCTGCTGTGGGCGAACATGTGCAGTACCTTGTCATCACATTTTTAATCGTCTCTTATTCTGCTGGTGATCTACTTTAACAAATCCGCTGACGGTGAGCGTGCGGCCCTGGCAACAGGTATTTCTGCTTCCACATATATTTCTCCGAGGTGTGCCCGTGACATTTCATCCCTGCAAAAGATGGTAATTTGTTTCGATGTGGCGTGCAGAGGTCACTTGTATGGAATCAATGTGCAGACCCTGTGTGAGCATACCAGCCTTTCACGCCTCATATACCCTGTAATAAATAATAAAGGGTCACTTTTGCAGCAGGGCGTCTTCAAACCAATATTTACATCAAATCACGTAGGAGGAGCTCCCTCTGCTGCAGGATAACCTTTACCTTTGAAAGCAGACTGTTGTAATATGCCTTCACACAGAAGCGATTTAAAGTGACTCAGAATCATTCAGTAAAGTGAAACAATGCATCTCTAAATTATCTTTTGTATTTAATATAATACTAAAATAAGTTATTTTATTGTGCACACAAGAAAGAAAAAAACCTTTTCTAGCAACAAGTAAATATCTTATGTACACAAAATCATTGTCCTGTGTGCACAATGTAATGATGTAAAGTTCCTACAAAATAGGATAAAAGATATTTGCACTTTTTGGGACCTCGGGGGCTTTGTAGACAAGAAGACTTTTCAAAATAAAAGAAAACATTAAAGGGCTATTTGGATTATCTTTTTTGTCATCAATATTTTTTGTTTGTTTTTTTTTGTCTTGTTGTCTTTGTGTTTTTTATGCTACCCGGGATGGATGCCATCACCTTATAAAGTGATTGATTACTTTTAATGATTTTCTATGATTGTAAAAACTTTACTCGAACGAGGCGACTTTTTACTAAACAGTCCCTGTCCAGAAGTTTGTGTCCGAGCGAGCAGCAACTCGATTCTGCCGCGCTAACTTCAAACATCTTTTCCTGTCTTGTAGTTGTTTGTTTGCGGTGATGGTGGCTGGTACTGCGGTACTGTTCTATTAGCAGGCTAATCTTATATCCGCTCTGACATCATTACGTGTGCTAACAGGGCACAAGACTTCCTGTTGTCTGTCGATGCTTTGAGCTTGTGTGGTTAAACATCAAGTATCAAGTGTTTCTATGCACTGTCTTGCACTCCATTTTGTCAAAGTACCTGCAGACTCTTTTCCTGCTCACAGCTGACATGGTGCATGAAAGGCTAACTGAGTTGAACTGTGCCAGAAGTGAAACATGACTCAAGGTGTACCGGTGTGTAATTATACCCATCCATAAAAGTTTAGAGACAAAAAGGACAACATTCAGAAACAGAGAAGAGCGCGCTGGTTCATGGTGAGAAGTCACGGGTCATTCAGAGTGAGAGCAGATTCAACGGTGGAGTTGAACGTGGTCAAAGAAAGTTCAGGTCTGATGTTATCTGGAGTTTTCTTCAAGTTGCCCATGTTAAGTTTGCACTCGGCCTGATGGCCTGCGAGGCAGCGAGGGTTCAAACAGTTAGAGGCAGTCAGACATGTTTTAGTCCTGATGAGGCATTTAAAAACAAGTATTTCAAACTCTGCCAGATATCTGATGTAATGTGCTCGTTTCAGCTGCAGCGTTTTGATACACAATTAGGTTGTCTCACATTTCTTTTTGTTCAAACAAACAAAGTCAAATCAGTGCATTAAATTGGATTGCAGCCTTTCTCAGTTTATGTTACAATACTAAAACAACAGGGGAAAGAAACACTCACATTTCTGCTCCCCTTTCTTTATGTCTTTTTATTTCATTCCTGTGGAAAACAGCTCAGTGATGTGATCTCACGTCAAGACATTGCCAGAATGGCTACAATGAGACCTGACAGCAGAAATATCTTTAACTATAAAAGCTTCGACATTAAATGTCAGGTTTTCTGTGTCAGTCCCTTCGAATCAAAGCGATAGGCTTCTTTTTAGACTTACCATTTTCACAAGCCTTCAGCAACGGTGCAGGGAGAAATCCATCACCGGAGATAACAGTCTCACACTGACAGCAGCCTCCAAAGACCAGAATGCAACGCTGAGAAAAGACATGTTGCATTTAGGGAAGGCCTTCAACTCTGTATTTGGCTGGTTTTTAATCCTGTTCGAGCCGCGCTGTTTTCAGACGACTGATGGTGGAAAGTTTAAGATCTGCTAATATCTAACTGTCTGTAATTTAGGCTCAACATCTGGCAACGCTTTGCTCGCTAAAACCCGAGCTTAACTACTGATCTCTGTGGCGAAGCATGTTAACCAACCGTTAGATAAGTCGTGTGAGCGCTTGTGTTGAAAGTGAACATTTGTGCCCCGTTCATCACACAACACGAGAGAGAGAATACAACACTGCTGCGTTGGCTCGAGGCCGCCAATATGATCCATCAGGATCTAAAAAGAGCAGGCCAATCTGAGGTCAGTTTAGTGTTTGAGGCTTGCTCAGAGGAAATATGGCCTCTCGGAAGGTCAACAGGTGTTGCAGCGATGGAAGCGGGCAGTGGAACTGCTTCAGATAGAAGTGATTGTACCCGAGCTAAAAAGCCTCTGCATGTTTCTAATAAGCTCCAGCAGCAGAAAGCTGCTCAAACTAGGATCAATGTTGGAGATGCTTTTGAAACATGGAGAGAGGTTAGAACGCAGAAAGCTTTACAGACCCATGCAGAGCTGGCTAAACACTGAAGCTACAGTGTCCACCACATGCAGAGCTGGCTAAACACTGAAGCTACAGTGTCCACCACATGCTGAGCTGGCTAAACACTGAAGCTACAGTGTCCACCACATGCAGAGCTGGCTAAACACTGAAGCTACAGTGTCCACCACATGCAGAGCTGGCTAAACACTGAAGCTACAGTGTCCACCGCATGCAGAGCTGGCTAAACACTGAAGCTACAGTGTCCACCACATGCAGAGCTGGCTAAACACTGAAGCTACAGTGTCCACCACATGCAGAGCTGGCTAAACACTGAAGCTACAGTGTCCACCACATGGTGACCTGTGTGGGAGGAGGGGGGCGGAGCCAGCTCTCTGTGACGATTTAAAGGAGCTTTACAATACGTTCATGTTTCCTAAAATTAAAAGCTAACGTGAGGCACACGGAGCTATTAGCGGACGTAGCAGTCAATAGAGAGGGAGGTAGAAGTGTGTAACCTAGCAACAAGAAGCCTCAGTGAGAAGTGTCGATGACTCGGATGTTGTAGGCCATTAATGCACACAGCCTCTTTTTTTTTTTTCAAACTTCAAGCAGTTGAACTCTTTGACTCTAACGATGACATGAATGTTTCCATCATTTAGGTTAGTCAGTCAGATACTCGGGTGTTACCATGGCGATATATCCAGGCTGAAGAAAGCCAGCTTTGAGACACTGATCTCTGAGTTCAGGCTCTACACAACAGAATCACTTTCACATGGTTGACAAGATTAAAAGACAGATACACAAATGAATCCATATAAATACGATCAATCACTCACCATATTACCCGCCTCACACCCTCCGTTTACAGAGAACCCAAACTTTGCATGCCATGTATTTTACTGTCAGTGAACTAGTTTCAATTCAGGCAGACAGCTGGAAAGGACTTGGAGATATTTCAGTGCTGCCTTTGGAGGATTTTTTTTTTCTGTTCTTGGATAAAATAAACCCTAACTACTTGAAGTCAGCTCGTTCGCTTGTAACAAGATCCAAAACTAATTTTTAAACCTTTGGGGCCAAACAGAGACGGTGTGGAAGTAATCCCCAACAGACTACAATTAGCTCCTGTCTGCAGCGTCGACACGGCAAGGCTGCGCTTTAGGGAGGGGGTGGTGGGGGGGGGAATCAATTTGTTTGTTAGGGGGGGAAACGCTCAAACGTAGGCGGGGGGTTGCCATTAAAGAGACGGCATCAAAACAAGCTGACATGTGTTGACATCTCTCAGCCAGGTCGGAGCGCCGTGCCAGCTGCCTCTCTATCCAAAGCCACATTATTCACCGCTTTAAATGCTGTGTAATCAGTAGCTGCTATGGAGCATTTTGGCGAGCGTTCACCAACGCAATGTGTCCTCCCGCTGCTCAGCTCCAATACTTCCAGCATGTGTTTCTGTTTTCATCACATGGGGCTGGCTGTGAGAGCAGACTGAGAGCAGCTACCAAGTCGCCTCATGCTTTTTGAAACAAAACTGTCTGGATGCTTTTTGTTTTGTTGTTCTCAGATAAGACAGCAAGGACAAAAACAACTATAATCATCATTGTGGGTATAAGCCAGCAGATAAAGGTGGTTTTATGGCCCAGGGCGAAACTTTGTAAGCATGTCTTGTTTCAACCTTGGCCAATGAAGGCTTAGAAAATTGAGGGGAGGGCGAGCCCACCTTTGGGAGAGGTTGTTTTTTTTTTTTTTGTTTCAAGGTATCCTTGAGTGTGATGATGTCAGCAGAGATTAAGAATAATGAAAGATGGACTCTTATGGAATCTTAACTTTGTTTTTAAGCCTTTGTGCTGAAGCTCATAGAGCTTGTTGATGGTCTCTTTGTGCTGAGACACAACACGTCAAATAATCATACATCTTTAATGAACAAGTGCCCGGTGAAAAATTCACCTTTTCCTACCCAAACATAAATATTGTCCCATCGTGTCCTGCCCTCACACGGTTCAGTTATTATTGATCGTATATACAGGATCAATGAACGTACAGAAACTACAATGTTGACACCTCGATATTCATCCAGGGAGGGTAACTTGGTCTCAGGGTTTTTCAGTGTGTGTGTGTGTGTGTGTGTGTGTGTGTGTGTGTGTGGGAGCGTGGGAGCGTGTTTGGCTTCTTCTTCAGTGTGCACAAACAAAAGTCTGAGTTTAAGAACATAGCTTTTGGCTACTGAGTGACAGACACCTGCTCTGATGAGTGTGAGCTTGTGTGTGTGTGTGTGTGTGTGTGTGTGTGTGTGTGTGTGTGTGTGTGTGTGTGTGTGTGTGTGTGTGTGTGTGTGTGTGTGTGTGTGTGTGTGTGTGTGTGTTACCTGGCTCTCTGAGGGGACGTGATCCAACCAAAAGCAGCTCAGGGTGAATGAGGTCAGCACACAGATAGCGCTGCCTGCCGGCCTGCACAGCCTTGATATATGAACATGAAAACAAGAAGTGAGTTCTGTCCTGTGAGGGACGAGAAGTCTGTCGCTGTCTTTACAGGCTTTTTGAGGCTGCAGGTGAAACGTTGCATCACATGTTGAGTCCTGCATGTCGTAATGCATCGAGGGCTGATCACATCCCAGTCAGCTGCTCCCGACCACTCCGATTAATTTCCTGCATTTGTTGGAGCCGAGCCACGAGCGGGCTCCCAGAATCTGGCAGAAAGCGTCTGAAATCACCACGGCAACAGCAGGCCCGCCTGTGTGATGTGTCATGAAAGACATGAACGAGAGAAATGTTGGAAATAGCTGCAGACTTGTTTGGCTCGCTGGTTGGTTTGTGTTTGCTGGTGATGCCGAGCAAGCGAGCGTGTGTGTGTGTGTGTGTGTGTGTGTGTGTGTGCTTGTGTATGAGTGTGTGTGTGTGTGTGTGTTTTTGACCTGTGCATATAAGACAAATAGATGAAATAAACACACTTAGATCTGACTTCTCTCTGTGGGAGTTTTCAACTGAAACTTTATTGACAACATTACTCTGATTCAACACGCGAGCACGTCGTTCGTGAGCTTTACGTGTCGATATTAACAGGAGTGAGTCCAGAGCCTCAAACCTTCAGCCGAGCGATGAGAGGGCCGTCAGACGGGGCTTCCTACTTCTACTGTCCTTACAAAATGTTCACATTATGAGTCAAGGCTTTAGTTTCAGTTATGTTACGTTTAAGGTCAGCTGTGTCAGTCATCTGGCGCCCCCTACTGGTCATCAGTCCCAAGCAGTTGCCTGCCTTGTTTACAAACAGCGCCTCTAAATAGAAACGATGCACTCGTAAACAAAGGCAATCGTAAAGTTTACGTCAGGCCCAAGAAAGTTTCTTTTCACCAAACTCTCCAGACGTGGGGACTTAATGTAACTTAACAGGCTCACTTATGTAACTTCAACTATTTCAGCCCGAACAAGTGGTTTTTTCCCCCCTCCAAGTAATCAAGTGAAGAAAACTGTTTCACAAAGAATCACAAGCTGTGAAGATTTTCTTCTTTTCACTGTTTTTGCTTCGGCATTGTTTCCATGGTGCCGGCACTTCATTCAAACACGACATCCCACCTACCTGATGACAACGGGTCATGGTCATTTTAAGTTCTTCTGTCAGATGAATCTGGATTCATCTCTCTCCTGTGTGGCTCTTTGTCTGTGAGCTTTATAGGAAATACCTGAAAGGTAGTTTTTTTTTTAAAAAAAACCTGTGGAGAGCTGCTGCTGCTTCTGTTGCTGCTTCTGTTGGCGACATTTCCCTTCAAGTGTGGATGCCAAAGAAATACTCAGTTTAAAAAAAAAAAAACCCAAAACATTTGTGATTGGGCCATGCAGCGAGCTCCGTGTAATGACATGCAAATGTGTCTCTCAGATGGGGAAAATGTGTTTTTAGTCCACTGCCACCTTCACAGCAGGCCTGGGAAGCTCAGCGCTCTTTGATGTCAGAGCGGGGCTCATGATGCGTTCATGTCATGTCGGAAGTGTGCATAGGCACCAGTGTCACCCACTTAGCGTCATGAATTTGAGTAAGTGTTATCAGAAAACAGCAAACATGGCAGTGAATCCGGCAGTTTCGACAAACATGATGCAAAAAGGGATCTGTTTTGATCGCCTGAAAGCTGGGCACTTACGTAGAACACCTCCTGCTCGAGGTTATTTATCTTTGACTTTACATCCACGCACAGAAACACATCAGTTATCTGAGTTTTAATATGATCTCTTTCAACTGCATGTGTTGTGGTATGGAGTCACCTCGAGATCTGCAAATAAAGCCAGTTGTTTTCAGCGAAGATTGTGACACATTTCATGAAGCCGTTTCCTTTATTTCCGTGCAGGAAGATGCTTCACACAGACGTTAGACACACACAGAGCTGGATTTAATAGGAGCTGTTGGCAGCCTCCTTTAGATGGCTGAGAGAGAGAGAGAGAGAGAGAGAGATGGGGTTTACAGCCTCTGTGGGAGTCAACATGTTGTCAGGGTCCATCGGCAGCGAGCCTTCTGCAGGAGGGTGATAACCCCGAGCCTTTTCTCTCAGCCAACATGTCCGACTTAATCATCAGTAAGAGTCTGACCCAGAAGAGGAAATGCAAAGAAAGCAGATAGAGGCTGAACCACCGCGACAAACAAATATAATTCGGTAACACGGTGAAGAGTCTGACGTGACATGAATACTGCAGGATGCTTTTTAAGCCGGGAGAGTTGATTAATAATAGATCGTATCACGCTGATTCTGCTTCCTTTCAATTGTCTTCATTCATTTACAAACCAGGAAAACAAACATCATTTGGTCGTATTTGAAAAACATGTGAAGACATTTGGAGCACAGTTTGATCAGATTGAATCATTTAATATATGACAAAAAAGAATTTTGAACAGAAGAGGAAGTGAAAGGTTAAATCAGTTTGGCTCCAAATGTCAACATTTGAAACATATTGTTAGAATGATGCATAGTAGCTGCCCTCTACAGGTTAACACCGGGTACTGCAATCTTATTTTGCTCCTGGCCGATGTGTGCAGCTTTCGTCACACGACCACATATGTCGATTGTAAACATTTTTTTAATAACATTTAATTTCAGTGTGTGTGCAATCTGTTCCTTCGGCAACAAAGCCCTCAAGGTTGGGGAAAGATAGTGCTACAGACTGAAACTTTATTTAAAACACAACAAAAGCAACGTTTTTTTCTCAAAGTGTTCAATAAAGCTCTCATCTCTCCAAGTGGGTCGAGTTCTGCAGGACTGTTTTAGATCCCAGGCTGATTAGACTCACGCCCTGGAAACATCAAAATGATGCATTCAACATCAGTTCACTTTCTTCATAATAAAGAATCATTCAGTCGAATCAAACTGACCCCGATGCTTTGGCACATTTAGTTCGGAGTGGATGTAATGAAGAGAAGAAAAGTCTCAGTGGAGGTGACATTGTGTGAGTCTCATCTGTGAGCTTTAGATTATAGAAATAACTGAAACCCTCCTTAAAGTCCAAGTAACAAGTAGCCTTTGTTCGTATATGCAAAGATTAATTAGCTGTACAATAATCATCTAATTAACTCTCTGTGGGCCTGCGTCTTAAAAAAAACAACATAAAGTAGGACATAGGAATAAATCTGTATGTACTGTGTTGTATGTGCAGAATCTTACATAAGCTGCTTTCGACAGAATCACAAAGATGAACATGCTGCCGAACAGAAAACATACATGGTAGTGGTCTCTGGTGGTGCAGAGATCGCAGGGCCTCCCAGTGACTCCCAGTGCCTCCATGTGGATTCTCCTGTTCTTAACCTGCGGCGCTCTCACGTCATATCCATAGACTGTAAATATTAACGGACGAAACCTGAGTGACGTCAGACAACTGTTCCTGCAGGGGGCGCTGGAGGCTTCATTTGTCAAGACCGGAGGTTTTGCTGTTTGGTCAGGACACTCTGAAGTCTCTTCACACATGCAACTCACCACGAAAACTTTGGGAGATTTGGCCAAGTGTGAAAGCACGTCTGGAGAGAGTCCTTACCAGACGTCCTAACATGGTCTTTTTTTTTTTTTTAAACGACACGTTGGCTTGTCCGGACCGGGTTTGAGTCTCTCTTTCCTGCCCGTCAATCCTCTCTCTTTCTCTCTCCCAGATTTCTGACTCCATCTTCTCCTTGCTTTACAGCCCAAAAATAAACTTTAAAAACAACTTTTATGGGCTGGTGTTTTTCAGAAACCCATTTACGTTTGAGTGAAAACATTAGCTTGATAATATTTATTTTTTCTAAAGTGCGCTGACTTTGAATTGCATCAACCTGTGAATGTCAGAAACTGGAATTATCAAGCAGTTCAGTCCCATTCACGGAGGTGCAGACATGAAACTTTTGAACACAGACAGTTACGTGTGCAGTTTAAGGTCAGCCGGTTTAATCAGATATATGACGGAAGAGTCCAGAGGGAAGACAAGAAAGACAAGAGTGTGATCCTCCTTCTAGGTCACAGCACTCCAGCATGTACGTGTCATGTGAACCGCACATGTTACATGACTGTCGAGGATATATGTTGTACATCATTTATACATCATGCATGATTCATCTGATATAGGGAGGAGGGAGCGGCTGCAGAGGAGGCACAGCAGGCCTCCATCTACAACGAGGCCTTCCCAAACTACAGATCCTTTCAAAGACCACTCGATGGTCTCTGTCATTTATTTATACTGTTTGACGCCACAGTGACATAAAGAGACGACATGTCTCTGCATGAACAGTCTGTTTGCAAACTTTGCTAATTTTTCATGTTAGTCTCATTGAGCTCTACTTTGGGCTTCCATGACGGCTTGGACTGGAGTATTAAGCAGCCATGATGCCAGAGAGAAGCAGCCAGTGACCCAGCAGTACATTCAGAGGGTCAAACCACTTCCTGCTCCAGTGATCCTCTGAACGCTGCTACAACTCGACCAATCAGAAACGTCCAAAGCTGCAAGGCCTTACTCTTAAGGTCTCTGACACTATGTCCCTTTCAAAGACTTGATTCTGTCCATTGAGGCCTATTCACATGAGATTAGTATTAGTCGGTGCCTCTGGTCGGCCTAATTTGACACACGACCAGCGCGCTGCTTTTGGTCAACTTGTTATCAAGGTCAGCTAGAAGAAGAGCTGATAGCAACAAACGTAAACCAGCAGGTCACTCTTTCCTCTCCCCTTCAGAGGACCAATCAAAGATAAACATTACTACCCCGAGTTCTTGTCTTTATAAAGAAACTATCATGAACAGGATGTATTAGTCAACCAGCGTCCTCCGTCTGCTGGGGATGCTTTCAGATTCTCATGTTGAATATAAAAGGCTCTCCTTGTTTCCATTAAGACAACACTGTCTCCCACTCGGAGGCTGTAAAAGACTCATGCTGCGTTGATGGACTGCGGCTTCCCTACGACACATCAATCACTCCCAGGAATCCAATGAATAATTCCAGCACTCTTAATAAGCGGCAGTAAATCTCATTCATAATTGATAACTATCATCAAACAATGCAAGCTACCTGCTTGTTAAGAGGGGCCATCTTTGGCGGGCAAATGGCCTGGAAATGCTACAAACATTCATTACGCGTTATGTGCTATAAATCCTCGTCAGCAGTCAAAGTGGATGCACTGCTCCCCGAACAGAAGCGGTCCTTATACTCGTCTTTTCATTCAGCGCGGCTCCTCCTACACGGTTCTTTTAATAGTCGTCTCTTCTGTTCTGAATGAGACGAGTAAACAGGTCTGGAGATGAATTGGTTGCACTAAAGAAAGGTAAAACGGCCCCAGGGGTCAAGTATCAAGAGCGGCTAATATTATAGGCTCGACAGCCTGAATGGAGCAGGGTGGGATTTTTCTTTTTTTTTTTTGCAGCCGGGTTACCATGGCGATGGAAACTTTGCCTTAAAAAAAAGGAGTGATGCCTGGAGAAGAATCTTGAAGAAAGTTTTCACTTTTTGATTTTTAAGAGTCAACAGACCCTTGATGTAAGGATCTGGATCATGCACAGTGCTCAGGGATCCGGGTCTTTATTTATAATCCGAGCCGTAATGACCTGCATGCTTTGGCGTGTGCAGGAAAAACACAACTGTGTTATCCACGTTAAGGCCCCGTGTGCATCTGGCGTTTCTTCTGTGCGCTTGTGAATATTTCCCTGAAGCGTTTGTTTGGCTGAGAGGAAAACCGCTGCACGTCCGTCCTGTCTCCATGACAACAGTCTGTTAACAACGGCTGCTGTATGACCGACACGGCTCCGTTACGATCTGATGGGTCGGCTGAGGGTGCAAAAAAGCAGGGAAAAATAATCTGTTTGAAAAAGGGCGCTCGTTTTGTCATCGTCATGAGATCTTGCTGTTCAGTAAATTTGTCTTTTAGCGTGAGAATTAAACACTTGAACCAAACTACACATCAACATCTCTTTTAGAGCCAAGCACCGCAAAAGTTCTCTCATCGCCCCCCCCGGTTAGAGGTCATGCTATAGCAGATGTCCCAATTAAATTGCATACCACTTCTAAAGAGAACAAACACTGCGGTATACCATCTGCAGCGCGAGACCTCTGACCTAATCAACAAAGCTGTTAACAAGCAGAAAACATAGCGCAGCACATGAGCCAGCAGCTGCAGGTCAGCAGTTTGCAGAAAGGTATAGAGAAGGCTTCCTGCCAAAACATCTCGAAAAGAGGAGGATCTGAAGTCACCTCACAAGCTTCTCTGAGTTTCTATCCACAGTCGGGTTTTCTTTAGAATTCGCATCAGGAGCTCAGAGAGCTGAAAGTGTGCGCTCTGACCCTTTCGATCTTTGGGCTATTTGTGGTGCAAAGTGCAGAGGTTGGAGCAGCAGCTTAAAAAACAAAGAGGGAGGTTCAATCAAACGAGGCAACACAAAGCCGGTTATAAAGTGTTTTAAAACGAGTGAAATACGAAAGAATGACAGATTAGTGGACAAACATTTAACACTACATGACCAGTAGGGACAGTTCAATCTGGATGGAGCATGAGGCCCTGTTAGTCAGTGTCTATAAATGCATATGCTTTTGGTAAAGCTTTACACCAATTGACACACACTCCCATCACTTCATTAAATCCCTGCAGCCACTTAAAGGTTAAGACAAACATGTCCATGAATTTGCAGGCGTTGATTTAAGAAGTGTCACACCGAAGCACAGAGCCATTTCACACCGCCGCTCCCTTTGTTTACCTCAATAAAATCACATGCCAACGACACCAGGATGCTACTAAACGTGTTCAGCCTATTCATGTACGAGACCTCAGAGCTTAAGTCACTCGAGCTCATCGATGCTGTGGGGATATGTTACACTGTTCAAATCTGATTGGCTTGTAGCTATTGACAGGTGGGCGGAGTGTAGCGGTTTGTCAGGAGGCTTAAAACCCGCCTCAGCTCCAGCTCTCAGCCTGTCAGCAGGTTTACTCAAAGTCAGGCTGAGACAGAATTTCCAAAATGACGGCTGCTGCAGATGAGCCTCCAGCGCCCCCTGCAGGACCGGATGGCTGACGTCACTCAGGCTTCAAACATGAATATTTACAGTCTATGGTGCAGATGGAGCACTGAGGGAATACTGCTTTCGAAAAAGACCAACCCTGCCTTTAAATGAGACTTTTATGAAGAGTCTTTGCATCGCACAATGTTTCAGTCCAGAGATTTGACACAACTTCAACAATAACAAGAAAAAAAATCTTCCATTTGGAGTTTTTTTAGTCTCTGACACCGTCTCAAGACGCCAGTCTGGACTCAACCAGAAAGTGTGAAATTGGTTTGAAATGTGATAACTGCGGTGGCTTTGGTAAATGTTTGTGAAAAACAAGCTGTGTATAAATGAAGCCGACGCTGATGAGAAAGAATCCATTTGGTATAAAACTGGGCTGAGCCGCTCATTTCTCTTCAGGGTTGGCAAATCTCAGCGTCGCGTAAGTGGACTGTTTTTTAAATCAGAAGTTGGAGTCATTTGAAGTCTTTCGAACTCAAACTCCATGTTGAATTATTTATCACTGCTCACTAGAGATGTTGAAGTAGAGCAGAGGTTGCACTGCCTCTTCATTTTTCTCAACATGTTATCAACCTGGGAGCAGAGGGTCTGTGAACTCTCTCATTGAGACAAATCCCTTTTAAGTAACCTCGATGCAAACTGCCCACTTTTCTTCTCACCTTAAATCAATGACTTTGATAAGGTCTGCCGCGCTGTCTCTGTAAAGGGATTTGATGATGATGTGACTGAGGATGTTTGGACTCTCTTTTGAACAGGGATTCTTTACCCGAAAGAAGGCGTCGAAAATCTGCTTCACGACATCTTTAAAAACATGTTGTGGAGTCAACAGATATTATTCACCCTGTTTGGTTTGCAGACAAAAGAAGAAGACAAACTTGAAGAGTGACAGGTAGTGGTCGGAGGTTCAGTGCCTTGCCCCTTCAGGGGCGAGTCGACTGTTTGTGTTGCAGCTCCTCCCAAGAGCTTGCAGAAGTTTTCAGGTGGTTTATGGATTGATTGAATGATTTTATTTTATAATTGCGTCATGCATAATTTATATGCGGGAGCCTCTCTGTGTGCATGTTCTCCCTCTGCATGTGTATACTGACGTTTCTTCCCAGCTTCTAAAAATTGAAATGAACCGTTCCATCCTGTCATCATCGGATCTCCAAATCGTGTCAGGATTCAGAGCTTTCATTTCAAGGCCAGAAATACCTCTCAAAGATTTCTAACTTGTATTTGGAAGAGGTGTTTCCTTCTAATCTCAGTAATGACTTGAAAACATAGCTAACCAGTGGTTTTGTAGTTTGCTTAGTCCGAGACCAAGACAAGACCGAGTAAAAACGCTTTTGATTCTGAGACAAAGAACTGCATGTTGAATGTTTTCCTTTTTTGTTGTTGCTAACCTTCACACTGATAGTATGTTTTTCAGATCAAACTGGGCGTTGACTCAGGAGGAGAAATTAATCAAGGGGGGACTTTTCTGGAAACAGAAATAAGTCCGATTTACGAAGCCTTTAATAATGGAGACCATTAAAGACAGACTTCACCCTCACACAGTAGAACTTCATTACATGCAGACATCGTCACACGATTAGCACAGTATCAGCTCTTTATCCACACGTCTAATACAATTCATTTGTGTAGAATCATATTAGCATATTAATGGTTATTACAGGATTCTTTGTTGATCCCTGAGAGAATACTATTTTCTCTCGTATCTCTTTCTCCCACAGGGTATCAGATCAAATGAATCCAGTGTTATTGTGAAAGCAGGTATTGTATAAAAGTTTCCAGCTTTAACAGAAGAAGCAATTTAGCCAGCGGCAACTGGGAGATTAGAAAAATTACGAGCTAATATAGAGCAATAAAAAGGAGATTATGTGTGAGAATAAAAAAGGAGATGGCCGCTTGTTTTGCTCAAGGACACTTCAGCTGAGAAATAAAAGCGTTGTGTACCGAGCCCACGAGCCCATTTCAAAATGTCACCAATCAAAGAAGCACACAGAACAGAGTCCAGACTCACGTCGACATCTGTCCAAGGTTTGAGCTGTGTGGACTCAGAAAGAGCAACAACCTGAGCTCTGACTTCAGGAGCTGCAGGATCAGAGTGTAACACGCTTTACAATCACTGGATTGTGCAGTCAGAAGTTCATCTAAAGTGCACTCAGTGACCGAAGTAACACCACCACTCCACATTTGATTTTTGTTCAGGGGAGAAGGCGCTATCCACATTTTCCAAATGCTGCTTCTTGTCTGTCCTGCATGCTTCACGTACTTTAAGCCCGGAGCTACTTACCTGCTCGCTCCAATACTGTCATCCTATTTGTAGTTTTTAGCAATGTTTCATCATTAGGTGTTGCTTGCATCCTAATTACTGTCTGTTTCCCCTTTATTGTTTTTTTTTTTGCTCTTCTTAGGGAGCCTGCTAGCCAGGGACGACAGATGGAAACTAGCCTCGTGGCTAACTCTGGCATATGTACAGAAATGTTGATTAATATGCACTGTTGCTGTGAAGTTATAAAAAGAAAGTCTGAGGAGCCAAAATCGTTAGCTGGGAGTTTATGAAGGTTGGAACCACGCTATCACTGCATAATATGTCTCACATAGGGATTTCATGTATACGTCTACTCCATATTAGTGTAAATATTCATTCAGCTGTTTTTGCAATCTTCTTCTATATTTAATATTGTTGTTGCTAAAACCATCAAACCTCCCCTGTGTATCCACGTTTTAATCTGTGTCCTTGCATGTCATTTGAATAAAGGACACAGTGGCTTTTCAGTTGTTAAACCTAATTGTCATATGTCAAAGTGTAAATGAATACATACACACACCTGCTCAGCTAAATAAATATAAAACAAATTTAAAAAATCCTTTATTCATCTCACAGCAGAGAAATTTAGTGTTACAGCTGCAAAGCAGGATAGCAGAAGAAGAGGACCTTTTTTTTCCCAGGTATATGGAAAATTAGAAAAAAAAAAAACTCTGCACATCCATTTCATAAGACAGGTGTGTAGGAGAGCAATGTGTCCATGAGAAACTTAAAGTAAACTCCCACACAGTGTCTAACTCGCAAACAAACATTTATTGTCAATGTTAAGGTCTAGTACTTAAACATCACCAATACATGTAAGACAGTGTGCGGGAGTTTGACTTGAACATATGTGGAAGAGGAAAGGTAGTTGTAGGAGTGTTCCAGTGAGCGATCATAATCCTAAATCCTTGAATATAGGATTATAGGAATATAGGAATATAATATATATATATATTGTAAAAACACTGGGATTATTTATTTTGGGTGTTTTATTTGTATAACAAGCCACCCAACTGGGGATGCTTGTTTGTATACTTAAATTAATTTGAGAATTTCCTGGAATAATGTCAAAATAATATGAAGAAGAAGAGAGATAAATAGTAAGGATATAAGTTTTACGTCTTCTTAATCCTTTTCGGACACTTTTACCTTTTTCTTTAATCTTATTTTTACATTTTGGCTTGAATTTAAATAATTTATTCTTTCATTAATGGGTTAATTTACAGCTGTATGAAACCATGACTAAATAGAGCAACAACAAACGCCAACTTTTAAGATGTTTACTACATTACCCTAAATGCATTGCAGGGTAACTTTACTACGGCAAGCCAGAGGCGGAAATGTAAGCCTTCGCAAAAGTGATGGCAACAAATGAGCGCGTGCTGCTGTAGTTTGAAGGAGTGTGAGAAGTTTGGTCGGAGATGTGAGAGTGTTCTGCTCGTGTCAACTTCAAAGACACCGACAGGAAGTCACTCTTCAAATCTTCGCCGAAAAAAACGCCATAAAAAGTTAGCTTTGAAGTTAGCCGCAATGCTAAAAACAACGTGGGAAGCTAAAGCTACATAAAACTAAAGTTTGTAACTTTTAGTTCTCTAACATCCGGGTTCTAAAGTGACCAGTGTTAGATCATGGTGGTCCTGAGAGAGGGGATGTGTCCTGGACTGGATGAGGGTTTGATCCGCGACCTGCGAGCTGCTGACATTAAAACAGGTCAGTGTGTGTGTGTGTGTGTGTGTGTGTGTGTGTGTGCGTGTGTGTCATTTAGCTGACATAAAGTTGTGTCTTGATGTGTTTGCAGTGGAGGATCTGGTCTCATCGGACACTGAAGAACTGGCTCAGAGATGCTCGGTGTCCTACAAGGTATCTTTACATCATACATTGGGTGGATGGATGGATGTGTGGATGGGTGGATGGATGGATGGATGGGTGGATGGATGGATGTATGTGTGGATGGATGGGTGGATGTGTGGATGGATGGATGTGTGGATGGGTGGATGGATGGATGTGTGGGTGGGTGGGTGGATGGATGGATGGATGGATGGATGTGTGGGTGGATGGATGGATGTGTGGATGGATGGATGGATGGGTGGATGGATGGATGGATGGATGTGTGGATGGATGGATGGGTGGGTGGATGGATGGATGTGTGGGTGGGTGGATGGATGGATGGGTGGGTGGGTGGATGGATGGATGGATGTATGGGTGGATGGATGGATGGATGGGTGGGTGGATGGATGAATGTGTGGATGGATGGGTGGATGGATGGATGGGTGGGTGGGTGGATGGATGGATGGGTGGGTGGGTGGATGGATGGATGGATGTATGGGTGGATGGATGGATGGATGGGTGGGTGGATGGATGAATGTGTGGATGGATGGATGGATGGGTGGATGGATGGATGGATGGATGGATGGGTGTCCAACACGCCGAGTTGACTTCAGCCTGTTCATTTTCAAATCGACCCTCTTTTAGTCAGTTATATAATATTTACAGTCCATGGCTCGACCTCTTCTTGTACTATACAGATAAAACATTTGCATAGTACAAGACACAGTAGAAACTGATGGAATATATAGCATATTATTGCTATTCTTTATTCTTTCAGTGTTGTCTTATTCTTGTTATTTGTAGTTCATTCTCACCTCCTTGACCTTCACGAGGCTGCGTTAAGTTTGAATTGTTTGAGACTCCCTGCAGCAGCAGGTTCAGGCTGATCTGGACTTCCTGTCCGGCCCGCAGGCCTCCCCAGAGCTGATAACCAGGCTCCCCTCTGCTCCATCAGTCTCCTGCTGTTGATTTGAACCTCTGTTGTGAAACACACTTTAACAGCAGCCGGGAGGTCAACGCCAGGCCATCTGCACTGACACGCTTATCTGACAGGCCGCCTGCTGCAGAGGGCTTCAATTAAAGCTGCACAAAGTAAGATGTTTTTATTTAAAAGCACACCCATCTGACGAGCTCTGCTCCCAAACTGGGCCAGTAGCACTGCCACTAATTGAGACCCAACAGATTTGGCCTTACATACCCAAAAATAAATGCCTTCTTTTTGACATGAACCCTGTCAGGGGGAAGAGACTCATCCGAGTGTGAGCCTGCTAAACAGCTGTAAAGGATTTTTCCAACACAGACATCTGGACCCCCCCCCCCCCCCCCCGTGAACGCCGTGTTTTGATGCACAAACTGATGTCACTGTTGAAAAGATCCAGTGGGATGTTGTCCTTCTGTAGTGATGTAGGAAAGGAACTCAAACCTCCACAGACTTCCCCCTCGGTGATACTGAAGCAGGTCACTTAAAGTTCTGTGTTTGAAGAGCCAGTCTGGTAAAAACTGAAACCGATACCTGCTATGAAAGTCGACCTTTTCTATGAATTGTTTAGAGATGATGCAACATGAGTCCAAAACTTTAGAAACACAAAAATGTTTAAGCTTTGTAAACACAATGTGGAGCAGACTGCGGTCGTCATGCTCAGCTCTGATAAAGTCGTAATACTACCACAGTTTGAAACATCAACCCCCTTTTTCGTTACCATGGCAACAAGTTCGGTTCGGTTCGGCACACATTTTGTCACAAAATTACAATCCTACTTTTTCTACCTTTCGAACCCAAGTCCAGCTTTAATTACAGGGTCCTACGTCTCTAACGAGACTTTTCTCCTCTATCGCCCCCCGGTGGTGGAACAAACTACCAAACTCCATTCGATCTGTAGAGTCCCTCTGCACCTTTAAGAAAAAGCTAAAGACCCCGCTCTTTATCGTTTTACGCCTACGACCTTCACGATGACGAGGGTGGTCTTGATGCTCAACGCTCTGCCTTCTGGTCACTTCCTGTCAGCACCTGTGGTCACTTCCTGTCAAGCACACTGTGTGCCCGATCAGACTCAAAGCAGTACGTCACTCTCTGATGTACGTCCTGTTGGAAAACAGCGTCTGATCAGAGAATCGGAGAAGTCCAAGCTGCTAAATATTGGGGAACTTGTTGCTTTTAATTTCTCCTGCAGACTTTCTAAATGGCACAAATTCATTGATCATGAAACATTGCCGGAGTTTATTGTAGGCAGTTTAGAGTTTCATCAGTATTTTAAAGTATTTGATGATCGGACCAGGAAGCATGAAACATCCTTTTAAAGATCCAAACACACACCTCTACATGATCACGCTCTGATAACCACCGTGACCCACCGCTGGATGTCCCGCGTTCCGTTTGACTGGATGCAGTAATGAATTCGCCCTCCGGCGCAGGATGAGTCATCAGACATATTTGAACAGACGACAGGAAGTGGACGAGGGACACATCGAAACATGGAATAATCTGAATCTCTGACTCTATTAGACGGATTCCAAGAAGACAGCGCAGAACGATGAATGCTAGGAAACAGATTTGAACCTTTTTTTTTTTTTTTTTTAACTTCGTCAGTGTTTCATGCGTCATCGTTCTGCTTCAAAGCCTCCCAGTATGCACATGCATAGATTAGTCAGTGAAAATCCTAGAAGGCCTAAAAGATGCTGCTCTTCTACCTTTTATAGAGTTCAGATTTGTAAGGAGAGCAGTGAGAAGGTTCAGATTTTGTGTCGAGCTTCGGATTGATTTGCAGCAGAGAAGACGACAGGTTTCTGATATAACCCCGGATGGATAAATCTCAGCTTGTTTCTTCTGTTGTGTTCAGACTAGGTGGCACACTGACTCGTGCAGAGGTGGCCTGACGTTTGAGAGCGTTTACTGACCCCCTCCTGTCTGCACTTACATCACCTTTTAATTCCCTTTAATGGCGACATATTCATCTTAATTCTTTACAGACTCAAAACAATGTACGTCCAAACTCCTCCCATTGAAACAAGAGAGGTCCTGGCCCGAGGTCCACGTGTTGTCCTGGATCCATGCGTACATTTACATTCTGCGATTTTGGTATTTCAGGCTCTGTTTGCCATCCGTCGAGTGCTGCTGGCCCAGCACACGGCGTTCCCGGTGTCAGGAGCGGATCTGTATGAAGAACTACTGAGCTCAACAGCCATCCTCTCCACTGGAAATCCCAGGTAAAGACAATGGAGCTTTGTCTTCCAGGCAGCGCGGGGATTTAACGGAGGGCTCGGAGCCACGAAGGTTCACCTCCAAAAATCCAGCATGTGTTCCTGAGGAGCTCCACATGTTTATTTTAGGAGCTGAGGTGATTTAGTGCTGCTGTTTGTCAATAAGGTCCTCGATTTGTTTCACTGGAGTTTCTATTTATTCACTTGTGCAGTGAGATATTTTGCTTCCTGATACTCAGAATGTGCATGCATATAATTTGCTTTTCACTGATGTATGCTGAAGATGAATTCTATTTCTCTCAGGTTAGACTCAGATTATTTACAAGTCAAGTCTCCTGCTGTTTTTATCTGATCAGATTTTAGAGCTGGGTAGTTTGACAGACAGTGTTTATCCTCATATTAATGCACACAGTATGTGTGATGTGAATTTCTGATTTACCAACATGAAGAGGACTTCATGTTGGTAAATAGAGATACGTAAAAACACATTTCCAGAGAAGGGGAAGTCCACAGGTTTCCAAACCAGCGGCCGTGAAAGCGTCTCCTGAGCGTCTCCACAGAGTGCAACACGCCGTTAGCCTCCCTCCACCCTCACATCCACTCACACCATCCAGCTGGGATTACACGTTTCCATCCAGTAATGTAGCGTAATGACTCCAACGGAGACCGAGGTTTGAAGGTCAAAGCAGATGATTTCTGATCAAATAAAAATCAAAGGAGAGAAAGAAAGAGCTCAAGCCATCATCTGAAGAGCGACAGGGACGACACATGTACAATCAATACTTTTGTACATTACCAAAGATGTTTTGCATCAGATTCCTCTGCATTGATCCGCTTTTATCAAACTCAGATCTTCTGGGGTCCTAATCGAGTTTGCATCGAGCTGTGTTTGTGGAGAACGGGAGCGGCGCTTATAAATACAGCAGAGCTTAACGGCGTTCCTTTTTAGAAATGGCCTGTGTGCGACGTTTTAGCTGCAAACGCTGAATTCGTCTGCGCTTGTTGTTCCATCTGGCTAAAGTGCCTCCTGATATATCAGCTGCCTGAAGTTGGCCTCCAGCCTGACCACTTTCCACAAAAATACTCTCTCTCTCTCTGTCTCTCTCTCTGTCTCTCTCTCTCTCTCTGTGTCTCTCTGTCTCTCTCTCTCTCTCTCTCTCTGTGTCTCTCTGTCTCTCTCTCTCTGTCTCTCTCTCTCTCTCTGTGTCTCTCTGTCTCTCTCTCTCTGTGTCTCTCTGTCTCTCTCTCTCTGTCTCTCTCTCTCTCTGTCTCTCTCTCTCTGTGTCTCTCTGTCTCTCTCTCTCTCTGTCTCTCTCTCTCTCTGTCTCTCTCTCTCTCTGTCTCTCTGTCTCTCTCTCTGTCTCTCTCTCTCTCTCTCTCTCTCTGTCTCTCTCTCTCTTTGTCTCTCTCTCTCTGTGTCTCCGTCTCTCGCTCTCTCTCTTTGTCTCTCTCTCTCTGTGTCTCCGTCTCTCGCTCTCTCTCTTTGTCTCTCTCTCTCTGTGTCTCCGTCTCTCGCTCTCTCTCTTTGTCTCTCTCTCTCTGTGTCTCCGTCTCTCGCTCTCTCTCTTTGTCTCTCTCTCTCTGTGTCTCCGTCTCTCGCTCTCTCTCGCTCCAAAGTGCTCAAAAACATTTAATGACTTGAAGAAACCTGAAATCCCCTCTGCTCCCAGCGTGGCGTTACATTAGAGCCTCGGTTCACCTGCGGAGCGGAGACACGAGCGCTCGTGCTGTCAGACCTCCACTCACTCATCAGATGCTCGAGTGCAAAGAGTAGAAGTGAAATATCCCACGGTTTGAAAAAGTGAGGGTAGCATAGCATGATGCTACCGCTACAGTGAAAGCTCCTGTTACACAATAACACACCAACACAGGTGTGTGTGTGTGTGTGTGTGTGTGTTTTCATAAATGAGTTAGTGCTCTGGATTAGTGATATGAAGATGATTCAGCCGTGCGGGTGAAGGCTGCAGGGGATTTGTGCATCTTGGCTGCACTCTACTGGTGACGAGGTGAACTGCAGAATGCCCCGGCTGTCACATCTGAGCACGCTCAGTAAAGGTGTGTGTGTGTGTGTGCTGCACTGATTGTGAGGAATCACGCAGGCTTGTGAAGTCCTCGCCTCTGACGGGCCGCTGAGTTCAGAGTTTACTGGAACGTTCCGAGAGCTCGCGTTGATTCAGCGTGAGAGGGAGTTTGTAAAGGTTGGGTTTTAAATATTGATTTTGGAGATTTGCCCAAACACAGAGCAGAACTTTAATGTGAAACGTCTTCAGCTTCACGAGAACAAATGAATGAGGACAGGAGGATGTTTATCCACTGAGAGTACCAAACAAAATGCTCAAAGACGAAGAAGAAGAGGAAGAAGAAGAGGAAGAAGAAGAGGAAGAAGAAGACGAAGAAGAAGACGAAGAAGAAGACGAAGAAGAGGAAGAAGAAGATGAAGAAGAAGAGGAAGAAGAAGATGAAGAAGAAGACGAAGAAGAAGACGAAGAAGAGGATGAAGAAAAAGACGAAGAAGAAGACGAAGAAGAAGACGAAGAAGAAGACGAAGAAAAAGACGAAGAAGAAGACGAAGAAGAAGAGGAAGAAGAAGACGAAGAAGAAGACGAAGAAAAAGACGAAGAAGAAGACGAAGAAGAAGAGGAAGAAGAAGAGGAAGAAGAAGAGGAAGAAGAGGAGGAAGAAGAAGACGAAGAAGAAGACGAAGAAGAAGACGAAGAAGAGGAGGAGGCTTCAGAGGATAAACGGAGCTCGTCAGATTCTGCTTTAGTCAGCTGCTGTATGGCGTCGCCCACATCGTGTTGAAGGTATAATGGCACGCTGATATCATAATGACGAAGTGATCACCTCTCCATCAGAGCCGCCTCGTGACCAGCCGAACATCCATCGCTTCATCAAGGCTGCAGCTGACGCCAGAACAACAGCTGTTTTAACCCTCAGACGGACTTTGACACATTCAGGGTGTTGGACTCACTGAGTCCTGCAGATCCAGGGACAGCTGGACTGGGGGAAGATCTTGTAGACTCCACCTGATACTGATGCATGATGAGACGCATGTAGAGAGTGTATCTGTTGTGCAGGCTGACTCTCTGACCTCTCTGTTTGGTGTGAAACCTCTCAAAGGTCACATGACACACGGTTACAGACGGACCTTTAGGTGTTCTTTCTTGTGTTTGGAGAAGAGCTGGTTGTGAACAGGAGCTGCAGCTTATCGTTAGAGGGAACTTCCAGCTCCCAGTGCTGACGGCTCCTCTAGATGTCCTTTTGCTCACCAACCAGTTTGATAATTGGGCGAGAAGCCGAGGAAATAGAGCTCCACTCTCTCTCCTCACCAAAATCAAAACAAATCCCTGAACAGCTCCGACCGGCGACAGAACGCCTCCGAGGTCCTTCGTTTCCCTCGCCTCGTTTACTCACCAGCTCCACAGCTATTTTCTTCTCCATGGTTTGTTTTGGTTGTGGCGTAAGAATACCAAAACTCCACCATTTTGTTTATTCTCAAAACTATCAAGGATCAGAATGACAGTCCAGGGTTAGACACGCTTAAATCGCAGGGAGAGAAAAACATCTCTACACGGATCCAGAATGTATTCTGAAAGAGTCCTTCAAGAGAAATGTGAGCGTCTTCGTCGCCTCCACTCCAATCATACAGTCGGATGAAGACTGTCCAAGGACAGCACAGCGCTCTGATCTCAGTGATGAGTGCAGCCCACGGGAAATCCAGAGACTGGGCCTTTTTCAAGGACAATCACTTTCCAGGAGCGTAACCTGATGTTTCATCAACAGCTCAACACTCCACGCCGACCCGTTCGACTCTTCTCCATCGAGCTGCGGCTGATAAAAAAACCAGCAGCAGGCTCCCTGTGATGCGTCCCCATCGAGCTGCAGGACCTTGGCTATGTAGGTTTAACGGCGGCGCTGTCACATCCATCATCACACGTGCAGGCGGAGATGATGAGATTACATAAACTTCACAGATCGTTGGCTCGAGCGCCAAACACGGACAAATCAAAAACATTCCTGTGCTGAAGGAAGGAACGCCGCGGTGACAGCCTGACTTTGTATTCTGTCACATGTGACGGCGGATCAGCAGCTACTTTGTGCTTTGGACATATTTGGGCCAGAACTCAGAACAGATTCAGGTTGGATTCCAAGCTGACGCTCCGCCCAACAACAACAACAAGCAAACCCCCCCGACACAGTGGAAATGAGAGAAGTCAAGAATATGTCCATATTGGAAATGTCTGTCTTCAACAAGACAAAGACGTGAAGCTAAGGAGGCGGGGCTTCAGGCCCTGACACGCCAAGGAGATCGTCATGGTAACGGGGAGCCTAGTTTTTGCAGTGTGTCGGCTCCCGTCTGTCGTTCTACAAACGATCCGACGGGTTGAATCGATCTGATTGGCTGTTGGGAGGTGAGCGGCCGACACAGGTTCAGGAAGGATCATTGAGCATGTCGTCTCCGAGCGATTCCTCCTTATTTGTCCTTTTGTCCACGTAAAGACCAAGAACTGACAACGCCAGCACCATGGTCGACTTGTTGTCAGACATTATTCTCCATGAGAAGTAAATATGACATAATTGATAATCAGCATCAATTCACTCGTCCCTCAGGTCGCGTTCAGTCCCTGTTGTGTTTCCTCATGAAGTGGACCGGCCGTAGGTTAAGGCAGCACAGGAGTTTGATTGGCTGCTGACGGCTTACTCTCAGACTTTTAACCCCGACCTTTGACCCCTCCACGATCCACCCTCCAGAACAGTTTCTGTTCACTCGCTTCACGTCTGCTGATGGACGGTCCAGGTCTCCCGTGCTCTGAGGTCCTGCGGTGTGTGAAGGTTCAGGGAAGATAACCATGAGAAGACTGACGAGGTTAGAAATGTGAAGAACAGACGGTTCTTGACTCGGCACGTCCCAGCGGGGGAAGAATCCTCTCTGAAGGTTCCTGCAGTAGCTCCGGGCACTTCTTCTCAACACAGACTTGCAGATGATGATGATGTAGTTTAGAGTGTCTGAAGCGTCCCCCGTGTTTAATACAGAGTGGAGGGTTTAACAGGGATCGATTGATCAGTGGAGTTAAAGAGAGAACACATTCAAAGGGAGTCTCCCTCCTCCACCTTCTCAATCCATTCATCCCGTTTTGCCCTTTTCCCGACCTTTTAGAATTCTAATGACACGTTCGGCTTAAAGGTCTTTCTGCAAACGCGTCTTCTCATGTTAGCTGAAGCAGCAGCTGCGTGTGACGCCATTGTGACGTCACTTTCCAATATGACACGGAGCGCGTGGTTCGACCTGACGCTGTACAGAATATAAAGGATCATCTTTATTGATCCCCAGTGGGGGAAGTTCGGGTGTCACAGCAGCTCCAAAAAACAGTAAAACAATATAAACAGCATCAAAAGCAAAAAAGCAAAAAAAGAACAGCTATGAGCCAGTTTACATTCATTAAATAAAGACTTAAATAATACAAGGACAATAATAAACATGAACACTCTGTAAACAGACATGAATGGAAAGTATTTCATCAGCTGATTCAGATTAAAGAGGCCTCGCTGGCCGAGCTCGATGACGCTCATGAAACAGCGTCAGAAGTGATGACTTGGCCGAACGTGTTAGGAACGCCGTGGAACTGAACACGCCAAGCGTTCCTGATCTCTAATAGTTTATTACACGGCGTGGCAGCTGTGAGTAATGAATTGCGCCTCCTTTTTCCTCTGCAGCTTAGATAAACTGCTGGATTCAGGCGTGTATACTGGAGAGATAACGGAGCTGTCGGGAGGACCAGGAAGTGGAAAATCTCAGGTAAACATTCCCTCCCTTCTCGCTCCATCTTTGCTGCCTCATGAATCCGCCGTCTTCTCTTCACAGGATCGAAAACGCTCCTCCGGCTGAAGTCGAACTTTTCACTCTCACTTTTTGAGCACGGGTGCGAGTTCTTCGCGCTCTCTTTGACGTCTTTCCTCGTCTCTCGTCCTGCAGGTGTGTTTCGCCGTGGCGGCGCACATTTCCTTCCACCTGAAGCAGAGTGTGATGTTCATCGATACGACAGGAGGGTTCACCGCCGGCCGCTTGCTCCAAATGCTGCAAACTGAAACGAGTAACACTCAGGAGCAGGTGTGTTGTCAGGGAGTGAGACGTGAGCGTGCAGAGCGGGATGTGTGATGAAGAAGCGTGTAAAACAAGCGTGTGCCGTTTCACAGATGGAAGCTCTTCAGAGGATCCACGTCTTCCGCTTGTTTGACGTCTACGCTTTGCTCGACTGTCTGTACGGCCTCCGCGCTGGTGGGCTTCAGCAGGTTTGTTCGGCGTCCTGTTTTTCCTTCCTAAAATATCCCAAATACCCGGGGAAGCTGTGTGACGGACAGATCTAAATTTGAGCAATCTAATTTTGTCACATTTCGCGTTAGACGTCCGCCGGCGGTGGATCTGTCAAGGCGGTGATCGTGGACTCGGTGTCGGCTGTTATCTCGCCTCTGCTGGGAGGCAAACAGAATGAAGGTGATATCTCTTTTCTGCTCGTCCGTCAGAGTCCATCATACCTGCAGCTGTGTTTACACCTGAGCCCAGAAACTCCCAGTGTGTGTCTGGAATCTGCAAAACAAGTGTCACAGCAGTGTTCCCAGTTCTGTCGGAGGGGTGACGTCTGAGTTCATCTGAGTCGAAAAAGACCGAAAAGTTTGATCTGTCGACTTAAACCCCAAAAACATCAAGTTCCAAGTTTCTCCCTCGTAAATACAGCTCTTTATGTTTCCCTTCACTTTGAAAAAAAGACACATACGTTTCCAATGACATGACCGTCTTTACCCATCAACACACTTCCTTTGCGTTGGGACCAATGCATCCCCTAGAGGGCGCTGTCTCGCCCAGCTGACCCGGGGTCTGTCCCCGTGCTCAGTCCAGATGACATCATGTTTCTTTATCCTCCCGAAGCAAATCCTGTAATCTTTGTGCAAACAGGCCGTTTGGAGATTTTCCCTTCATGACATCACAAAGGGCAGTAGCCCCTCCCCCAGGTGGGTGACACTCCCACAGCTAGGTGTTTGTTCTGCCCTCTGAGTCTGCCTTCTCACCGTAAACAATAGGACATGGAGCCAGAAAGCAGCGAGTACACCCGAGCCCTTCCAGAGAGGGGGCGTGGTCAGACACAGCTCATTTACATATTTAAAGCTACAGACACAGAAACAGCCTGTTCTGAGCAGGGCTGAAATAGAGGGGTTTATAGACATGATTGGTTGAAGAGGCAAAAATTGCTCAAATATAGTTGAGACAACATAATGATTACTGATGAGTATTTCTGCAGAGTTTTCCCTCCTCATCCTGTGGGGTCCATGAACGTGCGTCTTGTATTATTTACTCTGTGTAGCAAAGTCAAGGGCTGGCTGACACTGTCGTCCCTGTCGAGCACAGGAACATTGAAGACCTGTAAACATCACAACAGTCCTCTGCAGCTGGACTCACCTACTGTTGAATTTCTAATTAAGATCCGTTAAGATTATTCAGCCCACGAACAAACCGCTCTCTGTGCCGCCGCTGTGCCTGCAGGCATGTCCTTGATGATACAAGTGGCAGGAGTTCTGAAGACGATGGCAAAGGACTTCAACGTCGCCGCTTTGGTGAGTTTGACGTGCACCCGCTTTAAATGCGAGACGCGTCTCCCGCTGTCAGTTAAAGATCCGCACAAAGCGCCTTTCACACTTCCGCTGGAGAACGCTCCGGGACCTGATGAGAACTGTAAACAGTGCTCAGATCCTCTCTGAAAACAAACCGTGCAAAGTGAAAGTCTAAAGGTGTCTTTGTTAGCTGCAGGATGTCATTATGTAAAACATGAACTAATCACATTAAACAGCCTTCACCAAAGAAAATGTGGCTTCACCTTTTAATCAGGAAGTCATCAGAGGGGAGATAAGGATCATTTGATTAGCGCTCGATGGATTAAAAGTAGGACAATCTCGCTGTCACACTTATTTATCGTTCCTTCTTCTAAGCCTCGTCTCCTTTCCGCCTCCATTAAACCATAAAAACGGAGAGTGAGAATCGTCTCCGATCTAAACACGCCGCTGTCTGGGTCCGCAGGTCACCAACCACGTGACGAGGAGCGTCAGCGGCGAGCTGCAGCCGGGCCTCGGCCTGTCGTGGAGTCACGTGCCCAGGACCAGGATCCTGCTGGAGCGGGTGGAGAAGTGTGCGGCGTTCAGCCCCTCCAGTCTGCGCTCGGCCACGCTGATCAAGTCCTCCAGACAGGTACGGCACAGCACGCCGCCTCGCACGCCATCCGGCTCCGCCCTGATCCCGTCAAAGGGGGGGTTGGGATATAAACTCCTAATTCAATCTAAAACGCAGCCTGAAGCTGGACAGACGATTAAACGAGACGGCGTGTGAGCGAGGACGTCTCGACTCTGGCGTTTGTGTCATGTGATCACGTTTGAAGATCTGATGAAACGGCCGACTCTCAGTGAAGCAGAATAAAGTACAGACTATGAAACTTCAGATCTTTACTGAGAGCTGTTGTTGGGGAAGTCGCCTTCATGGACGCTTTGATGTCGCCCGTCTCCAACTACATGAGTCATTAATGATTAATGAAGTTTTCTGATTTCGTCTCTTCTTCTTCTGCTGATCTTTTTTTTTTTTTTTTGGTCTCGTTCAAAGTTCTCATTGAAGATTTTTTTTCTTTTTTTCTGTGGGTTCTTTGTTCTGCAGTCGTAAAACAGTACAGGCATGAAGTTTAAATCGGATCACATGGCCGCTGTCCCTGCCTCTGCTTGGCGGGTGAAAAGAGGACGCCTCTGGTACTTCAACACTAGGTGTCGCTCAGGAGCTAAAAATCAATCAATCAATCAATCAATCAATCAAAGTTTATTCTTATTTAAAACAACCTTGGTTGACCAAAGTGCTGTACAGTCAAAAAAAGTCCCATCCTGTGTCCGTCTCCTTTATCAAGCATATACATCGTCATCATTATTATTAATGGATCAATATTCAGAGATTACTTCAAACACGCCGCAGTACAAAGAAGTGGAAGTTTGCATTTAGTTTCTCGTGTCTCTGAAAAGAAATAAAGAGTGTGAAAGAAAAGACGGAGACGCAGGACGACGGACAATAGAAGCGTCTGTGTGAATAAATAAACGAGTGGACGATTATTACTGACAACAGGAAATCATTTCTCCTCTCTCCTGATGAATACAGTCTGCCATTAAGTGTTCGGCGTCTGTCGGCGTCCTGATGGAACAAAGAAACGTTTAGTGTGTGTGTGTGTGTGTGTGTGTGTCTAACTCCACTCTCTCCCTCCGCTCCTCAGCCGTGTCCAATCAGAGAGCACGTGGACCTGCAGTGGTGGAGTCGCTCAGAGGAAGCGTCGTCGTCGTCCTCGGGGAAAAGAAAGCTTGATGAGACTGATTCCTGATCTTCTGCCTCAGAGTGTCATCGCAGGTACGTGTCGAGTGTCCGGACCGCCGTGCACAACGCCGTGTCTCCAGCACTCTTGAGTGGACGCACGCCACGAAGAAATGTCACAGCAGACGTTTTCCTGTTTTATTTTTTTTATGACGTTTACACCGAAATATCTCAACGAATTCAAAAAAGACAACCTGTTGTTGTTGAGTGCTTACAGAGCCAGAGAAAGCTGTCATTTTATATCGTTGTAGTAGACTGCGTCCGCCGCCATGACGGCCATGTTTATCGTTGCCGTGGAAACACCAGACGTTACTAAAATCCTGCTGCACAAGGAAGCATGAGCTGCGACTGTGATAAAAACGTAAATTGTACTCGGATTATAATCAGCTCGTCAGTAAACGTATTCTCTTCCTCAGGTCGGTTTCACCCGGTCGTCATGACAACGGTCAACTCAAGAGTTTTTTTTTTTTAATCGAGGGTGGAGTAGCAGAGAGAACTCCCATAATTCCCCGCCAGCCTCCATGTCATTTCTTGTTATAGTATGGACGTAGCGCCCCCTGGTGGTGGAATCTACAAACTGTGCGTTTTTAAGTGTTATAAAGTTAGCGCCAATATTTCAAACAATTACCAAAAAAGACTTCTGCTGCACTCGTTGTGTTTCAGTTTGTTTTTTGGATTAGAAGAATCTTTAAACTCGTCTCTTTAAGATCACAATTCGATTTGAGCCGCTCTTATAATCCTCTACAGCAGGAGGCGAAGAAAAGGACCTTCCTCTTTTTTTTCCTCCTTCAGGCAGCAGCACGGCAGGTTCAAGAAGCCTTTCGCCTCTTCGGAGCACCAAGATATTCAAACATTTAATTAAGCCACCTCATAGCCTGCAGTATCCGGGGGATAAGGAGCCCAATCTGAATTATCCTCGAAAGCCATTCAGAGGCGGCCGAGGAAGGCTTTCAGCGTCTCGTTGGATTGTACAGACAGTCTGGTTTATTTCAGCTGAAGGGGGAGCAAAGCTTTTCATATGATCTCAGACACGGTGCATGAATCCAGATCATCACCTCCTGCGTGTGCAAGGAGCGGCGCACACACACACACACACACACACAGTTAACAGAGTGGTTTTTATTGTCTTTGTCAGTGTTTTGTTTTATTTCAAACGGCAGACACATTTGGTTTTCTTCAGTTCACGCGCGGGCGTTTTAAATACCTCGTTGAATGTTTAACAAAGGCAGAAAAAAACAAACCGCACAACGCTGATCGAGCCGCGGTGCGTCTGGATTCAGGCTGCATGATTCATCGCTCTCCTGTTCATCATGTAACTACAATAATCTACACCTACAAGCTGCATCATTAGCATCCGATCCCACATGTCACGATCTCCAAATTACCTCAAAGTGGTAAAAAGACAAAACAACTTGAGACTAAATGTTTACTGTTTGAGTCCACTTCTTGTTGTTCAAAAAAATGGAAATCTTCCTGAGATCAGCTGGATTGTTCCCAGGAAACACGAAAGTGTCAGAAATCTCCACAGCTCGGTTAAAAATAAAAAGTCGACCGTGTTCATGTGGTCTTAGTGTCCCCGTGTCAACGCCGTCTTCTCGTTTCATTAACAGGGAGGAACCAGGCGCCTCTTGCGGATGCATTCCCAGATCCAGCTGGTCGAGACTCTGTGAGCCTGGCTGTCGTCGGCGGGTTCGGCCAGCGTGTGCGTGGCTGAGGCGGCGTCGTAGTCGGCAACCAGGTCTCCGTCGTACGCCACGAAGTAGCGCCTCAGTTTGTCAAAGTCCTGCACCGAGACGGGCAGGAAGAGCTTCACCCCGCTGAAGATGTCCAGGAGTGTCTGCACGGAGAGAGAGAGAGAGAGACACTCAACGCTGCCGCACTCGCCGACCCAACAGGAACCATGAAAACCTCCGTGTGATGTCACGGCTGAATCCCCGAATACAACTCAGTATTTAGTGACTGATAGAGCAGTGATTTCACGACGCAGAAGTCGACCTGTTTTTATTCTGTATATATATTTTTGTCACATGGCTTTAAATGGTGCATATTTGCTGTGAGGTATTGTTACTTCATTATAACAGTGTTCTTAGTTGATGAAGCCAACCTGTAAAATAACATTTCCCTTCGATGGCTTTCAAAATAAAAGTCTTACCCTTATCTTAAAATAAAAACATATCCAGTGTCGCTTGTGTTTTTTTTTCATTTCTGAGATAGTGACAAAGATGACTCATCATGTTTCACCTCTAACATGGTCAGTTAACTCGGATCCCGTTTACCCTCAAACATCTTCTCTGAGCCCGTTTGCCCTCAAACATCTTCTCTGAGCCCGTTTACCCTCAAACATCTTCTCTGAGCCCGTTTACCCTCAAACATCTTCTCTGAGCCCGTTTACCCTCAAACATCTTCTCTGAGCCCGTTTGCCCTCAAACATCTTCTCTGAGCCCGTTTACCCTCAAACATCTTCTCTGAGCCCGTTTGCCCTCAAACATCTTCTCTGAGCCCGTTTACCCTCAAACATCTTCACTGAGCCCGTTTACCCTCAAACATCTTCTCTGAGCCCGTTTGCCTAAAGGAACACGAGGAGAACGTCTTGGTTGACCCACCTTGTCGTTCTTGCGCTCCATCAGCTGCGAGGTGGCCTTTGCTCTGCTCTGTCCGTTACTGTGAACACTTTCACTCTTCTTCACCTGGTTGGAAGCAGACATCAGTTCAACACTCACAGTCTGGATGTCCTGAGGTTACATCACTACACTACACGACATACCTTCTTGGCACTGGGAGCTTCAGAGCCTGGAGAGCGGGGCTCTGATTTGACCACCTTTGGTTTGGGAGGAGTGCACGGTTCTGATTTGACAGCCTTTGGTTTGGGAGGAGTGCACGGTTCTGATTTGACAGCCTTTGGTTTGGGTGTGCTGCCTGCTGGGAAGAGAGAGAGCAGGTTGTTGATGATCAAATAAAAAGGAAAAGGACATGGACATACAGCCGTAGATTAACTGATAACGTTTCATTTAAATGGGGAAATCTCACTACAAACCCCTCTATTTCAGAACAGGCTGTTTCTGTGTCTGTAGCTTTAAATATGTAAATGAGCTGTGTCTGACCACGCCCCCTCTCTGGAAGGGCTCGGGTGTACTCGCTGCTTTCTGGCTCCATGTCCTATTGTTTACAGTGAGAAGGCAGACTCAGAGGGCAGAACAAACACCTAGCTGTGGGAGTGTCACCCACCTGGGGGAGGGGCTACTGCCCTTTGTGATGTCATAAAGGGAACATCTCCAAACGGCCTGTTTGAGCACACATTTAACATTCACTCTCCAAACAGGGCGTGAATGTTAAGCCGTCGGTGGTGTTAATACTTACTAGTCTTCTTGGGTGCGGCTCCTTTGCGTGAGGACACTGACGGCGAGTTTCCCCCGCTGTCTCCTCCTGACGAGCCCTTGTCCTCGTTGGACGTGGACGGCCCGGCCGTCACTTTGAAGTCACAGGTCTCCTTTGAGATGCGGAAGAGCTCCTGAGCAGAGGGATGAGATGACAACAGGCTTCAGCTGAGAGGCGTAATGTTGGGTGTCAGCAGAGATTGAAGAGCGGCTCCTCGTTTATTGCCCCGGACCATCTTTCACCTGGCTCCTCGGTGATAGGAGGATTACTCGGCCTGCTAATAAGGTCCTCGTCTTTGAAATCACTTCACTTGAGCAGCCACAGAGGAGCTCTGTTCAGCAGCAGGTTTCATTATTTCACTCCGCCCCCTCACCTTTATCATTTTGTCCTTTCTCACCCAGCTTCAACCCCTCGAGTGGAAAGTTTAATAAGCATCAAAAAACCCTCAACAAAAACACTTTGAACATTCAGTATCGCCTTCTTTTTTAACCTTTGACTTATTGTTTTATTGTCTCTTTTATTCCTTTTATTTCATTCTCTGCTGTTTGTTATCTCCCTGCCTGTGTGCCTGGAGTGTTGACCTAATTAGCTAGGGATACACAGGTGTGTGAGGGGGGCAGAGCAGAGGTGAACAAAGGGAGAGGGGGAAATGTTTGCAGGGGATTTTATTGTTTGGTTAGGAGTGAGCCGTGGGACGGTGTGGCTGGAGAGAGATGGTTTTTCCCGGATGCAGATGAGGGAATAAGTGTTTTTGGAAGTGGCGGTGTTTCCTCCTGGACAGGGTTTTTTTTGGAGTTTGGAGGACCGGACGTCGCAAAAACAGACCTGATTCTCCCCGGACAATCTCAAAAAGGAAGTAGGCCGCCAGACCGGTGAGTGCCAAACGAATGGCCTTTTTTTTGTGGAGTATACTTTTTTCCCCTTCCGGATCCCTTTCAGTGGACTTGGAAATTTTTTTCTTGCCTGTTAAAGGGACATTAGTGTTTTTCTGTGGCAATGACATTTGGTTTTTTTTTTTTTTGTTAAAGATGGAGTAAAGTCTGTATTTAATTTCCTCCAGTGCTCTTTTGATTTATTTTGAGAAATGAAGGTCCTAACCCAGTGACACTATTGAGTTACAGTAGTTTTGAATGAAATATGTAACTGTGACCTTAAAAATATTAAGGGGATTGTTAAAAGGTTTTGGAATATGTGTCATAGAAACTACAGACTGCCCGAGGAGAGCACGCCATGTTGTAAACACCTTCAGTCATACAGATCTTACTTTGAGCTGGGGCAGGTTCGTGGCCGTCTTCCAGTCCTTGTCGTCACGGATGCGGGTCATGCGAGGGAAGCGGATGGAGATCCCATCAGCCGTGTGCATCTCTGATTTAGAAAACTCTGCACCTGTGATCTCCCAGACCGGTGCTTGCTGCAGCAGAGAAAACAAAAATACATCGTATATATAAGTTCATATGGGAGGGGAAAAGAGCCCTGAGTGTTACTTTCAGTGGATTTCATTACAGGCTTCGAGTCCCTGATAGAAAAGGCAGGAAAGGGTCATTTCAATGAAATGTTTTCCTCCTCTCAAGTGCTTTCTTCTTGGTCTATTTTTAGTAAATATGTAGGTAGAAAACGCCTCCCAGCTCTGCAGCGTGGGTGCTCATTATCTCAATGCAGAGCAATGTATTCAGATACTTTGCTGCAGAAGACGTATGCAGGAGCTGCTTCTAACTCGTTTCTAAGCATACAACACATCTGTGCATGCTCGGGCTTCACTTTGATTTGTAAAGGGACCATGTACAACATTAATGTATTAATATGCATTGCACAAGAGTTAGCTTCGAGCTAGTTTACGTCTGCAGTCCCTCGGTCACAATGAAAAGCTGAAGAGTGCCGTCTCACCTCAGGATCACGAATCAGGAAATCTGGATAATAGTTCTTGATGATTTTCAGCCAGCCTGGGATTTTGCCCGGGTCCTACACAAAGACGGAGCGAGAGAGAGAGAGCGTCACACACACACACACACACACACACACACTAAGATGAATTTTGGACTTTATGACATCAGCTCAATATTCCAGGCAGGCCGCTAAGTGGATCCTCTCTGACCTTGCTGATTTTGATCACATCCAGCTCTTTCTGGAGACGGGCCAACATGGCGTCATCGTAGCCCCCGGAGCACTTTGTCACCGTGCACCACTTCTTGGAGTGAGGGTCGTAGCAGCCCATCAGAAAGCTGGACATGATGCCCCCTGGTGGACGGGAGAGCACACGCGACATCACACACTCGTTCAATAATCCCCACGCCGCCTGTAAAGATGCTCGCCTTTTTTTTCCCCCTTCAACTTTGCAAACTTGCTTTCTTCAAATCCACACGCAAGCGGTTTGTTTTTCTGCTTCCCACTTTTGTCCCCCAGTCTGTTATGACAAGTGTTTCATCTGATTTGTTGCTTCTGCTCTATTAGCTTGTCTTCACACTGCATGAGCTGTCTTCATTAGCCGCGCTTTAGAGATTTGTACCTTTGTTTATGCAATTTTTATGCTTCCATTGAGCAATCTGCTCATTACCGAGCCTCCTCAATGACTTCCATATCTTGTCTGTTTGTATAATTTACCCAATAACATCCTCTTCTCGTGCACTATCTGCATATTTTTCACATGAAATGCTACATTACAGCATTCTGGGTCTTTCACTGTCTCTTTTTCTCAGCTATTCACTGTCAGAGTTATAGCTGTGTGAGTGTTTATTCCAGTTTAAATCCATGTCCATTATTTTTAACCCACTGGTGTGCAGCAGCAGAAGAAGAAGAAGAAGCGAATGAATCCTGCGACGTGTTGTTGAATAACTTCCACAGAGGAGCAGTCACGTCGCTGCAGGGCGTTTCAAAAGAAGACGAGCCTGCAACACTGAATCAACCAATCACAACGTTTGGCCTTCGTCAGCTGCTATCAAGCCGAAGTGCAAAAGCCTGCAGTTCACCGAGTGTCCACTAGAGGCTGGATCAAAGACCCGAAGTCAAAAACACAATCAAGGTTTTTAAATAATAAATTAACAGGTTTACAGCCTGGTTAAAGGTCATCGTGGGCTCACACTCTACGGGAGAGATTTATTTAAAAGGCTCCGTTTTGTTTTCATAGGCGTGTAGCTGACATGATTGACAGGTTTAAAACCCGCCTCAGCTCTCAGCCTGTCGTTAGCCTGACTCTAAGTTCAGCTGAGACAGCATGTCCAGCATGGTGGCTGCTGCAGATGAGCCTCCAGCGCCCCCTGCAGGATCAGACGGCTGGACGTCTCTCAGGCTTCGTCCGCGGGGTTAAAAAGTTGTGATAGTTGACACAGATTAAGTGCGCAGCCTCGTCTTCTTCTCATGACTATTTCTTTAAGAGAAACAACTTTTACTGAAGCTCTGCTCACAGAACTGTCCCCGTGGTCGTTATCAACGATTTGACTACATTAGTAGGAATGAAGACAATCAGTAAAACTGTCTCTTTAACTACTCTTAGTATCTCGGGAATCTTACTGACGACGACCGAGCATAAAGACGGTCACTGAAACTGTCAGACAAAGTGGGGAGAGACTGGGAAAGTGGATCTTCATCTTCAGAATGAAGAGCTGAACTGTCGGAGACGTTTGAGGCTATACTGACCGTTTGAGCCTTTCCCGTAGAAGGCTCCCAGCACCACCAGGTCGGCCGTGTCGGCCATCGCCCCCTCGTTCAAATAGTCCTTCTTCACCTTCAGCCAGTGGCGTTTCCCTGGTTCGTAGCTCCCCTGAAACATCGACACACACACACACACACACACTCTGACTCACTTTGTCTCTGTACAGTCTGTACACACGTACATGTTCAAGCCTTCAAACTGACCTTTAAGTCCTTCAGCACCAGACCTTCCAGTCCCTCTCTGATGACACGAGTAATCATGTCAGCCAGATCTCTAGCCCTCTGTAACACACACACACACACACACACACACACACACACACGGTGATTGATTATCAGGACATCTGTGAAAGACGTTCACCCACAGAGAGAGACTTACAGTGACGTGCTTCATCTCGGAGAACAGGATCCTGTTTGGAACTTCGACCATGTTGTCGTGCAGGAACTTCCTGCGTTCACACAGAGGCCTGCAGAGCACACACACACACACACAAAGCACACTTCAGTGTTGAGGTATCTGCTGAGGATGAATGACACAAACATCAGAGCCATCAGGTTCCCTGAATGAAGACACGTTACCTCTCCATGAGACTGACGCCGTTGAAGTAGATACAGTCGAAGACAAAGAGGCACACGTTGGCATCCTGAAAGGCCGCTTTCTGAGGAGAGAGGAGAGTGTGAAGTGCTGCAACACACACAATAAGAAAAGGTGCAAACTGTCTGTTGTGTTCTCACCTTGTGTACACCGAGAGTCCCGAAGGGCAGAGGTTTACTGGTGTTTGTGTCAATTAGGAGGACTTCAGCATCCAATATCATGCTGTGGCCTCCGGCAAAAGCCTGAGGGATGTAGTCCTTGAAATGGGCCACCTGAAGCAGACACAGGGACACACAGGGATTAAGGACTGAGTGGAGAACAGGAGGCATCGGAAACCGATAGCACAGAAGGAGTCAAGAGACCCGGGTCACAACAGGAAGCTCGGACGAGTCTGACACGAACGATGACCAAAAGAACAGGTTGTGTGTATGTTCAGACTGTGTGCTGTTTCACATCCTGGCTTCAAGTTAACAGAGTGATATCTGCGAGCAGACGGTACCTGCATCCTGTGTGCACGTTTACACCTGCCAAGAGTTCACAGGTGTGTGTTTGAAATGATTTCATTTGAATGTGACGTGTCTGCCTGACAGCAACCCAGGATAAATGTCACTAACGTGGTAATAAAAGCTCTTAAAAGCTGAATTAAGCACACACGTTGTACCAGATAACTTCAGCTCCACACTGTTGTTTCTGTATCAGCTGCTTAATCATGTCTACAGCTGGTGTGTGGTCACCTGTGAGCTTCGGTTTCAGCACTTAAAGCTCAGAGGTTCTTTTGTTTGTCTTGTGTCTCTGTGCCTGAGGATTTTATTCCTGAGCTTTACAAAGTGTTTGCAGCGCCCTCTAGTGGTGTGAGAGGTCTACTGGACATGATGTCCATCCCTGCATGACTCTCTCTACCTCACGCTTGTGAGAAATGTCAGAATGTCCCACATTGAATCTGCTCGTCCTGCAGAGGTCCCTCGTGTGTGTGTGTGTGTGTGTGTGTGTGTGTGTGTGTGTGTGTGTGTGTGTGTGTGTGTGTGTGTGTGTGTGTGTGTGTGTGTGTGTGTGTGTGTGTGTGTGTGTGTGTGTGTGTGTGTGTGTGTGTGTGTGTGTGTGTGTGTGTGTGTGTGTGTGTGTGTGTGTGTGTGTGTGTGCCCGACCTTGTGCGGTAACACGGGTTTGAGGCTGCGGCTGAAGTAGCTGAAGTTGTCTCCGTTCTTGTGGACCTGCACTCGTTCTCCGTCGTACTTAATCTCCGAGTACATCCCGTTGGGACATTTCTTCATGGCGAACTCGACGGACTTGCACGCCTCCGCCTGAAGTGGCAAAAGAAAAGAATGATTTAACGTGGTGTCAGCCTGAATACAATCCTTTATTTTCCTTTAAAACATTTCTCTTCTCTTCCAGCGGGTTAAGGAAAGTCTTTCCCTGGGACCAGCCGTTCTCAACCTGGGATCTTTTGGCGCTCTGCAGGGGGAGCAGCTTCTAAAGAAACCTAATTTATGGTAATTTTTGACGGTGATGTATCAACTTTTTTTTTTCTAGTCAGGGTCCTGGAGGGGCTCAGTGTTTTTCAGATAGAACTAAGCAAGGGGGCTCGGAGGACAGAACCCTGCCGTAGACTTTACATAACTTAACGGGATTTGCATTTCACTCTTGTAACTTTAGGCAACAGAAATAGTTTTGCATTGAAGGAAGAGCGACAACGAGACTCATGGAAAGAAAGTAGCCGATTCTTCAGAGGAAGTAAAGTATTGCAAAGAGCAACACTGCATCATAAACTCAGTTAAAGGTCACATGATCTCCTCCTCTTCAGGTGAAATCAGTGTCAGAGCTCCTCTTCAACATGTGTGTGAAGTGTGTTGTTGTAAATCCTCTCTGATCCTGTATTTGATCATGTCTATAAACCCCTCTATTTCAGCCCTGCTCAGAACAGGCTGTTTCTGTGTCTGTAGCTTTAAATATGTAAATGAGCTGTGTCTGACCACGCCCCCTCTCTGGAAGGGCTCGGGTGTACTCGCTGCTTTCTGGCTCCATGTCCTATTGTTTACGGTGAGAAGGCAGACTCAGAGGGCAGAACAAACACCTAGCTGTGGGAGTGTCACCCACCTGGGGGAGGGGCTACTGCCCTTTGTGATGTCATAAAGGAAACATCTCCAAACGGCCTGTTTGAGCACACGTTTAACATTCACTCTTTTAAAACTGCAGCAACGTATTCTGGTAGAACCGCACGACTTCGCGGATCAACCAAGGTGAGCGCACGTCCACCTGCTGCTCTGACTGCACTGATCAAGCTTCTTCCTTTCTAATGAGTCAAACAGGAAGTGGATGAAGAGTTTTATATGATGCACTCCTTTAAAAGGATAACAGAAGCAAGTTTTAAACCAAAAAGTTTTTATTTCTGTGAGAAGCTGAGAGCCGTGCCGTTTTATTAATTCATGAACTGAAATGTGAAATAGCTGCAGTGAACTTTATGACTTTCCTTTTAAACTGTGTAATTAAAAGTCAGTGTGTAATGTGCAATTTAATGGTCAGTAGGCGCTTTGAGAAACTCATGAATCACGCTGAATTAATACCCGCGTTTAAAAAGACAGACTCTGAAATATCCCTGCATTCACAGATGAGACTAATCAGTGAGGTCCAGCTGCTGCCTGTTAGGGACTCTCACGATGAGCCATCACACCCTCTGCTTCATGTGGATCTGAACTCTAATGTGAAGGGAGCCAAGAGTCTCGCTTCAACGTACCTACGTGCAAAGACAGAGCTCGAGCTCAGAGGGGGACTCCTGTGTTTACATCAACTTGACATGTCGACACGTCTAAGGGAGGTCCAGATGTTTTTCATAGTTTTGGAATTGCTCCTTTAAGTTGTTGAAGCCTGCAGCCACAGACGACTTCAGGGAGAATGAGTCCAATCATGAGTACGTCTAAGGGTCGAGGCTGGTGGGGAATCATGGGAGTGAATCTCTCTCTGCTTCTTTTGATAAGTGAAATATTTATTGCTGCTAAATTAAATCGAAAGACGCACAGAAAAACAAACAGCTGCATAATGACGCGTGATGAATCGTCCGACCGTTTTTCTGGCGTCTTGTTAACCCATGAGGGTACGGCACTTAGTTTGCACGGCAGGAAAAGGAAAACACTAAATCCATGTGTGTCTGATGTTGAATCACCGGGATGATAAATAAATCACTGAGTTTGAGTGCTACTCACCAACATGGGCTGAACGGGGGTCATGAGCGAGGCCTCCACAGTGAGGAGTTTCCTCGGCCCTGAACCGTTAGACGCCTCCTGCTGGTTCCTCAACACCCGCTCAATCACGTCACCGAGGTTACGGGAGGCCTTGAAGGCATCGTACGCGTTTGGATCCACAGCATCCAAGCTGCACAGCACGCCAAAAAAACAAACAAACAAACAAGAACGAGGTGTTCAAGGACTGTAGGAAAAAAGAAGTGTTTCCATAAAACGTGAGAAGAAGGTGACGTCAGCAGAAGACACTCACACGTGCTTTGCTCCAGAGTTCATCTTCAGGTCGTGTTTGATCAGGCGGATGATGCATTTCAGGTCATTACTGGTGCATCTGTGGAAACAGGAGAACGCAAACACACATTACAGTTCAGCTCCTGCTGGTCTGTAGGAAGCGAACACACACAGCCCTATATCTGCTGCTGTGTGAGGCAGAATGTCAGATGAAGAGGCCTCGGGTGTGTGTGTGTGTGTGTGTGTGTGTGAGAGAGAAATGCCCGGGGCAGACAACCTAAAAACAACCTAACAAACGCTACAAATAAAAAGCAGCAGGAGCAAAAACCCTCTAAACACACACGGCTGCGTTACGAGGAGGAAGATTCAATGATCACTTTTTGGCGATGTTCTCCAGCTCAGTCTGCTGCTCGTCCTCCTTGGTCAGCTGGGCGAGGCGGGTCAGGCACGCGTCTACTTCCTGGATGGTGAGGAGGCTCTTGGAAGCAGCTGGAAAGGATTTGCTCTCCTCAAAGAACATCCTCACTGTTTCGGACACGTCACCCTGAAGACAGAGAGAGAGAGAGAGAGGGGCGTGAGTGTTAGGAGAACAGAGCTGGGCGATGATTTAAAAAAACGTTTTATGGCTACAAAGAGTTTCTTCCATGATGTGTTTATTTATTCTGTTGACTGTTTTAAAGTGTGCAGTATTTATCATCAATCATTCTAATGATCATTCTAACTACACTGAGCTATGATTTTCAAAAACAATGTAGGGAGATGAACTCCTGTGACCTCGAGTCCTAACCTGCTTATTTTGGACTTGAAGAACCGCTCTAAGAGGTTTCATTAATTCTAATGTAAAACATTTAGCTTCAGTGTTCTTCTTTTACTCCTGTGCACGACGTAAGGAGAATGAATGAGAATCACAGACCTGCTCCAGGTCGCGCACCATGTCGTCCTGGTTACATCTGAAGATGCGGCTGAAGAGTTTTACAATCTGCTTGTCGTTGAGGTTGTAGACGCTTTTAACGACGCCGGGCAGGAGCAGCTTCACCGTCAGGAAAAGGTCTCCGTGGAACTTATCTGGGATGGAAGACAGGACGAGTTCAATCCTGGAGAATCAACTGAAAACATTTACAGGACAAAAAATATGATCAATGGTGCTTTCACACTTCCTGACACTTTTGGGGTCGCAGTGACCTTGGATTCAAATCTGACCTTGGCCCTTAGCTGCATGTCATCACTGCCATCTCACTTTTACTGTTCTATCTTACAAAGACAAAAGACCTAAACAATCTTCCATGTCATTCTTTTCCTTCATGCCCCCCCCCCCCCCACCACCACCACCACCAACCTCCGCCTGAGCCCTTCTTCAGGAAGCGTTCAATGATCTGTGTCTTGGTGTTGTAGCTGTTGTTTTCAGCCACCGTGGCGCAGAGCTTGCGGAACTCCCTGAGGAGGCAGTCCTTGTGCTGGGGGTCACAGAGCTGCGTGGACAAGGCGCTGCCCTGACTGGCTTTAGACGGGGACGGGGACGGGGACGGGGACGAGGACGGTCCTGGGCTGCTGGAGCTGCCGGCCTTCGCGGCTGACAGGAGAGAGAAATGGAAGCATACAGGTCAAAGAAACGCAATCCAGATGACTGGCGGCTGGTTTAGCGGATTATTTCAGACTTTGTGGTGAAGCTGAAGGTTGACACTTTCTCTGCAGCGTTTTGAAAAACAAACGAACAAAAAGACGGTTACACTTCAGAGTGGAACTGTCGTTTCCAAAATACACAGATCCATATTCATCTGACTCGAGGGACTTCATGTCCTAGTTGTTCCTCTCGGGCTGCACACAAATCACAGTCTGCTCTGTAAATTCAAAGTTTACAATTTGTTTCATTCTTTAAACTTCTGCTTTATAGTTTTAATGCATTTCATTGTATTATCATTTAGCATGACTTCGGTCTATTTACTGCTGCAGACTGCACACTGGACGAGCTCGTACACATCGTCTAATGAAGGTCAGTCGCTGAGTTCTGATCACTCTTCATCACTTAGCGACACAGTGGAGCTGAGTAAATAATGCAGTTTTCATTTCAGTCACTGTTTTGTTTTCCTTCGATCATGAAAACAAGAAGATGGAGATTCACTTATTTCTGTGCAGTGTGTCGTGTTGACCTCGTTTCGTCCTCGTGGGGAAAATAAGACAGGATCACTCCCATGATTCCCCGCCAGCCTCAATCTTACCTTTTATTATTGTGTTGATTGAGTGCCCCCTGGTGGTGGAATTTACACAGGGCTTACGCACTGTTACACAAGTTTCAAAGAGGACTTTTTATAACATTTCTTTCTCTTTCTGTCAGCGGCTTTCGAGCGCTCCAGAAACCTCTTGAACAGAGAGATGGCGTCTTACCAGTGAAGCCTGAGAACTTGCGTGGAGCGTTGAGGGATGGGTCGGCAGGAGGAGCCATGAGCTGGCCACCGGGGTTTATCTTGGCCTGCACCTTCTTCTTCGGAGTTGAACTGACTTTGGCCATCAGGTCTGCGAGATGAAGAACGATGTGTTTGATGTCAAAGAGCGTAACTTAGACGTTTCAGTTTCAACAAACAAGTCGAGAAATGGCTTTAATAAAGTCACATCAGGGCTCAACAAAGATGGGCAAAGCTTCACTGCAGCTTTCAGGCTGTAGGAATTTAATTTGATACTTTTTCATAACTTTATTAATGACTTTATTTTCTCTTGGTCTTGTCTCGGTTTCAGACAGGCTGGAACGCAGGATCGTAAATCTGTTTCTCCACGTCATTCATACGATTAGAAAGAAAACACGTCTTTCTAAAAGAACTAATAACTTCCATTCATTTGTAGTCTGATTTTGATCCCATGGTAAAACTTGCAACCTTCCCTGTACCTGAGACGTGTTTGTTGATGAGCTCCTTGTCTTCATCCTGCAGCTCCTCCCAGCCCTCCAGGTCTGTGATGTCCTCGATCTTCTTGGTGGTAGCTCTCGCCCTCTCCAGCTTTTCAAAGATGCACTTCACGTGATACCACTCCTTCATCTCTCCTGCGGACTCGCTGAAGGGGTTCGGCACGACCTTCCCGATGCGCACGATGCCCTTTGCGATTTTGTCCTTGCACTTCTTGCATCCTGCAGTGCCTCGCTTGGCGTACTCCACGATGAATCTCTGCTCTGACATGTCCGGCTCGCTGGAATAACACCGCTGTGGGGAAAGATGGTTTCGGAGAAGTCTTTTCTTATGGATAACCGCGGAGATGGGAAGTCTTTCACCAGCTGTAGGTTTGAAGCATGAAGAGACAATTGAGGCTCTGCACTCTCCCCACGGCTGCTCACGCCTGATAAATGTGCCAAACGCTTGTCGACCTATCCAAACTGCCTTCTGAGTCAAAACAACGAGCTGTCTCTGCATCCAGATGTGATGGTGGGAGGGTTACAACCTAAAAAAAACAAAGACACATTGATATAGAGAATTATGAGTCCTCACGCAAAGCTGATAAAAAGGTGTGCTCAAAACAAAATCAGCTGACTACCATCTGAAAAATCTTGCAAGAATCAAAGATTTTCTGACCAATCAGGATTCAGTCATTTAATGACGTTTAATCTATCTTTTTCTCGGTTTTCTAAACTTCTGTCGCATTCTTTCCTTAAGCTTTGTTTAAATGCATTTCTGCCTCAAATGAGCTGCCTTGTGTCTGAACAGAGTTATATCAATAAACTGGCCTTGCCCATATTGATGATTCATAAAGCAGAGATTAACAGGATCTGTGTGCAGCATGTCTGAACATGATCCAGTCATGCACACAAAGTAGCTCCTCCCCGTTTCCTCATTATGATCACTTATCCTATAAATGTTCATGTTTTTAATCCACTATCGAAGTTTTCTTCAGACAACAATAGAACTTTAATTTAAGTCAAAAGTGTAGCTGCGTGTAATTTAATGCTTTCCCTGCATGTGTACAGACAACGTCCACAGTTACTGCTCCTTCTTCTTGATCAGTAAAGACACACATTTGTGATTCTTGCAACATCGACTTTGTGACACGAAGTCAATTGTTAGGCTGGCTAGTTGATTAGCTTTAGCATCGACGTGACACACTAAAGTCCCATACGTAACAAGAGGACGGGTTAATAAATTATGCAAAAAATAAAGAATTATTCCTTTACTTTTTGCTCATATGTTTACAAATATGAAGCCACTGTACCTCGTCGGAGTTTAGTTAAACATAACAGAGCGGTTAATTTTGCTGCACCTCCTCATTGTTGTGAGCTAACAGCTAAACAGCGGTAAGCCAACGGCTGTTAGACACTTCCGGGTTTATTCAAAATAAAAGCGTCAACGCCAAAACGTTTCTAATATTGCAATACTCACTACGACACACTTATTTATATTTAAGTGAGCAACCATTATAAAGTTCATACATTACGTTACTATGCATTTTGGACAGATGGAAATATTACTTGCTAATACGACTGAGTGACGTTTTAATTTTATTTTGGAGGTTTGATTCAACACAGCGGAAACTCTTTGTAAAATCCTTTTTAACTTGCGACAGCGCTTTAAAAAATGAACACGGCATGGTCAACAGTGGCTGGCTCGCGGAATGGGGGCCGGGTTTTAATTAAAGGAACTATTCTGATTGGATAGCCCGATGAGTGGGCGTGGTCTGGCGCTTTAATATAAACACCACCATCTGCTGGATAAGCCGAAGAAGTACAAATATGAACATATAAATAAAAGTTGCGTATTATTGAGCATAGATATATATAAACTATAATTATAAATTACATATAAATGTTTATATATACATTTATGTTATTGAGCTTCATTGTTCCATATAATTACGTCATTACTGTCGTATTCCTGTATAATAAAATTTAGCGCAACATGCAGGATTTTGCTTTATTGAGGAAAATAAATGCAAACATTAACCATTAATGCCGCATATTTAGTGTGTTATTTTGGAGGTTTAGTGATGGTCCTCTGCTCCCTGTTTATTTTTAAGGGTCATGCAAAGTCATGCATTGATGCAGTTACCTCGAGGAATAGTGGATTTACAGTGCAGTTTTTTCATATTCCATGCATACATAAAAAAAAGTCTGAGTAAGAATACCTCGCATCACCATTTCCTAAAATACCTCATTTCAAACTGCACAAGAAAAAGAAACCGATTTCAATAAACACGCAACAACAAAAGGATGAATTAAATGCGTTTATTTATTTGTAAGTTATTTGTTAAATGTTTGGTGTTCATTAGGAAAGCATGTACCTTCATTGTCAGTAAAATAGTTCCCACAAGTCAAAAATGTCTTGCTAGTTCCGCAAAGAAAAGAAAAACCGTCCCCTGCACTTTCTCTCCAGAAGCCTTTAAAACAAACTGTAAACACGCTGAAACGTCAGTGGTTGTCTACGTAAAAAGCGTATGTGTGAACATACGGAGTGTTTCCTGCGCACATTCTGCGGTGATCACGAGCAGGCGGAGCTGCGTCGCTTTCTCTGCGCAGTGCGCGTGCGCGGACGAGGATGGACCCAGATCCATTACTGACGCGGATCCAGCCTGTGTACTCTTGAGATTATTTCTCCTCGGCGCTGCAGCGATTTACGGAGCAAAGGATGGGAAGGAGCGCACGCGGGGTCGATTGCACTGAACGTCTGGCTGTCTCCACCGATCACCGACTCTTGTTGTTGTTCAGCTGTGTTTGCAGGAGGGACTAGGCTTCAGGGGGACGCGAGCAAGCAAGGAAGCGAGCTAGCACCACAGGCTAGCAAGACTGCTGGTTTCTAGTGGACCACAACAAACCTCCCAGATAGCAGCCGTCGCATGCACCGACTGAAAACATGGTGAGATTGTGTTACGTGTTGGTTTGTTAATTTAAAGCAGCTCGGATGCGCCAGTGCTGCAGCTTGATCCTTCATAAAAACACGACTGTCACACTGTTGTGACATCCAGGTGTTATGTCGAGAAATGCATCCGTGCAGAGAAGTGCATGCACCCTCGCGGAAGTGTTTGGAAACCAGGATGATGTGTGGATCTGTAACGCAAATACTTCAAGTGTGTGTGCACGTTAAGTGTCCTTCTCGTTGTGTGGACTCACTTTTTAAAGACGCCTGTGTAATTCTGACCTGCAGACAGTGTTTGACTCTGAAGTGTGCGTAGAGTCAAATAAAGGCTGGATGCAAAACACGGCAGCGCAGTGTCTGAAGAGTGGATGCAAAATACGGCAGTCTCTGCCATATTTTGCATTGTCCCGCAAGGTGCACGCGCTTCTTGACAGGGATGCATTTCTTGGCATGACATCGGGACATTGTGTCTGAGGGCCAGGTAGGAAGGAAGGAAGGAAGGAAGGTAGGTAGGTTGGTAGGAAGCAAAGCTACAAGGTTGACAGCAGCCTGTCTGTCACCTGGCTGTGCACTACTCCAAACTCCTGCTGTTTTTTAATGACCTTGTTGTCTGACAGGTCCTTCTTCTTTGTACAGTGTTCATTAACAGCATTTAATTGTCCCTGAATTTCAACAACATTGAGGCCCGTCGCTGCTGAAAGTCAAATCAAAGTGTCTTTGTAAGGTGTCATGTCTTGATTGGCGTTAGTTTGACACGTTTAGACACTAACAGGTAACATGATGCAAAAAGCCTGCAATAGATCCAATACTCTTAGGAGATCACAACAAGTCCCGCTCACATCTAATAATGTTCCATTGAATTAGTGTTCACTGCATCTTCACTGACAGGTTGGTGTTCGGCGTGTCCTCAGGTGTGACATTTGCACAGTTTTTTTAGGTGTGGTTCAGGCCTGGTTGATGGACCTGGTATTTACCGACTGCTTCATCAAACGTTGCCTCTTCGTGTCATTACAGTGAAAGGCAGCCAATCGGATGGGCTCAATCTGCATCACTCTTCCTGTTTGCCTGTTGGTGTTGTGTGATGTGGAACTTGTCTGTGTGGATGTCTGTTTTTCTTTTCTCTTCGACATTTCATTCGTATTATTTTACACACGGAGCTGAAGGTTATTTCCTGATATGCGTGTCACCTCACACACACCTGTGAGCTGCATCATAGCTCAGCTGTCTGAGTTAAATGACTTCCTTTTATTTTCTCCTCTAATCTTTGAGACTGCCACTCATGTTAATCATTTTTAAAATGCCCTTTTTTTTCACTTATACATCACTTTTTTAAAATATTCAAACGTCCCCCTAACAAAGAGTTGTGTCGCCGTGGCAACTACTGTATTACCTGCCTGATTTTTCTGTGCAGTGAAACATCTCACAGAGTCTTTGTTTGATTGAAACCCACATGACTCCTGATGTTGTTGTTTATGTGCTGTACAGGTGTACCTGTTAAATCCTATAGACAACCTGAGGAGCTACATCAACAACCGTCCGCCGCTGGTCATTTTTATGATCAGCGTCAGCGCAGTGGCCATCGCCTTCCTGACCATCGGTTACTTCTTCAAGATTAAGGAGATCAAGTCTCCGGAGCTGACGGAGGTGAGTCACGCAGCGAGGCCGTAAAAAAAATATCATCTGCTCCAATAAGTGCCTCTCAAACACGGCGCCCAAATGTCAGCTCGTGACCTCAGCGCTGCGAGGAGTCATGACGACGCGGTCTGAACTGTGTCGCTTTATGTTCTGACCCAGAAAATGATGTCATGTTACGAGTGACCTTTTTTAAAGAAGAGCCATGAAGGACTTTCTTCAGACGCAGAGCGAGCTGCGTGTGACGTGACGGTGGCGTGCAGACGCTCTACGCAGCAGTCACAGGATGTAGACTTCACCCCCCCCTTCTCTATGTGGCTCCAGGTGAACTCTACGGAGAATATCCTGCTGTGTTCTCACACCAGTCCCTTCGGACCTGCTGCAGACACAATCGTAGAGGTCTAGCAGGAGAAAGTCGGGGTGGCGTCCGGCTTAAATATTCAGCCTCGCAGCTCCTCCTGGAGTTTTCTGCACGTGTGAAATCACTAACAGTGGATTTGCATATTTATTTGAATAGAAAACGATGAATGCTTTTCTAGATTGCAGCAGCTCCAGATGTAAGTCGGACTGATGTGCTCTCTGCTTCTGCAGGACTGGAACACCTTCCTGCTGCGCTACAATGAGCTGGACTTCTGCGTGTCCGAGAACGAGACGATAAAGCACGGTCTGAACGAGTCCACCACCCCGGAGAGCATGGTCGTGACCAGCGGTCAGGCTCGTTCCAGCACCCAGGTCCCCCTCCTGCTGGAGGACTCGGGTCCCATCAACATCTCGGTCCCCATCACCCTCACCCTGGACCCCCAGCGCCCCTTTGGAGGCTACTCGCGCAATATCACTCATCTGTATGCCACGGTCCTGGGGCAGCAGGTCGGCCTCTCTGGTACGTGGTTTTTCACTCTCGTCACTTGTGTGTTCAGAATGAGTTTGTGTTAACAGGAAATGAGTTTGTGTATCCAGATGAAGTGATTTCAAACCTCCAGTTTCAAGCAACATGGACGCCACCAGGCGCTGATACCAGCCAATGTCTGCCCCCCCCCCTCACCTTCTCAGATTTTGATGAAATTCGGTGTACAAGTTGGTAATTGGCTGAAATGAACGTGTGCAAAATGTTTTCTTTGTAAGGCTGAAAATGACAATACCGATTTTCATAAGGATTTAAAAAAATGAAATTGGTATTGACCTGGAAAATTTCGTTGAAATCTGAGGTGGCGAGGTGGGGAGCGTTGGACCACTTGGCGTGGAATGACTGGGTTACCCGTTTGAAGTCAGAGAGGAGTGTTCGCTGTGATAACTCAACGTTCTATCACGTCTGACCTGTTTGTGTGACCTTTGTTTATCACACGCTGGTCTCATGTCATTCTACTTCCTGGAAGGAAGTCGGAGTGTTGAAACAAACACGAACACAACTTTCACCCTCGGATGCCATTGGCACGCCACACAACGGGCTGTAGCCCTTTAAGCACACGGCCTAGGGTTCAAAGTCTTTACAATAAAGGAACAAAAAAAAATACTAAATAAATAAACAAACTTGACTCAGCTGATCAGCACAGAAAGCTTCAAGCTCAAATAAAAACACATGAAATGTAGCTCAGTAAAGCTAATGCTAATGAATCACTAAATCAAACACACCCGAGTCACTCGTTGCTTCGAGTCACCGTGGCGTGGCGTGGCGTGGCGTGTTCCGCTGCACTGTCACCATCAGTGTCTACAATCTGTTTCTCACTTTGATTTCTTTCTCAGCGTGTGGTTGGTCCGGTCCGGTGGTCGTGGCGTTGCGTCAGGGACGTCGGGTGGCGAATCAAACGTCGTCTTTAAAGACAGAACTAAAGTTTGCTCCTCCGTACGTGGCTCCTCTGTTCGCTTTCACGCAGCGAGATTATTGAGAGGATAAATAGAGCGTTTTATTTCACTGTGAGTTTCCTCTCCGGACTCCAGAAGGCTTCACCTTCCCGTGATGTGACGGGATTAGATTCCTCGCTAAAGGTCAGTTAATTTCATTTTTACAGCCCGTCTCTCTGATTTAAATCCCTCCCAGATTGGCTGTGTCCGTGGCTTTAACCTGCTTGGATAATCCCTGGGTTTAGATACTGATATGTTTTTCTGACTGAACAATGCTTTAGAAAACAAGTTCAGCTCGTTTTGTCTGTCCACCCACGGCCTGTGCGAAGTGATTAGAAGCTGAGCTGCGTGTAAACAACTCGCCACCTTGGCACGAATGTTAAGTCACGAGAACAGATGAGCAAAGTCAATACGGATCTATGCAAATGTTCTGTAACTCAGAGTAAACAGTTCTGTCTGTAAAGGGTGCCCGCGGTCCACGAGGAGAAAAGAGGTCAACTTCCTCTTTCATAGGAGCGTCACACAATGAAGTCATCGTTCCCTACAGTCCGCTGTTTTTTCTTCTAACTGGTCAAATATTCAAAATGAAAAACAAAAATCTGTGAATGAACCTGAGGTTGTGTGTCCTCACTGGATGTGTGTCACCCATGTGACCGTGGAGGTGCGGTCATGTTTGGCTAACGTAACGAGTGTCAGCCTGCCTCATAGACAGAGTCTGTTAGCTTCAGCTTGTGTTCAGTCCCGAGACGTTAAACATTAATGGACGAAGTCTGAGTGACGTCACCCATCTGTTCCTGCAGCCCGCCTCGAGTGGACGCTTGAGGAACTGCAGGAACTTCATGATAACTCCCCTCCTCCCCCCCCCCACACACACACACACATATAGATAAGCAATTAAGAAGATACAACTTTATCCATCTCTGCTCACACCCGTGAGTCCACTCCGTCTGACAGATAATCTTCTAATCCGCCTCACAGTTTGATTATGTTGCATAAGCAGAAAGAATGAGTGTGTCATTTGTTATCTGGGGAGTAGCTTGGTATGAAGTCAAGTATCTCTGCGGTGGCTCTCCGTGCCGTCCCGCTGAGGGAGCTGCATGCACGCTGTTCAGAGCGTTATGGGCTCAGACTGTTTCCTCACAGGAAGAAGATGCATTTCTTTGTGGTTTAGTAAAAAAAAAAAAAAAAAAAAGGCAATATTCCAGCTTCAGTCATATGTGAGGAAAAAAACCCAGCAGGATTTCTGGTCTTTTGTGATTTTTCTAAAACGAGCTAGCTCCCTGAAAAGCCTTCCTTCCAGCCAGATTGTTCCTCTCATGGCGTTCAGATAATCACAATCTGATGTGCTCTCCCCCCCCCCCCTCTGTCACGTGTGTTTGTGTGTAGGCCGGGAAGCCCATGAAGAAATAAACATCACGTTCACCCTGCCTGTATCCTGGAACTCGGACGACTGTGTGCTGCACGGACACTGCGAGCAGGTGGTGTTCAGCACTTGCATGACCATCACGGCGGCCAACAATATCTTTCCAGTCACAGTGTGAGTTGGCTTGCCTCCCTGACTCGGGGTGTGTGTGTGTGTGTGCGTGTGTGTGTGTGTGTGGGTTGGGGACTTTTTCTTTGAAGGCCTTCGTTTAAAGGAGGTTTTGGGTTGGACTCGTGTGCTTCCCTACAAAGTTCAGTCAAAGCAGTCGGTGGGTGACACATTGCCTGACGGCCAGCGGTGATGATCACTCAGCTGTCACGCACCTCTCGTATTAAAGGTAGCATCATAATCCAAAACAATGTCTGATAAAAAGTAAAAAATAGCGCTGGCCCTGTCAGCTCTCCGTCTTTTAGTGGAAAAATAAAAGAACATAGATAGATAGATAGATAGATAGATAGATAGATACTTTATTGATCCTGAGGGAAATTCAAGAAGAAGGGATTCAGGGTCTTAAGGCAGAAACACAGTCTGTTAACATACTGCTTCCTCCTGACATCTGCATCGAGGTATGTTGTTGTTGTTAAATGGTAAATGGAGCTCGGATAGCGCGGCTGTGTGTCACTGTGTTTCCCGTCGTGGCTTATATTGGTATTTTCTTTTGGATTAGCAGCGCTGCATTGTAATAAAACATACAGCAGAGTTTGCAGCAGTTATCAGGAATGACAGATGTTTGCAGCAGATGTTGGCAGCGGTATGAAAAACATTGAATAGTTTCCCAGAGAAGAGAGGAAAGCCCCACTGCTCTTCAAGCTGTCCAGATTTATTAACCTGATACAGAAGGCTGCATTCTAGAAGTATGTTTATTAAAGGTCACATATCCTCTTTAACCAGAGTGTTGTTGTAAATCCTCTCTGATCCTGTATCTGATCATGTCTATAAACCCCTCTATTTCAGCCCTGCTCAGAACAGGCTGTTTCTGTGTCTGTAGCTTTAAATATGTAAATGAGCTGTGTCTGACCACGCCCCCTCTCTGGAAGGGCTCGGGTGTACTCGCTGCTTTCTGGCTCCATGTCCTATTGTTTACAGTGAGAAGGCAGACTCAGAGGGCAGAACAAACACCTAGCTGTGGGAGTGTCACCCACCTGGGGGAGGGGCTACTGCCCTTTGTGATGTCATGAAGGGGAAAATCTCCAAACGGCCTGTTTGAGCACACATTTTCTGAACAGTGGAGCAGGCAGAAGACGGAGAGGATGGACTTTTCTCCTCATTGGAGGGTTTGTAGACAGACTAGAGAGAAATAGAAGATAAACTTCCTCGTGTCCTTCAGCGCTCGCCGCCATCGCCTGCTTATTGTGAACAGTTTGTGGACTCCAGTAGGTAACTGTCCCTTTCTGTTGTGGTTTACAGGCAGCCGCCGCACTGCGTGCCGGAGACGTACACCAACGCCACGTCCTGGTACAAGGTGTTCACCACTGTCCGGGACTCTGACACAAAGTACAGCCAGGACTACAACCCCTTCTGGTGTTATAAAGGAGCCATCGGCAAGGTGTACCACGCACTCAACCCAAAGCTCACAGTCATCGTGCCTGATGTGAGTCACCTCGCTTTGTTTCCTTCGTACTTTTAAAGCACTTCACGCTCCGGCTCCAGAGTTTATATCTGAACTGACGTCGTCTGACCGGCACAGAGGAACCTCCTCTTCTGTTCAGGCTGAGAGTCCGCTGCCCGTCCTCCTCTGTCCTCTCGTCTGTTTTCGAATGAGTCCATCCTTCTGGATCTCCTCCGGTCATCTGTGAGACTGTGGCTTGAATTTCCTGTTTCTCCATTTGGCGTTCTACTCAGGTAGATGGCGAGCTTTAGCACTTAGCAGGAAGTGACTGATTAGGCAAAAAATAATAATAATAATAATGGAAGAACGTCCTGGAAGAGTCGTGATGAACAGAGATCTGCTGAGACTGTTGAGGTCGGAGGGCGGGAGAGAGCGAGGTGCAGGACGAAGGATAGAGACAAACAAACTAGATTTACAACAAGCGAGTGAAGTTTTAAATTTTAATCTGTTTGAAAGTTGATCTTTTTTTTTAAACTCGTTGTTGCAAGCTAAGATGAACCAGATGAAATTCAGACGGGGTTTACACCCCCCCCTCCCTCCGATGAGGCGAGCTAAATGTGACCAAACATGGAGCCTCTATTTTTAGTTCTGTAGGGATGGCCGTAGATTGTTCCTGCTAAACAATGAGTCCATTGACGAGCCGCCGCTGGGCGATGAGCGCTGAGCGGTCCAGTGAGCGCGAAAACAATCGGACAATATATGACGCGTCTGCAGAGTTACCTGATCTGTTTTCCTCTGAACACACAAGAGGACTAAAGAGTGAAGCTTGAGACCATTGTTTCCATCGCCATCAACAAATGACCTTTGACCTCTCTGTCGCTCAGCGTGACGGACTGAAGGTCGGTTGTACCGCTGCTGCTCGTCATGCACATATCTAACTCTTCTCTTTCTGTTTCCAGGACGACCGCTCCCTCATCAACCTGCACCTGATGCACACAAGCTACTTCCTGTTTGTCATGGTCATCACTATGTTCTGTTACGCAGTCATAAAGGGACGACCTGGCAAAGTACGACAAACCAACCCCGACTTCTGCCCTGAGAAGGTACAACAGACTCCAGCTGTGCTTTATGACGTGAACAGGTAGTTTCAGACGAGCCTCGCCCGACCACTGATTGGTCCAAGACACAATCCAATCAAACTCTTGATTCTCTGCTTTCTCTGCAAAGTGCATGGACCTCTGACGAAGCGTTCACAAAGCGGGGGCCGGGGGCCGACGTGGAGGCGTTTTGGGAGGTTTTTTCCACCTTGTAAATCGTGGGGAAGAATTCGGCTTGGCGAGGAGATCTTGGTTTTAATTGGGGTTGTTGTTGGCTGCTTCCTGTATACCGGTGCCACCAGAATAAAACGCTGACACACACTTGTCATTACGGCGAGAGCAGCAGCCTCCATCACACACTGCAGGCGTCCACGTGTGTTGAGTACTGCGAGCTGTTTGCACGCCGTGCTGACACGCACGTCTTCCCTTCACCAGGTCGTGATCCTGCAGTCCACTAAATACACCCCATGGAGCGCTCTTCTAGATGACAGTTAACGAGTGAGCAGGGGAGGCGTGCTGCACGACTCGCAGACTGAGAGTCGTGCTGCACGCCAAAGAGCGACACAGCTGCCCGCCAAAGAGCGACACAGCTGCCCGCCAAAGAGCGACACAGCTGCACGCCATAGACTCCAGATCCAGTGAAAAGCGTTTTGCACACTCTTTCATATCTAGTTTCTAAAAACATGAAGTAACTATTCTTCTCTGCACATTGACTGTGAGTGATGCACAAACAGAAGCCGCGTTACACGCTGCTCATTTGGCCCCGCCCCCAGAGGTGATGGATGATCCCCGTCGTCTGTGTGTGTTTCAGACACAATAAACCAGGCGCCACAACCTTCACGCATCACCTTTCATCAGCCGTCCACAGAGCGCCTAAACGAAGCTCTGAGTCATTGTCTGAGTCAGAGCTTCCACGGGGGACGGAGTGTCAACAGAGCTAAAATAAACCGCTTTATATGCAGGCAGCTGTGGGCCGAGCTAAATGTGATTATTGATCATAAAGTGATCGCCGATGTCTGATTGGGTGAAGCAGGATCCACGTACATATAATAAACTGCAGCTTGGTGTCAGTTTCTCCGCCTGTCACGCTTCAGCTTTTAACTTCCTTTTACCGCTTTCTTCTTCTTCTTCTTTTTTTTATTCCTCCAATAACCTCCGTTCACGAGCGCCTCAGACGTCATGAAGAGCCAGCTGAGCGTATCGGCTGATATCCAGGGGGGGAGGGGGGTCTCTGGCGTTTCGGTTCATGCTGGAGCTCAAGGGCGCCAACTAAAAGTTGCACATTCTTCCTCCGGTGGAGATCTGATCAGACTTTAATCTGCGTCGTCTCTGTGTTTGTGGTGGCGGTGGTTTTCTTCTTCTTCTTCTTCTTCTTCTTCTTCTTCTTGTTTCTCCAAAGCGCCGCAGCCAACCTCTCAGTAACCTGCTGTCTTCTGTTTCAGGTGGCGTTGTCAGAGGGTTAAACAGACGCCGGAGAGAAGTTGGAGAACTTACTTGTGACATGGACAAACTCCAAGAAACAGAACAAATAAAAAAAACAAAAAAAAACAAAACCTAAATAAACATACCAGTTGCCTAGTGAACCTTGGAAATACAACAAGGAACACAAAAGCTCTGTGAATGCATTATTCTTGCAATGTTGGGTTTCTCCAACCAAAGATATACAAGTGCCTGTATCTGTCGTGTAAATATTTGTAGGAACTCTGATATTCTGTGCAGATCCTTCTCTTCTTTTCTCCCGTTTGGTTTGTTTTTCTTTCTGATTGTGTTTTTGCCTGAGTCCCTCCGCGTCGCCACATCCATCAACGCTGAAGGACCGCACCGTTGTATCATCATCCTTCATCATGCCGGGTTAAAAAAAAAACAAAAACAAAAAAAAAAAAACACGAGGAACGGGGAAGGCTGCACGCCTCGCAGTGAGGAGGTTGCTGGTTTGAATCCCCGACTGTCAGGAGCCTCTCTGTGTGGAGTCTGCATGTTCTCCCCCGTGCATGGCGTGCGTTCTCTCCGGGTTAATATGGCGTCCTTCGACAGTCCAAACACATGCTGGTTAGGTACGTAAATCGCCGGGAGGTGTGCGTGCGAGAGCGGCTGGTTGTCTGTCTCTACATGTCCGCTGTGATTGGCCTGTTTGAACAGTCCAGGACGCAGCCCCGCCTCTCGCCAAGCGGCTCCAGCCCCCCCCCCCGGCGACTCTGAACAGGAAGTGGTTTAAAATAATAAATAACGCGGTCCACAAACCGCTGAAGATGGCTTTGACGACAAAGCGTTGTCCGACTCCCCCGCGATAAGAAGCACGACGCCAGCTAACGTGAAACATGCTAACGTGAACTTGCGACGCCGTTACGGATGAACTCACGAGTCGGCACTCATCACTGCAGCTTCAGCGATGAAGCAAAGAATGAATTTAGCACTTTTTTTCTGCCCCGACAGTGTGAAAAAAAAGAAGAAGTCTGAAACCGATGCAAACACTTCCTGAAGTAGCGACTCGATAATTAAACTGAACTCTCAGTTGGATTTTTTGCGTCCGTTAATTTAACAGTCCCGTTCCCCTGTGAGTGTGCGACGATCACGCTGTCTGCGTTTGTGTTCTGTAAGATTTGCACGTCAGTCACAGTTCGATGGACTGCGAAGCTTCCTGTGGTTCGTGAAGATTTTTTTTTTAATTTAAAATCTGATTTTCTGCCTTTTTACATTTTTTTCTTCCTCCGTTGGCTTCATCGCTCACCTGCCTCGCTCTTTACTCTCGTTTGCTTATTTTGCTTCCACAGTTGATTTGATGTTGGACTCGATCTTTTTCTGTTTCACTCGGATGAAGCAGAGTTATCTTGCCTTACTCACGGCTCGCTTGCTTAAAAAAAAAAAAAAACAACCCAGGGAGATTCACTTCTGTCCTCCCTTCTCTCCCAGCCATCCTCCTCTTCTCGTTTCTTCCTTTTTTTAAAGAGCCTGTGCTTTGAAAATCAAACCTGTGACCTTTTTATTTCTTCATTCATGTAAATGTTTAATTCGAGGAGACGTTTGAAAGAAGGTGTGCTCGTCACGTGTTTGCATAGTTCCTGCACTTTTTTTTAGGTTTCTTGCACATTTTTGGTTCTCTGCTCCTGTGATGATTTTTTTTTTTTAATTTTGTCCAATATCACATGTAGAAAGTCTGATTTTGAACTCCAGAATCCTTTAAAAAAATTATATATGATTATATTTATATAGCTGTAATGTTATTTTACGTTTGTTTTTATTATGATTTTTGTGGCACAACCAAATGTGCAAAAAGGGTGAGAGTTTGTTTGATGGTTTGGGAAATCGTTTGAGTCCATTGAGCTGGATTCAGACTGTTTCTGAAATGTGGTTTCCAGTCAGTCAAATGTTTTGTACTTAAAGGACACGAATGAAGAAGACGGAAAGATCTCTTGACAGACTGTTTTACATGCAGCCCAGACGGCTCCTTTCCATTTGGAAAAGTGTAGATAGAGATGTTTTCAGGAGATTTGCAAAGTGTGTGAAAACGCCATTTAAAAAAAATAAAAATAAATCCTCTCCTAATATATTTCTCGATGGATGTCAGGGCTCAATCATTTGATCTTAATTTTAAAGACAAAAAAAAAGGAGCACCAATTAGATCACAACACGATTGATTGAAAGTCCGGATCACGCAGATGAAGACGTCGGCTCTTCGTTCAGCCTCAAAAAGAAAAACCACAGACTTGACGGTCTCAGTCCAGCTCAACGCTCAGTCCTGTTTGACCTTGTTTCCAATAATAATTTCTGAAACATCGACCTTACCTCTGTGTTTTCATTTTGTTCCACGCACCTGTTGAATGTACTTTTTTTGAAAAAGCAGCAGAATCCAACTCTGAGATGCAACAATTCCACGTGATCTGAACCCGCCGTGTACATCCCTCTCTGTTGTCCACTTTCAAAATAGCTTTACTTGAATGATGTTTTGGGATCGAGTGGCGCTCTTATATAATACAGTGTATTCTCCTTTGTGTGGCACTTTACTATATCAAACACTTTGTACATTAGAGTTGGTTGATTTGTGTGTGTATGTTCATGAACGAGTGAGCGGTGATTCTTGAGGTTGTGGTTTCTTTTTCTCTCTCGTGTGTCGAATGAAGCTCGGACAAGTCTTCCCTCTGTTTCACGTTCAAGCATGCGTCTGCTGCCACACCTCCCTGTGCTTTCACGCTGCAACTTCATCCTTTTTTTTTTTTTTTTTTTTTTTTTTTTGGAAGATCCGGCAGCTCTTATTGGACGGTTGGATGTGACGTGGGTGGGGTTAGTCAGCGTGACGATGAAGCACGCCATTGTGATTGCGAAACCCTCCTTTACATGACATGCATCCTCTTCATCCCTCCTTTGATGGGTTTTTTTTTATCGTCGGGTTTAGAAACACATCTGTATAATAGCGATATGCCTTAACGTCGTCCACTTTAATTTTCTTCGCTGCGTATTGTTAAAAGTTCCCGACTCCAAACGCTGACTCGTTGTTTGACTTCGGGGCCCGGAGAGGCTCCGATGACCACGCTGCTTGTTAAAGTGCACACTAGATGCTCACACCTGTAGTTTTTATAACTCCTCCACTATATCTCTGGAGTCCAAACAGACGAGTCCGATTCTCCTTCGTTGCATCATCTCACGAGGTCGACGGCTTTACATCACTCGTCTCCAACATGAAGCTGCCATTTTACTTTGTTTTGTTTTCTGTCATGTTAGCCGCGCTTACAGGCGAGTATTAAGCCAACTCTGTGCCTTCTGCACTATCCTGCTGCATCCTCCTCCCTGTACATACAGTAGATAGGACCATAGGTTTAATGTGGCTAGATGATCATTCAGACCTGTTTTCCTCTCCAGTGGAACTGCTGTAAATGAACTCAAGTTGAAATAAACTGTCTCTAAAGTTCAACGATGCTTCGTCCCTGACCCTCCTTTATTCGCTCCTGTCTGCTTCCACACACACACACAAATTAATGAGCTGCCACGGGAAGGAGAATGAATTTGTTGGCACTGAAGGAAACCTTAAATGGTGGGAGTCCAGCGCTCAAGCTGTTCACGTAGGAGGAAAAAAAGAGTGGTGTTTGAACGAGCCTCAAAGTGCCAAATAATTTCTACTGAAGATGTTTTTTTCTCTCAAAGCAAACTGACTCCACGGGAGGTTTTCTGTTCAGCTGAGGAGGAGAACAAGCTCCGTCATTAAAACAGAAAGTTTGTTTGGTTTAAAACAAACTGCATCTCCATCATGAAGAGAAAAACATCAACAGGTTCCTCATGCAGGATTTCATTTTGAAGCAGGTTCTTAAATAATAGAGCGCCTCAGATAACACTTCTCACAAGTGAGTGCCATGAGCTTCCCTTGTAAATACTGATCCTGACATTTGCACAATCTAAGAATGTTTTCTGGCTTTTCTTGACACTCGAGATAATATTAGTTGTGGGGAAAGTCCTTCACATGCCAACAGGTTCATTTGTTAGATTCAAAGAGCAACAGACAGCAGGACAGAATAACCAATCAAAGCAAACCTTCATGAACAAAGGTTAAAAACAGCCCTGGAGATTCTGATCCTCTGAACAAACCCCCGAGGAAAAAGCAATCGTCTAATGAGGAGGCAACAAAGAGCCAAATACTGTCGAGGTGAAATGAGAGTGAATGTTTCACATTTGTTCATCTAGAGGCCAGAAACATGACTCCACATGGACGTGCTCCCTGTCCTCTGGATGTGTAAACAAGCTGCTGTTTGCTAACAGGTCAGATCAACTCATGATGAGAAGTCAATGTCCATGTCGTCACTTTGTCCTGCTGCCTGCAAAGGAGCGAAAACACAAAACAAAAAAGCCCAACTGAATGTGACATTTGACACTGAAAATGTCACACAAACAATAAAGGAGACGAATAAATACCAAGTTATAGAGGAAGTGCAGTGAAATCAACAAACACGACCTGCAAACCCAAAACACAACAAGCAGAGTCACAGCCGGCTGTGCAGCGTGGACCGAGCGTCTCCTTCCCTGAGGAGCACGTTAGAGGCAGAAGAGTCAAACAGCACAGCTTCAGAAGAGGCACAGGTGAAATCAATGAAATGTAAAAATCACTTTAATGTAACTGAGCTGGTATTAAGGAGACACACCTGAGTATTCCAAGTAAACAATCAATCAATCAATAATTCATTCATTTAAAATTGTGTTTGTTTTATTTCCCCTCAGGAGCAGCGGGAGCAGGTAACACGTTCACACAGATGTGGAAGGAAAAGTCTCCCCTGAGGAGACTTACACTGAACCTATTACCTGAAGCTGCACCTGTGTGCTGCCACCACCAGAGGGCGGAAGAAGCAGACGTACAAAACAAGAGACAGACTCGCTTTCTTCTTCTTCTAAGTGTATCTCTAATGATGAGTGGTTGTAGACATGTTCAGGGGGAAAGCAGTCATTTAAAGCCTTGTACCCCGAGTGTATTGTTTTTGCTGTTTGTATAATATCTTTATTTTCAAAATAAAAAATGATCACAGGGTTTGTTGCTTTTCTGCAGACTGACGCGTTCAGCCTCCAGCAGAGTTAAAAAGGAGCCCGAACACAAATTTCTGTCCTTTTCAAAAAGTTGACTTCCAGTTTTTGGAGATTATCTTGATCTGTTTGGAAAAAAGGGACAAAAGGAACAAATTGTTTACTCTCAAAAAACTAAAGTTTGGAGTGTTTGCAGTTCGATCTGTGTGAACGTGAGGGGGGAGGGGCTTGCAGCATGTTTCTGTCTGGAATAAAAAGTTTTGCACTTTCTTCTTGTTCCAATCCAACGACGTGACAAGTGTACAGTGCACGAGCCTGCTGACGTGTGAGGAAAGTTTGAGCAGTGAGTGTTTGTGTCTGTATGCGGGGGGGGGGGGGGGGGGGGACTTCAGACCAGGTTCATTATGAACGAGCACATTTGAAAAGGTCACTCTTACCCTTAACTCCCTCATTTAGGCCGAGTTCCTGGGTGACAGAAGCAGCAGAGCAGCGCTTCTTAGGAGACCATTAATCAGACTTCTGCAGACATGGCATGCAATTTAGAAAAGATTGTTAATACTTTTTTTAATTTATGCTCCTGCTCTGAAGAAGTAAAGGTGAACACAAACACCGTTAGTCAGGTACAGCTGTTATTGAGCCCTGCAGGTTAAAACAGTCTAAACTGCATTTACTTTATATTTTCAGAGGATACTGATCAAAAAGAATCCGCATCCTTTTAGAGACTGCAGTGTGCAAAGAATGGATGAAACATGAATCCATCCTCTCCGTCTTCTGCCTGCTCCACTTTTCAGAAAATGTGTGCTCAAACAGGCTGTTTCCCTTCATGACTTCACAAAGGGCAGTAGCCCCTCCTCCAGGTGGGTGACACTCCCACAGCTAGGTGTTTGTTCTGCCCTCTGAGTCTGCCTTCTCACCGTAAACAATAGGACATGGAGCCAGAAAGCAGCGAGTACACCCGAGCCCTTCCAGAGAGGGGGCGTGGTCAGACACAGCTCATTTACATATTTAAAGCTACAGACACAGAAACAGCCTGTTCTGAGCAGGGCTGAAATAGAGGGGTTTATAGACATGATCAAATACAGGATCAGAGTGGATTTACAACAACACACTTCACACACATGATGAAGAGGAGCGAGGACACTTACTGAAGAGGAGGAGATGTGACGTTAAAGAGACTCTCACAGATGTTTGGTTTTACAGCTTTCAGGGGAGCTCAGGCGCCTTCTCCCATTGGCTCTCACAAAACTCGAACCCTGCATAAAACAATGGCACTTGGACAAGTAAGTTCTAAGAAATGAAATAACTTTTTTTTGTTGCTTTTATTGTTTTGACATGAAAGTTTTCAATGCAGGATTTTTATAAATGTACTTCCTGCATTTTTTATTTAGACATTTTTGTTTCTTTTTTTTTGTCCTGCTTGGTTGCAGCTACTTCTGTCCATTATCTCACCAGGTGACCTCACCTGCAAAGTGACCACAGACATCAGAATATTGAAAAACTTTTTTTTTTTAAAGCCTCGCTGCGGTCTCCTTTAAGAAAAGAGAATTCCCTGTGGTGACTCATTGACAGTTTTGTCATGGACAGCCCACGTCGCTCTCTCTCTCTCTCTCTCTCTCGCTCTCTCTCTCTCTCTCTCTCTCTCTCTCTCTCTCTCTCTCTCTCTCTCTCTCTCTCCTAAAAGAAAATGGGTCCTTCAATATAAAACACCTCCGATATGAGCGCACATGCAGCCCGCTCAATATTGCACCCAGGGCAGATGATTTCCCCGCTGGAGTGGTGACTGTGTTTTCTGAGGGTAATGATGCACGCCAAACAGTCTCATTTGGGATATTGATGGTGTGTCATCACCTCATTAGAACTGTGGCTGTTGAGCGACAGGAAGAATCACTCCGTACCTTTGTGAGGAATAATGAGGTGTTCAGAGTCATGCACACAGAAACAACAATTCCTCTCTTCACAACATGATTTCACTGTTTTTGTTCATCTATACGGAAGCAAGCGAACAAGCTGCGTGCAGTTTTATTTGTTTATATTATGATGCTGATACATTTGAATAATGGTCTGAACTCTTCACTGTGATTACTCACTTCCTCTTCTGAAACACTGATGAAGAAGAATCTAAAGTGATCGAAGTCTCATCCAAAGGAGACTCACACCTTCTTCATTTACTGATCATTTAAGTCATTGGCAAAAAAAGTGAATTTTCAACATAGATTTCAGAGTCAACTTTGAGGCAGCGCTCGATGTTTGATGAGCTGATTATGATTTTGACTCCAGCCATTAAAAATTCAAAGCTTTCAGTCATGTGAGCAGCGTAGAGCATGGCCGCAGGAAGTGGGGGTACTGGGGGGTGCTGCAGCACCCCCTAGTGGCGAGGGGAGCTTTTTTTTTTTTTTAATTATTAAAAATATTTTTGCACAATTTATAAATTCCATTTTCCCATTCCTTTATGGATGGGAAACGATTTTGACACGCGTAGGCTATTACATGTATTTCTTGATTTTGATTTAATTATTTTTAGGCCTAATCAACACAAGTTCACGGAAGTCACGTGGTCAACGTCAGGTAGACTCGTGGTTGCAGACGCTCCATGCTCGGTCTGTGAGTGTCACAGTTCAAGATGTAGCATCGTGTTGGACTAAGCTCCAGTAACAAACAAGAGACATGTCTTCAGAGACAGAAACACTGATTGAGTTCCGTCTGTGCCTTCACGTCTCTGTGGCCTCACCTGAGCGCACTGTCTCAGCCTTGCGTCTGTTGAAGACACGCAGCACCATGATGACCCAGAAAAGACTCACAAACCATTAATTGATGTATGCCAACACACACATCATGAACTCTCTGGACATTCGTCCCCTCATTACAGACTTTATTTCCACGACCCCAGAGCGCACCTGGACATTTGGACACCTGTAACCAGGACACCCTGTCTGCAGCTCAAAGTAAGATCATGGTGCCGCCGCGCACTTTCATATATGCAGTTTAATGTCACACTATAGTATTTTTACAAGGTGGTGGGGATTGAAAGTGTTACTTTGATAGTGTTCTGTGCGTAATGGATTTGGAGAACTGTTGAATAACGTGTAAATGGTTTGGATTGTTTCCTTGTGGTTTGCGTTAACAAGGTTGGAGATGGAGAAAAAAGTGTGATTTTGTGCGTATGTTTGTGTAATGAATGTGGAGAGCTATTCAACAATGTGCTGAGATTGTCTGAGGTTATTTCTTTGCGCTGTGCGTAAAAGGATTTATGAGCTAAAAGAGTTGTGCGTGACATAAATGTAGGTGCAAGCTGATCAAACCTGTTGCATTGTTCAAGTGTTATTGTGAAGTTTATGTAAATGTGCAGATATTCCTCTGAGAACTGATAAGATTTTTTACAGCACCCTGCTGTTCAACATAACTTCCATCGAGTTGAGGAAAGACTGACTTTATTGATGGTGACAGTGAGTCTAATAAATTGACCTTATTGAGATGGTTCACAACATGTGAAGCAAGAAAGTGCACAAATCAAAGTTCTTTAAAAAAGCATGTTAGACTTTTTTTTTTTTTTTTTAAGACTTTGCTACCTACTGAAAACGACACAGTGCAGTATAATCTTACATCATATTCACACTGTAAACTGAGTATAACATTTAATAAATTTGTAATAAAATGGTGCATTTGTTCAAAATGGTTTTGATTTCTTTGGGGACTGAAGTGTGATCATGAAAGTTTATAAAATGAAACAAAACAGCGAAAGATTCAGATTTGAGTTTCTTTTTGTCTTCACTCCGCGTCTCAGCGGAGGCTTTTTTTGTGAAGCAGCCTCTCTCGGGGATAATTTAGTCTTTGTGTTTTATAGGAAGCTGTACCTGGTGGCCCTCGTGTGTTTCCTGTTGACCTTCCTCACTGCTCAGTCGAGATAATTGCCTCTGAGTGGCTGGGCATCGAGAGAGGGCTACTTTAAATACCCCAGAGTCCCCCCCCCCCGCCGCTATCTCTCAATGCATTATTCACAACAATCATGGTTTTCACCATATCTCTAAAAAGCTCTATTGTGGATGTGCACACACACACACACACACACACACACACACACACACACACACACACACAGGCCCTTAATCTTCACACTCCTCATAATGAAATTTTAGAAAGTGGGGAGGATTTATCTCTTCTTTTATAGCAACAATAAACCAGCACAGAATATGAACATTGTCTTCCTTGATGAAACACTATTCCCACTCTCATTACTTCAGACGAGCGGCGAAATGAACCACAAAATATCCACCACACAAACCTCGACTTTATGTAAATCTTAAGATTTAAGTTTTCTTCAAAAAGCTTCTTTTCTTTTTTCCATGACCGGAATGGAAAGGATCCATTCATGACGGATCCTCTTGATAGTTTTGCATTTGATAAATTCATATTGAAGTTACCTTAAAGGCAGGCTTGGTCATTTTCAAGAACTGGCCTTATTTTGAAAGTAGCATTCCCTCAGTGCTCCGTCTGCACCCCCTCCCCTCTGTACTTGTAAAGGCCACGCCCCTGACTTATAGTCAAATTCCACCAGATGAAGTGTTCGGTCCGATGGTGGAGCTGCGTCTCAGCTCCGGCAGTCCGAAGCCCGCTGTAGCAGCGACGCGAGGCGCAGACAAGATCATGCAGGAAGGGAAGTCAGATACTGAAACATCATTAAAACATCAGGATTATTTTCAGAATAAAACAGTTCAGAACAATGAGCGTATATATGTGTTTCAAACCACATACATGGTATCATCTCGCACTGCCTCAGCTGTCAGGCTGCGCTTGTTGAAGGTCTGTAGGTTTGACGGACGAGGGTGTGCAGAGCCGTAAAAGACCATGTTTCTCAAGTGGAGCTTATTAGAAAAAGTAAAAAGGGTAAACTGAGGCGAGTGTGTGTGGGGGTACCATCATTTTAAAAAAAATGTATTTATCATTTCTGCACTCTGTCATTGTGGAGACACGCTTCTCACACACACACACAGGCCTGAATCACACAAACACGATCTGTGGACATGCGCTAATGGAGAGATGGCGAGTGTGGTGGGAGCCCACTGGAAGCGCCCCCCCTTGAGTTGGTGCAGCCTACCTTCTCTGGTTCAAACAATGACTTGTGCAGTTGTCAGTAAATCCTCCGTATGGATCCTGCAGGGATGCTGTCAGTGCGGTGAAGGAGGATGTACAAACCCCTGTTCACTCCGAAGCAGTGTTGTGATGCCTCTCTTGTCAGTCTATGCTACATAAACAATGTGTTTTGTATGCATTGTTAGAATGTTGAAAACAACATGTGGGTGGCTGAGACTCTAAAAAAAGACACAATGAAGACACAACAGAAGCTCCAACTTCATTCAAACGTTCTCATCTGGAGTCGAATTATCTTATGGAGATCATAAAACAACCTATTATCTCCATCACAGCCTTTGAATTTAAATTGCACAAAGCACTTACCTGTTGCCGACAGCTGACACAAGAGGGCGCTGCACCATCGGTTCACTGCAGATGTGTTTGTGCACTTTGTGTTTGAGTGAGTGCGACGACAGACCTGCTGCACAGGTAAACGGTTCCTGTTTGATTGTGCAGAGAAATGACGGCCGTGTGGAGGAAGTGTGAGTCTGTGCTTCATGTGATCTGAACAGTGTTTAGTGCTTCAGGGACGATGAGAATCCAGGTTTACATCCAGTGAACTTAAACAGAGTGTTAAATTGAAAGCGGCATGTTTGTTTTGTCAACCTGAACTTGCAGAAGAGGATGATTGAAGTTCTGCAGGATGAAATGTGTCACCCAAAAACTGTTCTTGGTTTTTTGTGTGTGTGTGTGTGCAAACGTTTTTAGTAACATTAATCTACGACGATACAACAGGTGTCATTTCTTTAAAGGTCTCTCCTGCATGCACACTGCAGCTTTGTCAGGACACCAGTTACTCACAGCATCGAGATAGATGAACGAGCAATGGTGAAGAGTGCCAATATGTTTTTCAATCTAGTGTGAAAATACACAGCGATACAGATTTTCACTGCCACCTGCAATAATCACGGCAGGTGGGGAGCAATTAAAAAAGTGTGTGACAACGTCAGGGTGTGAAATTGGTAAATGCTGCAGGTATGTTTACAGTAAACACATTCAGGATGACAGAAAGCATGAATGAAGGTACGTCTGTTTATTTGCATCAAGGAAAATCAAGCTGTAATGAAGTGATGGGGACGTCAGCGGGGGGGGGCATTTATCATTTTGGGGTCCTGAGGGGACATTTTGACTTAATGCCCCCCCCCCCTTTACACCCAGTGTTTTAGACGAGCAACAAGTATTGCATATTTAAGGCCATTTTAATTCTGAACAACATCAAGCTTTTCCCCCACTTCCTGTCTGAGATATCACGAGACAATAGTGGCATACCTGCAGCATTTCCACATCTCCATTTACCAATTTTACACCCTGACGTTGTCACACACTTTTTTAATTGCTCCCCACCTACCGTGATTATTGCAGGTGGCAGTGAAAATCTGTATCACTGTGTATTTTCACACTAGATTGAAAAACATATTGGCACTCTTCACCATTGCTCGTTCATCTGCTCGATGCTGTGAGTAACTGGTGTCCTGACAAAGCTGCAGTGTGCATGCAGGAGAGACCTTTAAAGAAATGACAGCTGTATTGTTTTAAATGTAAATCTTGTTTTTATGTCTGAGACAAATTCAGGCTTTTTAAAACAAATGAAAATCTTGAGTTTGATGTTTCTAAGTGTTTCACATCGGCAACAAAACCAAACTGTTGATAAAATCATCCAGTTTTAAAAAGGAAAAAAAAGAGGCTTTTTTATTTGCATTATCAGATGTCAAATTTAGAGAAAATATTAACTGCAACGTTTGATTTAAACACACAGTGTTAAAATGCTTTTGTGCAACAGGTGAGAGAAAGTAAATCAGTTTTTTCAGGACAAAGTCATCTGGAGCTGAAAACGAAGCTCATGATTCAGGTTATCATTGATCCAAAGTTACACACACACACCCAGTCAAGCACACACATTCGAGGTCTGGCACTGCGCTGGATCTTCCCTCCCACTGACAGATGGATCAGGTTAATATCATAATTAAGCACCTCGGCCGATGGTTCCTGTTTACAGCCTGGTTGCTAGGCAGTGACATCAGCTGATCCCTCCCTCCTTCCTCTGTAATCCCTTCCCTCTGCCTCGCACTCCCTCACACAAACACCACTCTCTCTCTCTCTCTCTCTCTCTCTGCTCTCTCAGAGAGGCAGCGCAGACGTGGGCAGCGTGTAGGGGAATAGGAAGAGAAGAGGAGAGAGAGCGGGAGGGTTGTAGGTAGTAGAGTGTGTGAGGCTGTCAGACAGCATGGTCTGGGACTAAGGACAACAACGGAAGACGCAGCAGCACACTCCAGATCTCCATGTAGAGCATTGTGGGGACGTCCACACATCACCTGGACCTGTCCACCCGGGGAAACACCCACCTCTTCCAGGGAGAAGAAGGAAGAGGTAAAAGGAGGACAAGAGGGGGGGGTTGTTTTTGTGTTCTTTTTTTTTTTTTCTTTTCTCAGTTTTTTTTTGTTTTGGGAGTGGGCTCCGGGCTGGACCGCATGCATGACACAACGCAAAGGCGAGAAACCCACCATCAGCATCCAGGAGCACATGGCCATTGACGTGTGCCCTGGACCCATCCAGCCCATCAAGCAGATCTCAGACTACTTCCCCCGTTACCCTAGGGGCCTCCCCCCTTCTGCGCCGCCCCCAAAAGCGGGCCACGCAGGGCCCCAGAGCCCTGCCCTCTCCTCCTCCTCGGCTGCAGCCTCTGCCACTGAAAGTGACCGCCCCAATGAGGATAAGCCGGACCGGGCTTGTGCCGGAGCCGCCGCCTCCTCGCAGGCCAGCAGGAGGGACGAGGAGCCGGACGTGGAGGGATACGACTCGGATGACTCCAGTGAGTGCTTTATGTCGCTCTGTGGTGTTTTCCAACATGTCTACCTCGTGTGTGCGTGTGTGTGTGTGTGTGTGTGTCCCTTTTAGTTCTTCCTCTTCCCTCTCTCTATCTCTTATTACTGCACCCCCTTTTTTTTTTTTTTTTGACGCCTGTTGCCAGGCATCCCTCCAGCCAAGTGGCTTTATCTCTCACCTTTTCTTCTCTCGGCTGCCTCGTCCATCTCTTTCTGTCTCTGCGCGCCTGGTGTGTGTGTGTGTGTGTGCGTCTGTGTCTCTGTGCTGCAGCTAACTCTTTTCCCTCTCAGTCGACACAGCCAACTGTTGCTGCTGCAAAGAATACAACTCCCCCCTCCTCCTCCTCCTCTTCCTCCTCTGCTCTCCTCCAGCGGAGAGCATGATATGTGTGATTTTATTGGAGTAAATGGTCGCACATGTCTGTCACCCGGTGGATGCGTGCATTTTTCATATTACCCGTGCCTCCAGGGCGCTCGCCGTACAATGTCGATCAGTCTCAGCCTGAGCGATTCATGGCTCCTGGGTGAGGCTTCAAATTAGTCGCAGTTTTGCGCTCAGAAGAGGCTGACTGCATCTGTGAACTCATCCAGATACAGTGCAGCTAACATGACAAGAAGTTCAGAACGTGTGGAAATGCTGCTCGCTGGTCTTTCTTTCGTGCTCGGCACAGAGAGGTTTGTCCTTATCTGCCTCCATCACAGAGACGAGGCTCCTTTTGAGAAAGCTTCTGCTAAATGTCACTCCGTTAATCTGTCAGGTTCGAGAGGATGAATAATTATGGATTATTTCTTAACGTGAAGCACAGCTGAGAAATAGTAACTTAAAGATTTCATCATTCAGAAGAATGATTTTCTGTCCCCAAACTTGCCAACATCTGCGCAGAAAGGTGACTCGACAGTCTGCACTGAGAGGAATGTGTCAGTCCTGCAAACCTTTGGTTCTGTCTGAACAATAAGACATGTTGCATTTGTTGCATTGAACTTGGCATAGTAACATCACCCTGAGTAACATGTTGCCCTTGCTCCAGTGTCCTCTCCCCTCGAGGGTTTTCATGGGGAATGTGACTTGTGATCGCAGGTTAATGCGTTACTGCAGTGTAGCTTCTCTAAGAGTTAATCCATGCAGAGCAGCATGCAAAGAGGGGTTTAGGCCATCTCTAATCCAGAGCTGGACAGAAGGGGAGGAGGGGGGATGGTAGGGGAACTGAAGAGGCAGGTTGGGCATGGCAGATGTTGCTCTGTGACCTCAGCAAAAGCAACCAGGATTTCCACTGAGAGGGAAAAGAGATGGAGAGATCCGCTCATGAGAGCAGCGCTCGATTTGTGATGACCTGCTCGAGCCAGAGAGCCTGCTGGTACATGATCTTTTGTTTTTTTTGCAACCGCAGCAACAGGTTTCATTAAAGTCTTGCTCTGAACGATGCAAAGTGTGAGCGACAAACTACTTTTTTTCACCTGAGAGAGATAACGATTACCTGCCTTGTTTTGCAATATCTGCAAATGTGCATTGGAAGCCTGCCGCCCCTCCTCCACGCCCCCCCCCCCCCCTCCCTGAGTGTCTTACCAAGTGCAGCAATATTTAAAACTAACCTCCATTCTGATGTTCAGCCCAAAGTTGAGTCAGTTCTTAATGATTTGAAATATTTTCGACCAAACAAAGTCTTTTCTTCGGTTCTGAAAGTCCGACCGCCTCAAAAACAAGTGAAAGGGAAATGCTGCCTCATCAGCCTGAACACAGAGCTACGAACCGGACACCCATAGTTTGACTTCCCTCCTTTCATTTAGAAAGCTATTACTTAACACTATATATACGTAGGACGTTCAAATGATGCACATAGTACCATTAAGACAAAATAACTACTTTCCACTTGTTGCTTCAGTTTGCAGCCAGCCACAGGAGACACAGTGAGCGTTGCTTTTGGCAGAATGAAGAGTCGTCCTATTGTTGCCAGTTTGGAACATCAAACATCAGCGCGCTTCTCTTCTACATGTTGAAATGTGTGAAAATTGTTCTTGATTGTCATGTAGCCTTGATTGCTGATTGTTTGGTTGTTCCGTAATGGCTTCAACAAGAAAAAGGACCATTTGTAATTGGCTGCAAGAGGGCATACTGCCATTTAATGTAAAAGAGCCAGGCATCTAATAAACCCATTCTCCCTCCCAACTTGTATACTGGGGAAATGACAGTAGTCCAATTAAATGGACTTTACTGTGCATGCACACTTAACCTCCAACCTGACAACAGAATCAAAAAGGTGACGCTGCAAAAACAGTCAATCTATCAATCTTGCGGTCATGGAGAGTTTTTAACTACCCTCCAAAAGCTTTTCTCTTGTCTCAGAGTTTTCATTTGTCTGCATCCAGGTGCAACAATAAGAACGTCTTTGTGGAAACCGTTTTAGAAAGTGTGCGTCATTGTCCTCGTTTGTAGAGCGCATTGTTGAAGACACTACGCCGGTATGACAAAGACAAAGAGTTCTTGGAGAGGAGTTTTGGAGGAAGTCGGATGCAATCAAGAGGATAACAGTGGGCCTTTCAAGTGTGGCTATTCAGACCAAGTGCAAACACTTTGGACCTGCAGAGAGTCGACTCCATGTCTGAAGATGGCCCTTTTTTAAAAAAAGTATTTTTTTGAAGAAACTTCCGGGTTAAATGACTGTTGAATTAAAAATCAACAGATCCATGCGTAGAGTTAAAATTAAAGGTCCGGATGCTCCTCAAGCAGGAGACAAACTACGAGATAATCAGGACCCGAATCCCCTGTTCATTCAAAAGTATGTAAAGCCCTGATTCATTTGATGGCTCAAAAGATGATCTAACATTTGACCTCCTCTGGTACTTTAAGAAAGCATGAACACTTTACACTCTTATCTGCTTGAATGCATGAAGCCACTTTAATACATTCGTTTAAGTTGTTTGGATTTTGTGATATGCTCACTATTGCTGTGACTTTATTAAAGTGGCGTTGGTTCACAGTTTTGTTTTATGGCACCTTTTACAGACTGTATATAAACACGAACAATGTTCCAGTGACATCACCCATTGGTTTCTGAAGCGCTGGTTTGAAGCCCATCCATGGTGGCAGCCATATTAGAAATGCTGACTCGAACAATGTTTCAGTCAACGGCAGGCAAAGAGCTCGACCTGAGGCCGTCCTCAAACCTCCTGACAACACGGCCGATTGCAAATCTCTCACGCCCCGAAAGATGTATAATTCATATCCTTCATAAAATCTAAATGGGCTAGTGCAGTGCAGTGTGTTTCTCGATAAAGAAAAAACACTATTCAGACCAGACAATCTTTTCCTGCCAGGCTGTAAACATGTCTCCTTCTGCTGTTAAAATGGACTTTTTATTAGTGGGTGTGTCCGGGACTTCTGGGTCTTTGAAGACAGCCTCAAGTGGACACTAGAGGAACTGCAGTATTTTTTTTCGCATTGGCTTCATTTTTCCAACACCTGCCGTTGCCACTTGGTGTCAGTTTAGGTTCAGTGTCACTGCATCCGCTTCTTGCAGACGTTAAAACTACATCTCCTTTCCATCCTCCCTGCTAATAAGGCAATTACAAAAACAGCTGTCGGAGCATCATCTCAATGATTTTACAATCACCTGAAGAGTCATCAGTGATGCCAGATAATTATCCTGTCAACTCCACTTCCTCATTAGAAAAAAAAAAAACACCCATGAAGAAGAAGCGCTGATGTAACTATGGGAGCATTTTATTGTAAACACAAATATTGGAACGGGTAATCCAGATTCTGAGTCATCTGCATTCACATCACACACCTCACCTACGTTGTCGACGTGTCTCATGAAGGCTGGCACTAAATAAGGAATGAACACATAACAAGTGGCTGTTTGGGTCTGATGCAACGTCCCAAGTAATCCCAAGCTGCTGCTGCTGCTGCCGTCATGGGAGTTACAGAGAGGAACAGGAGTATAAACAAATAGTACAGCAGCAGTATGAGTCGGCTTCAAGGAGTGGAGTCAGACACACAGTCAGACACGACGGGCCCATAAGGGGCTGATACGCTTTCACAGAGGTCCTTAAGTCGGTTTGCAGTAAAGGGAGGACCATGGATTGGGTCATGTGATCACAGGATGGATAGATGGACAGAAAAAGACATTTCTCTCTGAAACCATGGTGTAGCTGTTATAGGGGAGAGAGAGAGAGAGAGAGCTTTTTACAAACAGTGGAGATTTTTACTAAATGTGTTGGACACCTGATATCACCTGATTGGCAGCTATGACGTGACGGCGTCTAATCATTCATTAGCATATGTGATGTGTTTCCAACCACACGCCGTGCAGAGAAGTAGAAATATCCACTGAACAAATCTAAAGAAGCAGCAGGTTCTTCTACAGTCACTGAGTCATCGTGTTTCTGCTTCCTCTTCTCAGTTTGTTGTTTAACAGGTGAGAAAACAGTTACAGGCATGACCGGAGTGTGGATACCGTCATGTATGATTTCCTTTCTTTCCTCTCCACTCATATGTGTTTGTTGTATGACTGCATGCACCTAATACGTGACTGCTGTTCCAGGCCTTGGAGATAAACCTTGAATGTCTACCCTTCCAGGCCTTGGAGATAAACCTTGAATGTCTACCCTTCCAGGCCTTGGAGATAAACCTTGAATGTCTACCCTTCCAGGCCTTGGAGATAAACCTTGAATGTCTACTGTTCCAGGCCTTGGAGATAAACCTTGAATGTCTACCGTTCCAGGCCTTGGAGATAAACCTTGAATGTCCACTGTTCCAGGCCTTGGAGATAAACCTTGAATGTCTACCCTTCCAGGCCTTGGAGATAAACCTTGAATGTCTACCGTTCCAGGCCTTGGAGATAAACCTTGAATGTCCACTGTTCCAGGCCTTGGAGATAAACCTTGAATGTCCACTGTTCCAGGCCTTGGAGATAAACCTTGAATGTCTACCCTTCCAGGCCTTGGAGACAAACCTTGAATGTCTACTGTTCCAGGCCTTGGAGATAAACCATGAATGTCCACCGTTCCAGGCCTTGGAGATAAACCTTGAATGTCCACTGTTCCAGGCCTTGGAGATAAACCTTGAATGTCTACCGTTCCAGGCCTTGGAGATAAACCTTGAATGTCTACTGTTCCAGGCCTTGGAGATAAACCATGAATGTCCACCGTTCCAGGCCTTGGAGATAAACCTTGAATGTCCACTGTTCCAGGCCTTGGAGATAAACCTTGAATGTCTACCCTTCCAGGCCTTGGAGACAAACCTTGAATGTCTACTGTTCCAGGCCTTGGAGATAAACCATGAATGTCCACCGTTCCAGGCCTTGGAGATAAACCTTGAATGTCTACCGTTCCAGGCCTTGGAGATAAACCTTGAATGTCTACTGTTCCAGGCCTTGGAGATAAACCATGAATGTCCACCGTTCCAGGCCTTGGAGATAAACCTTGAATGTCCACTGTTCCAGGCCTTGGAGATAAACCTTGAATGTCTACCGTTCCAGGCCTTGGAGATAAACCTTGAATGTCTACCGTTCCAGGCCTTGGAGATAAACCTTGAATGTCGAACCTCAGACAACACGAGGCCATTGACAGGAAGTCCCTTCTTTCAGCGCTGGTTGTTAATAACAGTAAATGTGCTCAGTGGCAAAAGCACCAAAATGACACTGCAGGATGGCTGCAGCATATTTTCAGGACACAGTTTTTTTTTTAAGTATGAACTCTGGCACATAAAACACCACACTGGGAAAATGAAGGCATACCTTAGCTTAGCATCGACCTGCTTCACTCTGATGCGTCCTTCTTTGTACGTGGGAGGAGAGTTGATTCACCTTCATCGTAGGAACCATTTTAGATTGTTACATCTTGTTTGTCAGATTTTGTTTATTCAGACTCACATCTTTAGCTTACTGGATATTTTTACAATTCTTTGATGCATTTTCTATTGTTTACATTTTTATCTCATTTAATTTTGCACAGTGTGATTTTTCGTCTGCTATCCTGCTTTGCTGCTCACACTGTACGTTTCTGCACGTCTGTGAGATGAATAAAGGATTATCTCATTTTATAAGGAAACGCATTAGTTGCACACTGTTTCCTCTCTATTTTTGAAGACGTGCGAGCGTGTTAATAACCGCGCACTAAGAGCCAGTCAGACTCTGGAGCGGCGTCTTTGATCGTCATATTTTGAAAGCTTTAACACACGGAGCAGTCAGCCATGTTTGAAGAGCTGGGAGGGAGAATGTGTTACAAATATCTTGACTGTTCCTCAGGTTGAAGTGTCTGCCTAATGCTCACTTTTCAAGACGTGTCCTATTGTACGAAAGGTCAAACAGCCGTACCGTGTAAATGTCTCGACAAAGGCGCAAAAACATGCAATCAAGCAGCACGACGACGTGCATGTGGAGGAAACGACTCGACTCCACACAGTGAGACTCCTTAGACTCACGTTGATGAAAGTTTATACATCAGTGATTCAGCGTCACACTTGTTGTTCAGTGTCATGCTCAAACAGAACTGCCGGATTCTTCCAAAGGCTCTGCATAAAATTCAAAAAGATATCATCACTATCAGGGTCGTGTCACATTGACCCACCTACAATAATCTGTGACGTCTAAGAGCTTAGAGCTGGACCTGTGAATTAACATCACACATTCAATTAAGTCACCACAGTGTCTGTAAGCATTTTCCACTTGTGTTAACCCTTTACAGGGCGCTCATTGAAATACTGTGAAATTCAAAACTTCAACCTCATAGTTTTATTCAGGGACATAACAGAACTTTATTTCTGTTGTAACGTTTTTCAAAAAGTGTAAGTGTAATAAACATGGACGAAGTTACCATGTTTGGTTCAAATAGCAGGATCAGTAGGGTGATGTCTTCTGATTGGCTGAGGATCACATGCTTCTCCACCTTCCGGAGGTGGAGAAGGGCGGCCATATGTAATGTTTGTGGAAATTACAAAAAATAATCACTTGCCTTTATAAAGGGTTAACAGAACGCTTCCATTCTTAATCTGGGAAAAAAAAAGGTTTAATAGGAAAGAAATGAAAATAAAAGTGACACATGTTCAGTGTAAGAGTGCGTCAGCTTCCCTGTGTGGACAGATTCAGGACATCTTCTCCAGCTCAGAGCCGAGGCAAGTTCATTATTACAGCACCTTTCAGACACCGGGCGATTCAAAGTGCTTAAAAAGCATTTCATACATTTCATAAAATAAGAGTGTGTGTGTGTGTGTGTGTGTGTGTGTGTGTTTGAATTTGGCATTTGAGTAAATGTGCGGCTCTGTCTTCTTCCTCAGGCTGCACCTACGTGATGTGTGCAGCAGGATTTCTTGAGGGAGATTTTTCTGATTCCTGCCCTGTAACCTGCTGCTGTAACACGACAACGAGGTCGGTCGATTGATCCATCGGCCAATCAACAAACACGTCTTGACATAATTCCGCCTGCGTCACAGACTGTAAAACGATTCCTCAAATAATGTGCAGTGTTGAAAGAGAGGCTCAAGGACGGCTGAAAGCAAGGCTACGTTATGAAAGATCACAACACACGCCGGGAACTCATCGTGTCAGTTTGACAGATCAGCAGCAGCGAGCTGATAAGAATAACAACAATGAGAAAGATTTTATAACCATCTGTTTTCTGTTTCTCAACTTCTCCTCCGACTCCCTGAAGAGGCACACACACTGAGCGTTAGCTGCTTTTAACTCAAGAACCCGCTTGACCCGCTTCCTGTGATCAGTGTGAACACAAACACACTGCGCCTGGGTCCGCTTGAGTTCGGTCCGCGGGAGATGTGAACGCTCAAGCAAGAAAGTGGCGTGCTGTGGTGTCCACGCAGCACGGGTCCTTTCATGCTCTGAGCTGCAGGACAGATGTGGACGTGTGAAAAGGGTCGTAGGTCAAAGTCATCTTCCTTGTCAATTTTTAAACATGTGCTTGGACGTACAGTAGAATCAAAAACACATTTCTCTCGGACCCAGGATGTAAAGTAACAGCCGAAAGATTTTAAAAATATATACAGGATAAAAATAGAAATACAGATTTACATAAAAAAATGTCAAGACAATGTGTGACGATGAAGTGTCGTCGTTGGCGTCGAAGATATAATAACAAAAACTTTCACAGTTAGCAGGAAGGACTCAGCCTGCGAGTGGTTGCCATGGTTACTGCTTCTTCGTTCTGCTTCTTGGCAGATTTGTAGACCGACTATGCGCTTACTGCCCCCTGCTGTACCGGACTGTGTACATGCGCAGTGTGAACGCTGACCAGCAGGGGGAGAGGAGGAGCAGTAAGCAGCTCGGGGCCACGTTAATGTGAAAACAGCTTTTTATCTCCTGATTATGAAACCAGGTGATGAAAACAAAAGGTGAGAGCAGATTTAATTTAAGAGAAGATAAATTGTTTTTAAAAGTGTGAATAATTTTCGGCACCCCAGAGATATTGAACTATCAATAACAATACCGAGGTACTATGAATTTGTTCCACATTGCCGACCTTAATATCAGTTAAAACCAGACCGCCTTTCGGCTCAGCTCGTAAACATGTCTTACTCGATTCCTCTTCAACAGTTGGAGTAAAGTTCGAACACTTGATTGAGGAGTGAGTCACACCCCGAGGTCGCGTTATTCCTCCCTCCTAGGTGAGGAATAAAAAAAGCTGCATCAGTTCAAATTTGCTTGACTGCCGTTCAAAAAACGGCTTCAGAGACTTCCACCCTCATGCTGCATGATATGGAAGAGGATGGAAGAGTCTTCTTCCTGTTGTTTGTGATTTAAAATAAAAACCCCACCGCTGCCCCAAATTGGCTCTTTTTGGTCCTGCGAGGCTTGATCCAGAATGTGGCTGCTTCCTCTGGGGGAGGCAGGAGGCAGGAGGGGGAGGGAGGGAGGGAGGGAGGGAGGAGAGCGGTGTGCCATAGTTTCTCCCTCATGGACCAAATCGCACAGGGACGTCTCAATCGGTGCTAAGATTCCTGCTGGCTAATCTGCATAACAGCACCATTTTCTGACTCATTGTGACTCATCTTTGATTTTAATTGAAACGGAAAAGTGCATCACCCACCAAGTGTCCCAGCTCCCCTGCGAAGGGCGGTAATCAAAACCAATTGGACGTCGGGATCTCTGCCACATCAATTAGTGGTCGTCTGTCTGTCGTGGGTGTGCCGGGGCCGCTTCTCTGCCGGGGCCGGGGAGAAATGGTCGGTGTGACCTACGTGACAGAGCAGGCCCTTGTGTTTTTGAGAGATAAGCCTCAGAGCCATACGTGTTGACAGGACCGGTGCAGGTTAGTTGTGTGTGTGTGTGTGTGTGTGTGTGTGTGTGTGTGTGGGGGGGGGTTATATATGCACAAACAGGTCTCCCCTGAGATGTCTTGCTCTGGCAGTGCTGCCGTCTCCTCATCTACAGTGTTCGCTTGTAAGTGTCGAGTGGCGGTGAAAGAGAAACCGAGGCACTGTCAGAGAATGTAAATAAAAACAACAGAGGTTATTTTATAGCTGATTCTTCAGCCTGATAGATTTTGTTCTTTATTTCTCAAAGAAACAAGATTACAATAAAATGTAATCGATGTGCAGTTCAGCACAGGTAGGATAAAAACAAACCTGAAGGCAGGTAAAAGGAAGACATCCAACATCAACATAGGAAGCGTCTGCTACGTTTAGTTGCAGGTTAATTTAGAAAGTCCTAAAGGGGGGAAATTAAAGTTGAAACTAGCGAGCAGCTTGGTGCTAAAAATGAAGCTACTGCACGACCGACTTCGTGACTTGAATTCACACACTGGAACTTTTCCACGTGAAAATTTGCAAAGCGATGAGCGTTGCCAAGTAACACGCCTCTGTCCTGTCTCAACCAATCAGCAACCTCCGCTCTTGGATAATGAAGCTAATGCGGAGTGTCCCCTTGAGGCTGGCTCCAGGAACAGCAGAAGTCACAAACGCACAACGGGAAACAAAGCAGCATTAAAAAAACACGTTTACAGCCTGGTACAACAAAAAATAGTTCTGATGAGTTTTTGTAATCATTTGTAAACACTGTTAGACGTGTAGCTGACATGATTGACAGGTGGGCGTGATGTAACGCTTCGTCAGGAGGTTTAAAACCCGCCTCAGCTCTCAGCTGGTTGACTGAAAGTTCGGCTGAAACAGGATTTCCAACATGGCGGCTGCTGCTGATGAGCCTCCAGCGCCCCCTGCAGGAACAGACGGCTGACGTCACTCAGGCTTCGTGCATTAATAGTTACAGTTCCTGGACTCCCTGTGTTTAGTGTCATAGAAGGAATAAGTGGTAATAAATAGTTTGCACAGTGCGTACAGGAGTAGAGCGTTCTGACACTGAATGACGACCCTGAAGAGAAAAACGTTTCTTCATCAGTCTCTCCTGGAGTCATATTAAACGAAGGCAGATTAACCACAACGATGGAAGTCAAGCTGATAATTAAACACAAGCTATCGAGTATTTAAAGCGTGTCTTTGTTCAGATTAAATCGATGGGTGGGAAAAGTATGACTAACACTTCCAGATTATTAAAACTTGATGGAGAGGCAGCATGTCTACACTTTCAGACAAGAGGAAATTACTTTTTTTAAATAACTGCAGAATCAGCCTTCCTGTGCTAAGCTGTGCCAGACTCGTATAATTACAGAAGCTCTGTCACCTCTCCTATCCACAGGAAGGTCGAGTGCTCGGGGCCGTGCAGCCGCCCGCCGCCTGATGAAAGCTATATTTACATTCTTTCAAACTTTTTCACACCCCTCCTCTCCTGACCCAACGCAGACACAACACTATGCTTGTTTTTTGTTTTTTTGATGATCAGGACAAACAGAACAGGAGCTACCTGATGGATTCTCAGACTTCTGCTGGTGAGAAAGTTCTGCAGTGTATAAAGAGGATTTCCCTTAAAGGGTCTTGTAGTTTATTACAGTTATTTGACTCACTATGCACAAAAAATTAAGATTTCATATTCACACAGGTTATATTGCAATTAAGTTCCACAGTTGGTGGATTACTATTGACTCTAGCTGTTACTGTACTAGCTAGTGTTGAACTACTCTTAAATTACAGACTCATCTCTCGACCTTCTTTCTAAGGCCTCCGTCTCAGGCTGTGTGGATTTTAGATGTAGAACGGTCAAACGACCCACTGACAGCCGTTTTTAGGTGAGAGAAAAGAAGCTGCTGCTCAGCTAAAGTACAGGGGACATGTGTGAATGCTGCTGAATTATCAGTGGCTAATGCTAACACTTTGCAAACTGTCACGTCTGCATCCACAGAAGGTCAAAAAAATGCTTTTATTGCAAAAAAACCCAACAACTCCTGTAGTGTGCAGCCAGCCTTCAGGACGAAAGAAAAGAAGTGTGTGACGAGCCATCTGTTGCCCCTCCCACACCAGACCTTAGCAAAACCCAGAGTTGCATCATTCTACTTAAAAACTTCCCCCGAGCCTCGTAATGCTCTGTTCAATGTAAAGATTGATTTCAGAGCGGCGGTGCCCGGCGCTGCAGAATCCTATTAGGAGTCTATCTGCAAGCTGTCATGCAGCAGTAATGACTGGCGGTAGAGTCCCATGCTTTCCGGTGACTAACCCAGCGCTAACAAAACGGGTCAGATTGTCAGCCTGTTCACATTATGGGCTATTATTACTGGTGCTGTCTCTTGACAGAAGCCGTCAAGTGTTTTAGTCAGGTTAGCAGCAGTTCTGCTTCATCAGATAGAAACCCTGCCTGTGCGCCTCCCTCGCCCCACTAAGCACATTATGTAATGATAATGCCGGCTATTACACAGATCCATTCGCCGTGTGCTGGCTGTCATCAGAGAGGAGAATTTTTGTTTGGCTTGAGTCGCATGCATGCAGGGAGGAAGTGTGCTAAAATTATTGCTGTTGACACGTGTGTGGCTCTTAAAAGCTTTCCTTTTTGAAATGTCTTTTTTTTTAATATTATTATTATTTTAGAAATCAGGTCCAACAAAACCGGAGAGCTTCGCCCCCCTTACCTCTCTCTCCATTGGTCTAAATGGATTTATTTTCTCTTGTCATTGTTCTGCAAACACCGAGTGATGAATGAAAACTTAACTAACTGAGGCGCGGCTGCATGGAGTGGGCGGGACGTTTATAGCCTCTGCCTTGTCAGGGATCATTTGTTGGTTTAATGTGGCCTCGTTAAAGGAGCTCGGGGTGATTCCACTCTGCAGTTTAAAGGAGAACTTGATGATGATGTTTACATGTGAATTCAATAACAACCTGTAAAAGCCTCGTCATCATTTCTGTGATAACTTCGAGGGCAGAGACTTTGACCAATAGAAACAAAGAACAGGCTCACAGTGCCTCTCCCAAGGGAAACACTTCCTACCTCACTTTCACTTCACTGAACAATTAATTTGACAGAAATCAATGATTCCAGGAAGTTCTCTTCTGAGAGGTTTTCCTGATTGGAGGGCAGAATTGATGAATTCTTCTAAAACCTGATTTTTACAGAAGATCGTTTCTTTTGCTTTTGAAAACTCGGCTGCATCTGAACAACATATTTTGATCTGCTGTTTCTTCTTTAACATGTGCACAGACTGATCCTGCTTGCTGTGTTTGTAGTATATACACGTAGAAATAAACATCTTTATGTTTTTCTCAGGAGACTAAAGGTTGAGCTCGGCTTCGCGCGGAGGATTTTATTTGTAAGTCGGAGCCTCACACTTTGGTTTTCTCGCTTGGCCCTTCGAAACTTTCATCTCTGCTCCCAGTTCCTCGTGTTACCTCAGAGCTTCTACATCCCACATCGGCTCGATCAATACTGGCCCTCTGCTCGTCTTCCTTGGACTCTTGGAAGCCACTTCTTAGTGTTTCTGTCTCTCAGTGGCAGCTCCCGCAGGAGGAGTAAAACTCGGCGAGCGGTACAACAGCGCTCGGCTGTCGACAGACCAAAGACCCTCGTGTCTGGCGTCAGAGAGGAGTGTGTCGAGCGGAAAACGCTTGTTGAGCTCACCTGGGCTTATAGCGAGGCTGGCAGGAGGATTTCTTTGTGTAGGAGTGTTGTGTGGCTCCTTTATTGTCTGCTGAAGTGGATTTGATTTCCTCTGGGTTGGGGGATTGTCTGTCTTGCCAGATGGTCTGAAGACGACGACAAGCTTAAAGATTATGTTTGTAATCTCTAACCACTCCGCAGAAGTTACAGAGAAATCACATTTATTTGAGTGGTTACTGATTTAGTTTGAAGTGGAAGACGTCAGAAAGAGGACAGGTGGAGGGGTCATGAACATTCGAGATGGGTTATCACTTATTCAACACTGTTTGGATGATTCAGACCAGAGCAAACAAACGTTATTCTTCTGACACGTTTACAATCAATCACTCATTTGTCAGCGGAGAGAAAAAGAAAAGCACTCCTATTAAAGATGTTGGCCGATTATGTTTAACGTATCAAGATTTTTTTTTTTAGTAAAGCTGAATCTCAAGCAGCTGTTTAACAGAGGAAACCTCCTTCAGCTGAAAGAGAAGCTGAGCTCACTATCTCCTGACATTTCATCGTCATTTCAGCATTAAAGGGATATTTCGTATTTATGCAGCGTCGCCACAGAAATTGAAAAAAAAAATAAAAATATCATCCCAGAGAGGCTTACATAAAGATCCATGACTCGTCCGCTTCTGGCAACCCCACAAAGCAGCAGAGCTTGAGTCATCGCTTTTTAGGAGCTCTAAGGTCTGTAAAAAACTCACAAGGCCCAAAAAATTATGTTTTTCCATCAAAGTCCACTTTTTTTTTTTTTTTTTTTTTTTCGATAAATGCAGGGGCGGTGTTGATGATGTTCCTCTGCTGCCTTTAAAACTCCACTTTGGATGAGGTGGGACATGAGTAGTTTACGTCACCGGAAAGAAAAGTTTGGTGAACCAAACACGACCTCTGCAAGAGCTACAAAACCAAACATGATGCTGTACTCGGTTTCCTCTCAGGCATCAGTAAGGCCACACACACACACACACACACACACACACTGTTTATGAAGAAGCCCAGCTATATATTAGCTAAAAAATAAAATCCCACCAAGTGCATTGTTGTCATGCTTGATGAGATGAAACATGTGACCATGGGTCTCTCTCAATAGGTCCAGCTGTTCTGTGTGTGCCGCTTCGTATCATCTGATTTATATTCTGTCCTGGTCTGATTCACTGTGAAGTCTGCAGGATTGTTTCCTTCCTTTATAAGGTTTATCTTGATAAGTAAGACTTTGTCCATATATAGTGCTTTTAAATCACTAAGTTACACAGTGCTTCACAGATAAAAGCAATCAAACAATTCACACAGCGAGGCAAATTTACATAAATCACAAAGTTGGGAACAGGAAAATGTACACACAAACACTCAAAAAAAAAAGAGTAATAATAATGATTGTAAGTCCTTGGACTTTTATATTACACATGCAGCAGTCAACATGTGTGTGCATAGTGAAAAAAACAACATCAATAATCCTTTGAAATGCAAATCCCAGCCTTGAGTGTAAACACAATCTTTGTGGAGGATTTGCCGTGACACTGAGCGCACGTTTGATGGAACAACTTTTTTTTTTGCTGCATGAAATCATCTCACTCGCACTGTACGTCCATCTGCCAATCAGAGAGCTACTACTCACAGCAACAACCTGTGAGCATGCTTACAGAGCACAAACCTGACTCCTCATCCATAGACAGGGTGACCATGTTGTGAATATCTCCAGGCATTTCTATCTGCTGCAGCAGCAAAGGGCTGCACAGGGTCCTTGAAGGTGCCGTTGCCTGGATCCTTTCTGCCTCTTTGTGCTGACAACATGCGATAAAGAAGGGAGTGCATCAATGCAGGTATTGTGCTGCAGCCAAGTGGACATGCAATTCCACGTACAGTCGGATATAGGATGGGAATTGTTTCAGCGGGATTGCAGCGAAAACAACAAAGCGTGTTACATCAGACAGTCGGGCTTTCACAGGACCGTCCACTCTGACCTCCGTCTGTGCACAATCACATCTCACTCCCACTGTATGAGAAAAAAAACAACCTGGCAAAGACACTTCATAAATAATGAATAACATGAAAAGATCATTTCTACGTGACAATTTGAAGGAAACTAAAATGTTCCTGCAGGTTGAGCGATGCATTTAGTTTCTTACTAACTCGACAGTTTTTTTTTTATTATTGGTAAAAAGTCTGAGGCGTGTTAGCTGAGTGAGATTGAGCCCAAACGCTGAGCTAATCAAGGGGCCATGACACCTGTCAGTGAATAGAAGAGGACGCTGTACTGCTTTGGCTGCAGGTTTGGTTGCTAGTTGCTTCTCCTCTTTGTTCAACAAAGAAAGGACTCAGCCCTGCTCGCTTGTTTTTTCCAGCTGTAGAAAACTCTGACGCTGAAATTACCAGGAGACTCAACTTAAAGCTGCGTTCACAGATTGAAACGCTTTGTTGAAGCTAGCGACCCAGTCAAATTCATCCCAACATGATGTCCCGCCTTCGTTTGTTTCTATCCCATTTAAAGTTTGAAATATGTCAATACACGGCAGTCCCAGTAGATACTCTCCACGTTCTGTTTCATGGGAGCTAAAATTATTATTATTAATCAACTATTAACTATTAATCAATCAATCAATCTGGGGTTGTCAAGGCTGTGAGTCCTACAAAGACACAGTCCCGCCTGTCAGTATGCTAATGCTAAGCTGTCAGTAGCTAAACGGTTAGCTGTCAGAGTTCTTACAGTGAGCTAACGTCAGTAAGCTAATGGTTACCTGTCACGTGAGGCAGAAGTAAGAGTTCTCTAAAAGGCTAATCCTTTCATTGATAACAGTCATCAAGTGGTTCGACATTTCCATGACGAATCCCACGCAGGTCAATGTTTTCAATGCTAGCTTGCAGAGCGGAAAAGCAAACCTCGCTGTCAGCTGTTTATTTGTTGCTGCACTCAAACCCCCCCAAAAAAGAGACAGAGAGAAAGTATCACCACCCTAAAGTCAACATCATAAATCATTTTGAGTTGTGTAGCTCTCGTTAGCTTTATAAAATGGTCATTCAGTATCAAAAATAACTCTCGGGTAAATATTCTTAGCAGCGGTGCGCCTCTGTTAAACTAAACTCTAAGAGCCTGCAGCGCTTCACGCACCACTTGATTGGCGATCGCTCTCATCCCACCGGGTAGAAATCTGTTTCTTCCTGAAGTGAGCGGCCGAACAAAAAAATCCCACACAGTCCTCCAAAAAACAGAAATTCAGGAGGCGACGTCATCGCAGCATTTCCAAGAAGTGATGCTGTGAGTTTCAAAAAAGGTTTGACTCCCTGCAGGTTCTGATCGTTCTCCCTCTCCGTGCGTTCTGACTCATAATGTCTCTACTTTTCTCTTGAATTGTTTGTTAGTCATAAACCTACAGCATAAACCGGCACGGACAAAAGCACAGCAAGCGGCAAGTATTTCATCCTCTCTCCTCAGCCAGTAGTTTTTACCTCATAGCGATTATCGATCGTGAGAAAACACTGAGAGCTCAGTCGTCACTTTTTTTTATTTTTCTTCCAAAGAGTGGGTTGCCTTCTCTCGGATGTCTGTGTGGCTAAAAGTAAAGTAACTCCCAGCCAAAGAATAAATAACACAAATATCAGAGTCCTGGTCGCCTACCAGAGGAGTATTTACACATGAAAACAGAGCCAAAGAAATTCTGCCTCATATTCTGTAGGCGGGGAAACTGACAGGAAGATAAAAATATGCACAGCATGTGATGCAAAAAAAAAAAGAGTCAAACAGGAAGGAAAACACACTGATGGCATTTTATTCCATGAAAGTGGAGTCGATCACTGTGCTGTTACACACTTTCATTTTCTCTTACATAAACCTGTCCGCTCAACCAAGCAGGATTAGAGAATTGTGTAAGAGCTTTTATTTCTGTCATTAGAGGATAAAATCCGTGCGAGTACATCGGGGCGATATTTCTGCAAAGACGCGTCAGCTGAGAGATCAATACGTTTGTTTCAAGCACAATGCCGAAGTATTCTCCACCTTCTGATGTTCAATTCAAACGAGCAAAAACCCCACAGGTAGACCGCCGAGGTTTCAGCAGACGTTTCACCGATCAAGCTGTCGGGCACTGACAAGAAGAAGAAGCACGCAGTCAACGTGAGGATCGAGAGGCTACACGTCACTCGTGCATGCAGCTCAAACCAATCAGAGCGTTTTACTTTTTAAAAAGTGAATCAAAGGTTTCAGTTGATCGGTCGCTCAGAAAAACAGTCGATATCAAGAACACAGAGAAAGATTAACACAGAGTGTGGTTTGGATTGCTTCAGTCATCCATTAATATTCATTTAAAGAAGAGTCCTGAATCAATCCTGCTCTGACCACAGGAGTCTTCATTTGATGATAGAACTGGCAGTCCTGAACAATTTAGATAATACGGCTCAATTTTGATGTTTTTTTTTCCTTATTTGCATTTAAAGTACATTTGTCAATAATTTAAATGCAGCTCAAAAACTATTGTCTGTTCTTTTGGGTGAGATCAGGGAGTGAGTGTCATTTAGAGTTTTGATTACTTTTGTTATTATTCTCTCGTGTTGCCCGTTTTCTCTTGTATGTTTCTTCAATCAATCAATCAATCAATCAATCAATCAATCAATCCTTTTTTTCATCTCGCAAACAAAGCAAACTTACTTCAGTCTTTAGTGTTTCCTGTTTTACTTTGTAGTTTTGTTCTCAGTGTTGTCTGGTTTCCTGCCTCTCTGTGTTTTTCCTGAGTCTTGATGAGCCTGATTGTCCTCACCTGTCTCGTTAGTCTCACCTGTCTCGTTAGTCTCACCTGTCTCGTTAGTCTCACCTGTCTCGTTAGTCTCACCTGTGTCTGATTACCTCGTTGATTTAGCCTCAGTGTTTCTTCCCCTCTGTGTCGTTTGTCTCCCTCTGGACTACTTTTGTTTTTTCTCTCCTGGTGGATTCTCTCTTGGTTTTGGATGGACTTTGTTTGGACACTTGTTGTAAGTAGATTTTATTTTGCCTTTTTTTTTTAGTTTGATACATTTTGCGAGCACAATTTATAATCTGAGTGCACAAACTGTAAAACGCTGGCCTGACTGATTTCTTGGGGGATTTTTTTATTACAAATGTATTTTGCATGTTTTGTTGTGTCATCTTGACGTCATTGAAATTCAATGCATGAATGAAGTTTTTAAACTGAATGAGTGTGACCTGCTAGCATCAAGAGAAACCTACCAGAAAATGTGCAAAGTTCAACAGGCAACTTTAAGGAACAATTAAAACAGAAAATAACTTCGGAACCAAACTTTTCTCTTGGAAAAAAATCCAGAAGGGCAAGTTGTTTTCATGCACTTTGACCTGAATGCTCCTTCTCCACTGCATTTAGCATGTGTCACTCAGAGATGACCATTAGAGCACTGTGTATTGAAGGTGACCTCTTGAATAGCAGTGTGCGGTTAGCAGTGCAGTTGACCACCTCTATGGCGTCCAGCGTCACGAGCCCATCAGCTCCCAGAGAGCTGAGGCGCCGCCTCCCTGCTGATGGTTCCCGTTGATACTCTCGAAGATCTTTCATTAATTAGCCGTAGCGTTTTTTTTGTTCCCAAGTTCCCTGCAGAAGTCCTGACCCAGCTGACCACAAAGAATTCACAGCAGATGGTGAACTGACAGCCAACATGCTCAAGTGTTCTGCATGCGAGGGGATAACTCCCCGAAGCAGCGGGGGGGCAGTCGTTAGCATGAAGGTGAAAATATGTCTGCCTTCTGTGGCGTTGACTTTTTCTGTGCCATTTGTTAAACGATGACATGTCTTCATCATTTTGTGTTTTTTATATGTGGACAAAAAAAAGGGAACAGGCAGCAGACGTGTTTCAGCACCTTCACTGTCATTTGTTGCTCTTGTTCTGACGGTCTTTTTCTGCAAAAACATATTACAGCAAATGGAAGTGTAATAGTCTGTTGGAAGATTCAGTCGGCTCTCCAGTCTGTCTTTGTTGTGAAACGCTGTAATACCATCCCTCCTCAAGGTCAGCCCCCCCCCCCGTTATACTTCCTCCGTAAGGAAAAGCCCGGTTTGTATAGATCCAGTGCCGTTTGCTCGGATCCTGCTGGATCTAATGAGTCGGCAACACCTCCCTAATCTGCCCCCCCCTGGTCCCTCCGGGTGCACGAGGTCCAGACGCAACATTACGGCGCCATGCTGCTGTTGGACTGATGCGTGAAGGCCTCCAGCTCCACGTCACGCTGCAGCAGCCATGTTTTATTTAAAAAAGAGAAAAGGTTGTGTCAATAGAAACCAACGTCTTTGTATAAGAAATGGACGTGGACTCATAGTTTCAAAAGTGAAGTAAATGCAGATGTGCTTTGAACCTGCATTCTTCCTAGCGACCTGCAGGGGGGATTTTCTAAATGCACAAGACAAACAGATCGTATAAGACAGATGGGAAAAGATCATTTTCACGAGTTTTTGTCTCCATCACAGAGCGCCAGTTTATACTGATTATTTTTAAACAAGTTCAATACTATTAAGAGGAACTCCTCGTCATCATGCCGTGCAGTGATGGAGTTCATTTAATAAATTGGAGCAGCTTAGTCTTTCTGCTGTCCAACCCCCCCCCCACCCACCAACAAAAACAACAACACCTGTAAAAGTGGATTTGTAAACAATTGGATGATGTCGCCGTGGCCACTTTTATTTCTTCGTTAGTCCGTCGGGTAAACAGAGTGAGGCAGTCGATACAGTTTGTGCTGTGTGAAGAAATCGATTCCATACATGGCAGAAAGGTGTGAGTCTGCATTCATCACTGTTTTTCTGCGTGTCTGGAGATGGATTGTTTATACGCTGTGCTCCATAACCTTTTGGTCCTTCTGATCCAGGCAGTGAAGTCAGGTTAAAACAGCTGCATGAAGTTCTCTGGTATTCCAGTCAGATCGTCTGATGCTGACGATGGAGGCTCACGATGGGAGGCTACAGGATGAGTGACATTTAAAATCAAAGCAAACTCACTCTGCAGCAGCAGAACACCGGCTCTCCTCTTTCTTTGATGAACATTACGTTTGAATATTCAGTGAAGGTTCAGACCTGTATTTGGATTGACCGAATATCTGATTAAGTTCATTGCTTTGAATAGTGCTCATGTAAAAGTTTGTACTTCAACGTTTGTGTCTTATTGAGAAAACGGCTTTCCCAGCTGGCAGCACAGGTGGACGATATCAGCTGATACAGCCTGAGGAACGCATCATGCACCGTCACACACACACACACACACACACACACACACACACACACACACACACACACACACAATAGAGGTCAGTGACACAGACTCAGGAGGAGGATGTACAGTCATACAATATTAATTCTAGAAAATATAACAAAGCTTCTGACAGACAGGTTGAGAAATATTCTGGTTTAACACAAATCCTCAGACAGTAAGGAGCCTCGTATTCGACCCTATGTTTATCCCTCTGTGTTAACAATCTCACACAGCAGATTTACTATTCATTTTGTCCACTTTTCCATTTCTGGATAAAAAGATAGCGAAATGAAAATGTGGTCATTTGGCGCCTCAAAGCTCCAACTGTTCAGAGGCTCAATCTGGAGGCAACAGATTTGAATGGTTTGACTCCCACACAGCACCGGCTAGCATGTGCTGACTGTCCATGGCGACCTGCATGTTCTGTGCAGGCCAGAGCAGAGTCTGCACGCCTTTGAAACCAATTATATCATCAGTAGCATTACATGTTATTAGATGTTCTAGAAATTTGACAACAAGTGGCAAACTCTGGTGTTGAAAAATGAAGCAAATGCGGAAGTTTGATATTTACAGTTCCTCGAGTGTCCACTAGAGGCTGGCTGCAGAAACACAGGAAGTCACACACACACACCCATTTTTAAAAAAGCAGAAATGAACATGTTTAAAGCCTGGCTCAAAAAATAAAAAAGGTCTGATGAGCTCATGTCTCACACGGGACACAGACTCTTTTGACGACTCATCGGGTTTGATTTTATGAATGATACGTTCTCAGCCTGTTGTGAGGTTGACAGAAAGATAGGGTGAGACAGCATTTCCACCATGGAGGTTTCCACCCAAAGCCCCCAGCAGCAACAGACTGGTGACGTCACCCACTAATATTTGCATTCATCGTCTCACACATGAGGGAGTGATGTTGCAATGACCGGCAACAAAACAGTCCAAAAAAAACCTCAAACAACTGCTGTGGTCCCACATCTCAACAGAAACGGACCTGTTGCCAAGCAACCTAAGCATGTTCCTGCACTTTTACTACTTTGTCGCTATGGTTACCACAGAACAGCTACTTAGTTTTGTGTACATTCATTTTTACTGTTTTTAATTTGTCATGCAGGTAGTTTTAATAAGTGTCCCGATTTAATCCGGTTGGATCACAGGAGGGTCTGTCTGCTGTCGTGGAGTGATGCTTCAGTGATACTCTGGTCCAATCAGAATACTTATCTGGACCTAATTATGACTTGTTGAAACGTCTAAAACGTTTGCAGAGGACGTGCCTGTGTCTTCCACGTGCATAACTGAACATAATGTGAGTGACGAAGGTGTAACCGAGGGAACAAATGCTATCTTCAGGCATCAGGAAAGCCTCTTCAATCAGGAACATGAGCACACTGAGAGAGAGTTTCACAGTGATCAGCTGACCTGTCTTGCTTGAACGCGCTCCTTGATGGAGCCCGGGCTCTATCAAGGAGCGTGTCTATGAATGTTCACGTGTCTATGAATGTGTTTTGCTGTCTTGTTTTTTTTCCCCATTGTTGCTCGAGTGCTGTGTTTATATCCCGGCTTTTTTTTTCTTTTTTTTTATCAATGAAGGGGCAGCCCGTCTCGCAGGCGGTGTTTTCTAACATTGATGCGACACAATCTGTACTCAATCTGTGCTCCGTCGGGCCTCACTGACTTTTGAGGATTTTTTTTCTGTACATGTGGCATTTTAGCCTTTTGTTTCTGGTGATAGTTCATTGTGTGGCGAGACAGGGGACATTATGACACAGAGACAGAAGAGTACAAAGGACGAAGAGGGGGAGGGTATGTGCGAGGTCCCAAACCCAGGATGTCGTGGTTTCATCGCCTCAAGCACCACGATGCTCTCTGAGTTAAAAGCACAACCTGGACTGCTCTTGTGACATTTAGCCCTCTGACATAGATGATAGGAATACTTTATTAAAGCACCTGGGCCTCACACAGAATAGGCTGGTGTAGTTTTGAGTCCTAAAACCAGGAAGTGAGTTAGCATGTTAGCGCCGTGGTTCTTACCTCTAAAAGTCTAAATGTGGATTTTGAATGTGTTTGTGTTTAGACGCTTGAAATAAGGTCTGTGGTTAACACAAGCTGAAGAGATGTTGATGTTTTGTTAGACGAGATAAACGACGTGCGCTAAGACCCCACTTGTGAATTTTAAAGTTTTTACGCGAACTTTAAACGGCGGTTGCTAACGAGTAGCTAACTGAAACTACAGTGGTTGTCCGGGAACTCTCTCCCTAATCCTCCTTACAGCCTCTAGTCATGTTTTTCACTGTTCTTGTAAATATTAGGTTAATAAACAACTTATTAAGCTAACGTTTAGCTAGCTTGTTAAATCAGCTGATTAGATCGATAAAGCATGACAGTCGTGACGTCATAATAAACCGACCGCGGTGTAGTTAGCTTGTAGCATAACGTTAGCTTTTTACTTCTCTCGGCTGCATTAACTCTTCAAACTTCATATAAATGATGTTTATCTGTAAAGATTATCCCGCTGAACAAAACAGCAATGCGTCAGAAACGTGTGTTTGACGCAGTTTATTTTCTGCAATGATCCAAAATCCAATGCAAAAATCCCATAGACGAATTATCGTAGGAACCACCGGCGCCATTTTTTCAGGTTGGCCTACAAAAATACGTCATTAATACACCAGTCTATAGATGTGGAGCCAAGAGGAGGGCGAGTAACGTTTCTATACTGTGACTGCTGCACGGTGCATTGACTGTCTGCACACAGCCAACTATGAGCTCCATGCACGTAATTAAACGGCTGCATGAAGTTTTCTTTAACCGTGTTCAAGGATGTTGACCAAATGTCTGGTATCCCATTATATTGACCCCAACTTTGCTGCGTGAGGCATCATGAGCTTTTTCCTTCTCCTGCTGACTGGTGACAATCTTTGTTATCCAAAACAAAAAGGTGAATAGTGTGCACACATGCTTTCAGTGGAAGGACACTGTGGTTTCTGGTTCACCCTGTATCTCATTAGTACTTGTCCTTTAGCTGTCTAAATGCTGCACACGGAAAACTGAAATTATTTGTTAACTAATGCAACATGAAAACAGGAGCAGCAGTGTTATGTCACATAGACGCAGCATCAATACAAATGTTTGACCCGGCCAGTGAGTGTACTGTCAGCCTTGCTGGCTGCATGTTGTCAGAGATTATATCTGGGGCTTTGTGGCAGATGGTGTCTGTTCGGTGCAGATTCAATAAGAAGCGGCTCTGATGGCTCCATCTTCACTGTGGAAGCTCAGTCAAACAGCACGCCGCTCACCTGCTCTTACAAACATTCAAAACGAGTCCAGAGGGTAAAAGAACAGAGAGGTTCGTTCATTCTCTCTTCCTCTCCGGCTGTCAGTCATCAGCTCTCGTGTCGGCAGTATAAGAATAATCTTTTGTTTCTTAAATAAAGATGAATTGTGCTATTAATTGGATTTGAAATGCCGAACATCCTAATGAGCCCCTGCATACATTTAGTAGCCCGGGCTAATTTTTCATGAGCCATGGCGCTTTTTACATTTAGCCCGACTGGTCATTTCCATTAATCCCGCGGCCTCGCTGTAATTGGCTCCAACACTCATGCTGTCAGAATAAGAGAATCCATTATCCTTCACCTTTTCCTTCCTCGCTGTCGACTTGCAGCCTTTTTTTTGCCTGCTTGCTGCGGTCCTCCCGTGGCAACGTTTATTGCAAGTCAGGTGAAACAAACTTAAATTAGTAATCAAGAGTCATCCTTTCACCTATAACCCCTTTTTGCCTCGTGGCGTACAGGATTTTTAGAGCTAATGTTGATCCGCCGCTAAGAGGATGATGTCGTGAACCAAACTGCTGTTTTTTCTCTCCTTCAATCAAACTTAACTGGAGAAGGCAGCTTCCAGTGTAATGAGAAATAAATACTTTCATAGAATCTGTTTAACCCACTTTCAGCATTAAGAAGAAAACTTAAAGGCAGAGTTGGTCATTTCCTCCGGATCCACTTTTTCAGATTTTGGTTGAAATTGTCTTTAGGACCTGACAAAAATCAATAACTCATGTTCTCTGAAAAAGGAACAAAGAAAATCTGTCATCTGTATCAGTTTGCAAGTCTGTAAAAAACTTGCTAAAAGTCGCTAAACTGGCTTCATTCATGAGCTGTGGACTCGCTCTACAGAGAAGTGGCTGGTGTGAGCATATATTGGATTTTAAAGTTCAAGACCCCAAATATAGACCAACCTCACCTTTTCAGATGTGATTCAAGGGAAACAAGTGTTTGTTTCAGTATGGTACATGTCCAACCTAAATGACTATAGTGCTGGGCTTGCAAGCTAGCTAGCATGTTGGCACTCCCTTTTTTGCTAGCGCTAACTTAATTTTCCAGCCACTCTCTGGAGTTATAATTCCTATGTATGTACAGTATTATCCAAAGGACCTGCTTGTTTGTCACAGTATTTTCAAAATCACAAACATTCTCCAGACGAAAGATGAAGAAATCCTTAGAAACAGGAAACTGTTCAATATGTGGAATCAAAATAGCATTCTGCTAACAGAGTTCAAGTGCGTTCAGATTTCTGTCAACAACCGGGGAAAGAACTTTAAGTCTACAAACATAGAAACCCTCGATTTTAAACAAACACAACAATGAGTCATTAGCTCCCATGTGTGAGGAACTTCTTTTTAAACAAATACAGGCAAACAAGAAATACAATTCAGTTCATGTATCAGTTGTGGAAATCTGGTTCAGCCCTGCAGAAACTCTCAGCAGGCCTTTCCCTGCTGGCTTACAACACAGTTTCTGACCACAGACTCATGCTGGCTAACATAATGCAATCCGCCTGTCTCCTCTTTGTAATCGCTAAATGCTTTCTCCATTCTGTTGCCTCGGAAGACATCGAAACAAGCAGTGTCACACTTTTTGTTTTCCTTACATGTTTGAGAGGATCTCTAGTTTGTTGTGGTTGTTACGGTAACCAGATTTGAGGCGAAAAAAAACCCTCCTAATTGTATCTGATACTCGCGTCAATTAAAAACCTTCGTTTGCCTGCAAAAGTGTTTCAGCTGCTGTCTCTTTAAGGCTCCTCTCCCCACGCGTCCACTCTCTTCTGATTGGCCAGCTCTCTGGAGGCCTTTTGGTGGACAGAACGCTGCAGGGCTGCCAGAAGAGGGCTGCTCTTCAGCGCTGGGAGAAGAGAGCCTGAGGCCTTCTCGTGAAATTCTTCATGATCTGAATCTTTGCCCATATAAGGGCATCTAGCGTTATACTTTCTGTTAAAATGGTCCTTTTAATTAGATAGATGGATAGATACTTTATTGATCCCGAGGGAAATTCAAGAATTAGAGGAAACCTTACATTTCGTTCCAATTATGAATTCCAATGTTCATAATTAACATTATGAAGGGACACACATCTGGGTGGAAGTAGTGTTTATTTAATGACAGAGCACAGGAGGACGTCCACCTCCTCCAAATCTGTTCACACGCCTTCCCTTCACGAGCCACGTGGCAGCGTGCCTCGCTCATGTCTCTGGTGGCTGCATGTTCGGCCGGGGGAAGCTGAGAATGAATTGAATGATAAAATAGGAAAAACAAGCTTTTAGAAGTTAGCTGCCAATAATCATCTGCATATTTAGACTTGAAAATTGGATTTCCAGGCACAGCACTCTGACGCTAACTTTAATGTCATTTTGGAGTTCTAGCCCCTAATCGTCACTTTGACTCTAAAAGGTATGACGTCTGCAGCTCAAATTTGAGAAAGTAAATCCCCTTATGGGATCTGCATTTAAAAGAGTAAGAAACATGAAGGTTGAATATGACTGTATGATTTCACGATAAGATCAGATTTGAGTTTTAATTGTGATTTATGATTTTAACTCCTCAGCAAGAATAGCGTCACAAACACAACAGGTAGCAAGGTTTAAGACAAATTGTCTTGTCATGGACGGCACATTTTCAAGTCTAAACCTGCAGGTGATGATTGGCAGCTAACTTAAAAAAAATCTCATCAGTTCACTTCAATGAGCTTTTCCTGTCTTACCTTTTCATACAGCATCATCCTGACTGCTGGATGAAACAATCCAGGTTAAAAAAAAAAAAAAAAAAAAAAAACCGAACACCCATTTTCTCTGAGTTCAGAATTTAGATGACTAATTAACTTTATGATTTCTCCAGAGAGGCTTCATGAGTGATGGCATGCTGCTGTGTATGAGCAGGCGGAAATCTCCACATTCTGGTGTAATCAACTGTCTCAGGACTGTGACCTTAGCTTGAGTTCAAACCAGAGGATTGAGTCTGATGCTCTGTGTGAGTTTCTTCCATAACGACATTGCAACCTTCGGTCCATACGGAACAGAAGAAACAGGCGGCGGTAGCTCGGTCAGCAGGGACTCTGGACGGGAAAGGAGCGTGTGCATGTCGTATGTGTGACATGCAGTTTAAAAGCGCTTTCAGCAGAAAAGAACTGAACAAGCTCAAAGCCATTTATCAATCTGAGTTTACATGTCGCAGCTTTTCAGGAGTCAGGTTACGTTAGCATCTTCCGCTCTCTGCTGATGTTGTACTGCCGGAGGGATCACAGTTAGCTCTGTTAACCCTCCTGTAATGAAACACACTATTCGAATATATTAGAAAAACAAGTCCTTTTGATCCTCTCTGTTGTGCTGAGCGAATCACAATCTCTCGTACCCATCTGCGGCTTCCACCAGCCTTCAAATTATCAATCCCAGCCGCAGCGAGGAGTCGCAGAATACCTGCAGCTGTCACATTAGAGGAGAAGATTCTTTCTTCAGCTCAGGCTTCTTCCTGTGTTGATATTCCCACAGTTCAAAACAGTTAATCCAACATGAATTTTCTGTTAGTTTAGAAAGCCTCCCTGAGCGTTGCTGCCACGTTTAGATTTTAAAAAGTGCTTTGAATTCGCCCTCTCCGAAGAACAGCAGTCTTGGATATTGACGTGCAGGATGGAAAGTTCAATCGTTTGAACAAGGAAGCTGCAAAAGCACGAGGAACAAACATTTCCCTTTCAGATTGCAAAATCCAATCACTGCCTGTGTAAAAAAAAAAAAAAGGGGGTCAAGGGCCAATCAAAGAATCAAAGGGAAGGCAATGTGGCTTTTTTAATAGCAAGGCACGGCAGACGCGTAAAAGGGACTGTTTTACATTCTCTTACAGCGGCCTTGGAGAGGAAACAGCCTGCTGAAAGAGCTGAGAGAGGGGAAAAAATCAAGATGTTTAGCCTTGCTGTTCATCGAGTTCATGTCTTTGTTCAGCCACTGACGCAGACGATGCTTTCTGTTCAGGCGAGGACGGAGGTGGAAAAATGAAAACCAACCTTTTTTATATTCTTGTGTCAGTGGAACGTCATTGGTTCTGTTCGTCGGAGAGGTTTTAAGTGGCCGATTGATGCAAGAAGTTGATTTTTAATCCCTGCAATAATCCTTGGAAATGTTTCCCTTATCAACATGATTGGTTTATTGAGCCCAATAATGAAGGCAGCAGCTCTGTGGAGATACGACAAAGCTACATGTCTGTTTTATGCCTCTTTACTTAAATCCTGAGCGTCTTTTAAAGGGCCAACGTTGAACTCTGACTGTGTGTGTGTGTGTGTGTGTGTGTGTGTGTGTGTGTGTGTGTGTGTGTGTGTGTGTGTGTGTGTGTGTGTGTGTGTGTGTGTGTGTGTGTGTGTGTGTGTGTGTGTGTGTGTGTGTGTGTGTGTGTGTGTGTGTGTGTGTGTGTGTGTGTGTGTGTGTGTGTGTGTGTGTGTGGGGGGGGTCCTTCATGTCTGATCACTTTATGATCTTACAGATTGCTCCTTTAAAGGGATGTGACAGATAAGACCTTGGGTGGGATATCATTGGTAAATAAAACAAATAAAAAATGTTACACTTGGCGCTCCGAGATTCAATCCATCTCACACACACGCAGGATTGGATGTAAGCAAAAGATCACGCCTGTTTTGCAGCCGTTTAACTTCAAATCATTTTCTCCATTTTGGATCCTTTTTTTCCGCCCTTCATGATGAAAGCTCAGCATTTTTTCTTGTTCTACAAAAAGAAAAGCAATCAGTTGGACTTGGCCGTGAGATAATGTACAGAGTGAGACGACTCTACAGGGAGACATGTTTCATCCCCGCTCTGAGATATGTACTGCCTCAGCAGAGGAGCAGTGACTCGCATTAATGAAGGTGTTAGGGTTCGACGTGTTGCTGTTTATGAGCAGAGAGAGACGCCTCACAGCAAATAACCTTTAAAGAGATGAGTAAATGTTAGTCGTTGTTCGATAAAACAAATGTGAGGACGCTGTTAATGATATAAAACCTGGATCTGTACTCCAGGTTGTGACTTTGCTTTGTTGGTGCTAAATTCATTCTTCAGCGTCTGGTTTTCATTGTGTAGGCGGCTTTCTTTTCAAAGGCTCTGTGATAATCAGCATAATGAAGATTTTGAATTTTAATATGGACCAAAATATGTTTTTTTTGTCTTTGTTGTTTGTGTTGAAGCATGCCGTTTTACAGATCTGTTCAACCTCCAGACAGACACCTTGTTTGAAAGCAGTGGGCTGTTTTTAAGGGTGTCTTGAATGTGGGTGGAACAGAAGCAGACAGGGAGACAATAAGAAAAGACGGATGTTAAAAAAAGGTTTATCATTAATGTACAGGAAAAAGACGAAATATTCAGGAGAGATTTTATAGGTATAGATTTAATAAAAGAAATCTCCCTATATAAAAACCTTATTTCTTCTCGTCCCTGCGGTCTCCATGTTATTGTTGTTTATGACATCCATCATAATTAAATCCCCACTGCAGATGGTATATGATGCAATAATGTATACATGCAGACACAGACGATAAGAGAGGCGGCGTCCTGCGGTCAAAGGACGGCAGACGACGCAGCGTTTCTCACATCTCAGCCGCTGTGTTTGAGAAGTCAACATGCTGGAGTCAGACTTTCTGTTATTTACACGTGATCACGTTTGGTGTCCTCAATCTCACATCGGATTATTTCGACTTCATGCAGAACAAAAATCTCCCTGAAAATTTTTTTTTTCTGGGGTGTGAAAGCACTTCAGGAAACTTTTTATTACACTCCACTTCACCGATGAGGCAGGTAAACGCACAGCACAGTTACATTACACGTAGGCTGTGTGCACACTGCAAGCCTTCATGTTCAATTCTGAGTTTTTGCATTTGCCTGCTCATATTGCTTTTTTAAATGTGGTCTGTATCAGACACTTGCAGGAATCCACATATATAAAAAAAAGCCCAAATCTGATTTAAAAAAAAAGACCAAGACTCCATGTGACTTGTCTCATCATTAAAAAACTCAGATCTGAGTTAAAAGGAGCTAAAAACATCAGACACCTTAGAGCGCCATGTGAGCACATGTTCCTGATTTCCAAAGCGACATGGCCGCTGTTGGCCATAAATGTAAAAAACAGAAACTACCTCAATCATTTCTTCTGCTCCAACACTTGTTGTCAAGCAAAATAATGGCGTAATAGAAGTGCAATTTAACCGACAGTTGCATTTGCCAGGTTCTCCCACAGCAGCACAGTAGCTGTCATTACTCACCGCTCAGGCTATTTTTAGCCACATCTATTAAGTCATCAAAGGTACCTGTAAAACATAATTGGCGGTGATTTCTCCACCATCATTATTAAATGTCAGCAAGATGATCAGTGATTAATTTATGGCCCTCATTTTGAAACATTGACTTTTTAAAGTGCATCACATGTGAGGATATAATTAAAAAAAAGATCATCAGCAGCTCAAATGTGAGAGATATGTCCAGAAATTAGATTTTGATTAACAGTTTATTGTGCAGCCAAGCTGTGCATTATGTAAAAAACAACTATTTGTCACCTTGTATGTGTAACGTCACTTCTTATCTTTCAGCCTCAAGAAAAAAAAAAACTGTAAACAGAATGATGCAAAAGTAAACAAAGCAGTAAAGCAGCAGTCGATCAGTCTTGTTTGATTAATATGATGAATGTGATTGTAACTTAGCGCCGAGGTCAAATCCCACAACAAGGGAAGTCACAACTCTCCATCACTCTTCAATAAGAAGACATCAAATGGGATGAGTTTGTCCGTCAAGGCCGCTGTTATAAAATGTTCGATTGGCCCTTCAGGAAGACCCTCGAGTTGAAAGAGGAGCAGCCCTCCTCAGGTGTGATCCTCGGGGTAAATTAAAATGTACAAGTGTCCTTCACACTGATTATCTGATTGGCTCTTTTCCATATAACTTTGGCTTCAGATAATTGGAGAAAATCTTTGAAAAGGCTAAAGTATCTCTTTGTAATTTGGGGCAAGTGGAAGGGATCGCTGCACTTTAAGAGTGAACGTGTCCAGGATGAAACATTAACCATGCGCTTATTCAAAATGTAAGTCCATAACTGTGATGATTATTTACGTTAAAGGACCAGTCAGTGAGATGTGTAGAGAGTGACATGATAAAGCTCTCTTCCTCTATGATCAGACAGACGATTATTATTATTGTCACACTTTCACTCACATTTGGAATGAGCTCCTATATCAGGATGACAACCTCAGTTCTGCGACCCCTCTAAAGGTCTGTGTTGCTGCTCCGCCTGTGACCTGATGTGATCTTTGTTTTGCAGAACAGGAACCTGCTTTAACTCAATTTTTACTGGACCAGGCCTGCCTTTAACTTTTCAGATGTTTTTATTATTTTTTTTTTAAATGTTTTCCTGTTATTTTGCATGACAAAAATAAAGTGCTTTTGCTAATCAGCTCCACCTAAAGGCCTCACGACGCCGTTGTCTTACAAAGCTGAACGCTTGAACACACCGCAAAGACCCCCTCAGACCCCCTCCAAGCTTTGTAGCTCATGATTGATTCATTTATGGTCATGAATCGGCTTGTTGAACAAACAACTGCAGCTATCGCACAGCTAATTTGCAGGTTGGATATCTAGTTAGCTTGTTAGCTTTAGCACCCTGAGCAGCTTAAAAACCTACCTCAATGTGTCAACAATAGAGGGATTAAATACTAAATCCTGTTGTCTCTGGTCTTTGTTTACTACAGCTAACTACACACAGCAGCGGACATGTTTCAATGCAGGAAAGGCAGAGCTGTCACTGATTTCATATAGATCCATTAATTAAGCTAGCTAGCTTTAGCGCTGACTCCCTCATTCACCTTCAAGAACTTTACAGCAGAACAAAGGTGAATTATTGTCTCATGTGGAGAGTTACATTCAGTCTTATTTCTATAATCTTCAACCTAAGCTGTTTTAACATGTGCACCGTCCTGCTTACTGTGGGAGACTGCCCCCCTTTGGATGGGAGGAGACATGACATGACATAGAAAAGAAAAACAAAGCAGCAAAGATGCTACAATAACACATTTTTGTTTGCATATTATTTCCAGGTGAAGCGCGACATATTCCCCGTGTAAAAGAAAAGAGAGAAGAACGTGCATGTGGGAAGGCGATGCAGTTATTTTAGCCGCCACCACTATGTTCGCTGGCACTGTCCAAAAAGAGGTCCTTCTCATAAACGTGTTATATTAACAACACAACCTGATGAATCCCCGGCTGCGTTCCCTCCATCTCAACGTAAACATGCGAGGCCGTATTGTAAACTTCTGTGGTTGTAAGCTGTCGCTAGGTTAAGAGCAACAATAACAACAACGACGACGTCTGCACTGAACAGATGATAGAGATCCATCTTCAGGGAGCCGAGCTGAATATCTCCTCTGCCAGAGAGATATTGCTGAATGGCTTGGAGCTGAAAGGTAGTCCTTGAGGAAGATGAACTGCTGATGTAGTCGTCGCACAGCTGCTCTGATTAAATGTGTCTGCGGACGGAAAAACCAGAACATATTGGATCACATCCCATGTTCACGGCTCCGAATCTGAATAATTTCATTTTAATTAAGTAAGAGCAACTTCCTCTTACTTAAAATAACGATATTCAATGTGATAGTTGAGCATAATGTACGGATATGGAAATGCATTGTGGGTGATTTTAAAGCTTTTATAGAGAATTTTAAAAATGAGGATTTAGACTGATAGTTTTTATCTTGTACTTTTTTTTTTTTTTTTTTTTTTAAATGAAAAGCAGATTTTTCCATTATTAGTGGCACAAAGAAAAGTGTTTCAGTTACTCATTTTTCAAACATTTTACTCTTCATGTATCAGGCGATTGTTCTGCACAAGGTCACACAAGGATAAAAACACTCCACTATGACATTAATGACATGACATTAATCGCCCCCCAACTCCCCTCATTCATGAAATAAGCATCTGCAGTGTGTCGGCTCAGTCTACCATGAGATGTTTTGGTATTCAACCCAGGAAAACCGCAAGATCACTCAAGTCATGTCGGACAGCGGGTTATCGATCTGAAGGCAATTTTATTCCTGCAACGAGAGAAGCAAACGGCCCTCCTTCTAATTCTCCCACCGTGCGACCAAATCCTATCGCCCCTTCACATCTTTAATCCGCCGGGCGGCTGGAGGCTGCGCTCAGACGAGGTGTCAACGCGGGGTTGGCTATTTTGTTGTGATAGCTTCTGGTGATAAACTGAATATCTTTATTCATTCATAAATCGCTGCTTTTAAAGGGGTCCGCTCATAATCCCACCTGCTGCTACCTGAAACAGAGCAGCGAAGAAACAGACGTTTACTGCACACATGAAGCTGCACTATCTGCTCCTCTTTATGTGCAGACCTCACATTTAATCAGCGAGGACGTTTTATAAATTCCAGTTTTATTACCACCCACTTCTGCTTGGTGAGATAGTTTTATTACGCTTCACTGTAGGGCTTTTATTTTTAATCATAACACATGTTTCTTGGGGAGTGAATTCTCAATTCTGATTGGCTGCAGGGTGTCCATTCATTCCTCCTCATGGACACCATCGGCTACTGTATATAGAAAATGGACAGTGCAACACCCCGCTTGAAGTGAAGGCAAAAGATGTTGCTGCAGCCATAAGCTCCGCCCCTTCCATGTTAACAGATGGGGAATGGGTCAAACTTTAAAATAGGAGAAAAAAAAGCTTAAATAGATTATTCTCAGACCGGGTATTGTTGTGATATTTATAATCTTGTTGATTTGTGGTCAAATCCTTTTTCTGTCTGTTTTTTTAAAGGTTTATTTTGTGGCTTTTCGGCCTTTATTATTTGTTAGAGAGACAGGACAGTGGACAGAGATGGAAATCAGGGAGAGAGAGTGTGGGGACCACAGGCCGGAGAAGAACCCGGGCCATCCGCGTTAAGGACTGTAGCCTCCATACATGGGGACGCACACAATAACCACTGAGACACCAGCGCCCCCTAAAAAGTTCCTCTTTCATGTGTAACTTAATGCTAACCCTAACATTGAAGGAGTCAGGCTCCTGCAGAAAGGAAACAGAAATGTTTCTGCACAACGTTTGACCTGATTTACAGTCGTCTCTGGTCTTATAATAAAAAGATGATATCAAAAATAACAGCAGGCTCTCTCTGTCGGTGCTCAGAGCTGGTTGAAACAGCTTTAATAATTATATCAGCGGTGGTGTTGTTGTGTTGTTGGTGGTGCCTGCTAGCTGCTAGCTGTTGCAACACAGTCACGCAGTAACCCGCCTGCAGCTGATCCTCATGCTGACTTGATGGCAGCAAATTACAGTCTCTATTTTGAGTCATTTTACAGATGATTTATGCCGCATTTTGCCCCTCAAATGGTTGTCCTTTAAAAGTACACACAAACAGGACCTCAGGGTCGGCACTAACCTTTGGGAAACTGCTGAGAAAATTGGCTTCGCAGGCTCCACCGTTGTACTTGCATCAACCTCTATTTTTTTTTTTAATACATAAAACAGATGAATTTCCTTTTCCGTTTTGAATAGGAAGCAATGATCTGTCCTTTTCTGCCCACGCAGTCGCCCCGACGTACCCACTGTCCTAAAATACTCTCTTTATATTTGTGCAAGAAAATGTGCGTCATAATATAGGTGTTTTAGCCAGAGGATGGATGATTCTTATAAATAAGACAGTCTGTCTTTTCGTGTAATCATTCAGTCCCATTATCAAATAATCTGACTGTACAGTCATGTCCGTGACAAAACGTTCCCAGCTTAGTTCTATCAGAACTTCATGAGAACTTAAAAAGAGCGAGGGTGTGAAAGAGGTGATGATTGGTGGAGAATCCGAAGGCTGTGGGATAATAAAACCTGAGTGAGCATGCAGTCCGACTGCAGAGCTCACCAGCCAATCAGCAGCTTCAAATAAAAGTTCAGTGCTGAAAACATTTTACACGTTGCAAATACTGTTGAAATGATTGCACAGTTGTTTTTGTTATCAGTGTTTACATATTGTTGTTGAATTTTATTTACGGGCCGAAGGTCGCGTTAGCTGGGGGGGCTAGCTGTGGATTATACATACTGTACATGAGGTTCTTCTTTGTTCCTTTTCTGTCCTTCATCATCAAGAGAATGATTCATGGTCAAGCATTCACGGCACGTTGTCGAGTGAATATTGTCGTCTTGACTAAATGTTGAAAAGTTAAACACGGACATGAACCAACAGTGAGGATCTTATTTGTTTTATCAACATTTACCAGAAACACTTAAGTCTCTGCGTAACCTCGTGCAGAGTGCTGGTATCTCCTCGAACAAACCGCACACTGGTCCACTCTTCAAAAAAACACGCTTTAATGGAAAACACATTAAAAACGGAGCCTATTCCGGGCAGTCGCTGTGTTTTTCCTGAAGATGTTCTTGGAAAAAACCATTAGTGGTATGAAAATGGAAATCAGAAAATGTGACAATTAGAAGCCCGACTGATGCTCGGTGCAGCAGGAGTCTGGATCCAAACGTAGAACCACCTTTAAGTACATTATAGAGAGTATAGACAGGATTATTGTGTGCTCATTTATCTCTCAGTGCAGCTTTTACAGAAACACAGCTAATTGAATAGATACCAGGCAGAACAAGTGGTGGATTTCATTTTGTATTGTGTGTAGCTGTAATAAAGCCCGACACTGTTATCCAAGCAGATTACGAATACATCCTTACATCCTCGCATGTTTCCTTCTCCAAACCTTGAATGTACTCTCACCTGTGACCTCCTGCAGGATCAGGACTGCACTCTTTGGAGAAGGTGCACAGGTGAAGTGGTGTAATACAGGTTTAAAATGTCACAGGGAGGAAGTCGGGCCGCTCGGCTGTGTTCCTCCTCGAGACGGTCAAAGTTATAAATGTGACATTTTGCACACGTGAGTAACGAACATGATTTTTCTTCACCTGACATGTTTGAATTCAGCCGTTTATCTGGTAAGAACAAAACACAACAGCATGATACCAGCTGCCTTTGTACAGTATGACTGTGTGTGTGTGTGTGTGTGTGTGTGTGCAGTTAAATGAACATCTTCTTTTTATTCTCTGGGTTTTAAAACGAGGATTACAGATATGTTGTGAGACGTTTTTGATCAACGCGTTGTATTCCTGCATGACCGACCGTGTTTAAAGAAAATCCTTCTTTTATTGTTCTGGAAATACGATGAGCCTGCGGAGATCCTAAAGCACGCTCGTGTCACAATATGGCTCCAGTGTTTCATCACATCAAATCTCAGAAGCAGCTATCGTCGTCTGACGCCGTCGAAGGGGACCGTCGCCAAGTTAAAGGTCAGCGTTAAACCACCTACATCCCAAACTTTTTCTACGTTGCAGACAAAAACATTTCTTGGTCCATGAAATCCCCTGGAGGTAGTGCCTGTTCATGTTGTTCTCGTGAGTCTCAGTCCATCAGAAGAGAAGTTACACAGCAGCTTGAACTTTAGCGTACTCCTTCGTATGAGCCAGAAAAAGATAAACAGGTCAGTTTCACATAATCAGGGAAACTAAATGCTGATTGTCTTTATCGACACGGCATCAAGATTTTTGCTTTGTTGCTCAAGTTGAAATATTCAACAATAATTTTGCTCTGTTTACAGAGATACATATATCATTGTCATAGTATGGCGGCGCTGGTACGAGATAGGTTTAGTGTTTGTGTTCCACCTCTTTCTGTCCATACAGACTCTCTCTCGCATTCATCAAGTACATCTAAGTACCTTAGTTGAGCTCTCTGCAGCGCCAAAACCCTCCCCATGGAAATGTCCACGTTATGAATAAATGATTCTTCACTGTGACGGCTGCTTGCACTGGAAGACGTCGCACATTTATTCATTTCATGCATCTTTTGACCCTCCCTGTCCTTAAACCATTCAGCCACACGGCGACCACAAGCAGCCACAATGAATTCTGCACGAACACGATTGTTTTCCAGCAGAACGCACGGTGCCACTCTTTTGTTTCCTGCTCTTCAGTCCGATCAGATCTGGCTCGATGTGGTAACATATTTGACGGGGAAGGAAAATGGTCTGCCTCACCCATTCCCCAGCTCGCCCAGTTCCTAGCAACCAACCAGATTAGCCCGTCTGTTTCTCTGCAGAGAGAATGCAGATACTGTAATCATATTAAAGCGATCTCATGCATGCATAGTGGATAAATACATATGTGTCTGCACACACTCACACATGCATGTGCACACACACGATAAGTCAGTGATTCACAGGACGATGTGGAAAGAAAAACTCAGTCTTTGTCTCAAGACCAATCTTGAGAACATGTTTTGAAGGTCTTGTCTCGGTCTCAGACTGGGTGGACTCTGGGTTTGAAATTGGGACCAATCCAGACCACCACTGACGGGCTCTTTTTACACGTCCTCACTGTGATTAGAAGGACAACGCCTCTTTCAAACAGAAGAAATAACTGAAGTCCAGCCACAGGTTAAGGCTGCAACCTTCCCGGTGTCACGTCTAAGAATGTGACCTTGTCTCAATCTCGCCGTACTTACGTCTTAGTCTTGACTCTGAGCACTTTGTCTCAGGTATGTCTTGGTCTTGGTTAGTGTCGTCTTGACTACAACACTAATAAACACTGCTTACATGTGGACAGGAAGTTGTCAAAATAGACACTAACCACTATAGGCGAGGGGAAAGGTCAAAGATTCATAAAAAGTAATCAAACGTGCTGCTTGCTGTCTCCGTCTTTCTGTCCTGTGATTTACGGTGGATTAGTCTGATGGATGAAGCCTCAGAGTCCTTGAAGCTGTGTTTGTGATGGAGGTCTATAAAAGTAAATGAAGTTGAACCTGAAATCACATCCTGGTCAAGCAACCATTCAGTCGCTGCTTTCTTGATCAACAGTCCTATCAGCCCTCACAGACTCTACATCAAGGATCACTCTGTGCACTGAGGCAGGCAGGCCGGAAAACATCCAGGCTCAGCAACACTACACATGACGAGACAAAGATCCCAGCATGCTCTAGCTGCAGGGACAAACCACATAATGGACAATAACACGGAGTGCGGCGGCAGCGGCGGCGAGATAAGACAACAAGCCAGAGGAAAAGAAACATGATGAAAGATAAACTGGATTACTGTCAAATGGGCTGATCTTCTGCGAGGTAACATCCCTGCATGTGACAGGTGCCTGATGGAGAAAAGACAGACAGTAGCACACCAACACGCACACAAGCAGCACCGCACACTCACAAGCAGATATCAGCACAGGGCGTGCAGTGAATCCAAACACTCTGAAAAGGTTTGTGTTGGACGAAGTAACCATCTTAGAAAAGACGCTAGTGACGAGATAAAGGAGGCTTAAAACCCGCCGAAGCTCCATCTCAACCCAGCCTGTCGTCGGGTTGACTGAGAGTTAGGCCTCCAGCGCCCCCTGTAGGAACAGAAGGGTCACGCCACTTGGGCGTTATTCATGCAGTCTATGGTTGAAACGTGATTGTGACGAATTAAACTTGTTGTTGCATTTGAGCAAGTATGCGTGGCCATCTTCTTTTCAAAGAAGCCGTCTTCCGAATTAAGACGAGTCAGGAAACAAAAAGTCTTTTGATTGGAGTCGGCATAGTCTCTTTCTGCCTCAGTCACTGACGAATGTGGAGCAGCTTCATTCATTTCTGTTTGGCCTTTGCATGACATTGAAAGCTGCATCTTCCTTCTTTTAACAAGAAAAGACACCAACATCTTCCGTCTCTGCAGTCAGTAGCAAAAGTGGAGTCTTCGCTGTAACACAGTGGAAAGAACGCAGGTCTGATGCACTCCGATATTTGCTTCACTTTTGAAACCAAGAGGTTTTTGTCCTCTGCTTATATGCAGTCCATGCAAGGCACAGGTGAATGAATAAAAGCACTACTGTTAACATCAAGCAGGTAATGTTCAGTGTAAAGAAAGTACATGACAATGTTTCAGTTTAAAGTTTTACTCCAGCAATTTGTATCGCAATTGTTTCGCCATTTAGCAAGTTGTGTACCACTAAGTGATGTCTTACACTCACTGCCGCTGTTTTCAACAAACACGGGCATTTTCCTCGATCTCAGGGGAAAAAAAAAAAAAAAAAAAAAGCTACAGAAGGGGGATTTCTATTTTCTGCAATAAGAAGGCAACACATCCAGCGGTTTGAGAAGGATGTCTGTGTTTACTGATGTGGCCCATTCACTTTCTTGAGGTTCATCGATACGAGGCTCCAGCTGAGATGACACACTCGTATCCACGCAGCTTCTTCACAGACGCACGGAGTGAGGCAGCGCTCCATCACACACACTCTGTCTGTGCTGCAGTCCATCAGCAGTGATGAAACACGACAGTCTGCAACATGCATATTTATGCAACATGCATCTTCATGATGGAACTGATTCGCAGACCCCCCATTATGTGCCACAATGAGACTCCACGTTCTAGTGGCTTGTTGTGAGGCACATTACCTATTTTGCATTTTGGTTGGACGGATGGGTTTTGTTACGGTCGAGTCACTCAATAAAATTACTCTGCCAACATCATCGTTCTGTGCAAAGCCCTGGAGGATTTGTGATGTAGCTGGCAAGCTAACTGCTAAGACCTGCTAGTGCTCGTCAGTCGATAGTTCTTTGTCTTTCTTCTGCATCACCATAACATGGTCTACTCTCCCTTTTATTTCATCCTTAGAATTCAATGTCTGCTTGAATCCACTTCCATTAAAACTTTTCATTAAAAAAAGGAAAAAGATTTGTGTCCAAATTGGATCACTAGTGGTTGACTTTCCAGTTTTGCTGCAAACGGAACGATACGCTTAATAAACGAGGTGTTCTGAAAAGTTTCCAATGATGGGGCCAAATGTTGACTCGATTTAACTTCCAATCAATCGAGAACCAGGGAAAGTACGTGTGCACATTCAATTGGACCTATGCTGCAAGCTAGAATAAAAAATGCATGAGAATTTTTTGCACGCAATTATTAGTCATAAGTCATTTTCCTAGCATGAAAAAGCTATATAGAATGCTATACTAAGATAAAGTGCTTCTCTCCAGGACTTATAAAAACACTTTCCAGCTCAAATTATGCAGAAATATCTCTTCAAAGGAACAATGCTGGGACTGGACTGATCAGAGAATCCATCTTCTCAACATCATGAATATTTACCACAAGCTTCAATAAAATCTGACCCAGCATGAGACATGTTGACAACCATAAAACAAACATTGGGGGGAGCAGCTGACCAAAGGGCCAGCGAGTGCTGCCATTAGGCCTCGCTGTCATCGGGGGGTAGAATGATAAATGGCCTCATAGTGTTTAAAGCAGCAGCATTTCAGGGCAAAATAATGTTCACAGCGTCAGATTCCTTCAAGGATCTAATGCTACATATCTTTTAAATGTTGGCATTGCACTGAACTGCTGTAATTATAAGTAGTGTAGACTTTTCTTCTAACCTTCAACTGTGTCAGCACTTTAAAGATAGAGTCAGTAGCTTTTTTGCTAAGAATAAATTATAGACTTGTAGAAAAGTGATGCCACCAAGTGGCAACCTCTGGTCTTAAAAAATGGAGCCAGTGCAGAAGAGTGTCAGTTTGAGGCCGGCTCCAGAAACACCTGAGGTCACAAACAGTCAACAGTCAAAAAGCCGTTTTTACAGCTGAAATGAACTAAGTGTTTACAGCCTGGAGCGAAAAAGAAAACATGTCTGATTATTGTGTCGGTTCGGCCGGAGGCTTAAAACCCGCCTCAGCTCTCAGCCTGACGTTAGGTTGACTGAAAGTTCAGCTGAGACAGCATTTCCAACATGGCGGCTGCTGCCGATGAGACTCCAGCGCCCCCTGTAGGAACAGATGGCTGACATCACTCAGGTGTGGTGGTGACTGTAGACTCTGTCTCTGACTGGATGCTGATTTTTTTTGCTTGGTTTTGGCACTTTTTGTGGGTAGCTGGTTTGTTTCCACCAGTCAATGACAGTAAATATGCTTACATCCTGCGACTGGCACATGACCATATTTGGTGTCACGATCTCATGCAGGTAATAATACTGCTTTCTGTTCCCCATGCAGTATGTTCTTCTCCACTCTTTTGTAGATATGGTGATTGTTCTGGACTGCAGGTAGTATTGTTATAATTCAGACATTTTACCAGTTGTATCGTGGACTCTGTTGCTTTGTCCGCCACCTTTCGGTCTTCTTATTGCGTCAGCCTGCCGTCTGAGACCTCCCCCTGATTTCTGCATCAGTCTGCCTGAATTTTTCTCTGAATTTTCTGGAGCATGTGCGAAAGCAAACTGAACCTCCCATAGCTCCAGTTCATACAAACGGCAGCGTGAAGACAGATCCATAAATGAGCTGCAGCCCTGGAGGGTAATCTATCAATATTGCTTTTTACTGCTGGCCAAATCAAAACGTCATTTTCTCAAAGTAGAAAAAAAATGCATGTGTAGCCTTTGCCCGGCTCGTGTTAAGCTGCTCCTACATCAACAATTTTGACATTCAATTGATGCTTTTTAGAAAAGCCTGCAGCTTATATTGAAATATAGCACATGCAAAATGAAAGTGGGGGCGACGTCCTGAAGTAATCCGTCATCGTACCTGCTGCACCGCCTGTGAAGGCGGGAGTTAAATATCTCTCTGAAATCAGTTCAGCAGAATAAAAAGCGGTTTGAGTGTTTTGACTCTGATATTAATTCATATTGTGAAAATGTTGCTCCCAGCTGGAGGAATGTTGAACTTGGCCTCCTCTTTCATATTACCGTCTCCCAAACGCTGGCTGGGTTGTGATTGCATTCATCTTTAATAGAGGATGGAGAGCGTCATTATGGTGATACGTTGCATTAAAAAAAAATCCTCACTGTTGTGTTTAATGCAACATGGACTGTGTAACATCTCGCTCTACCTGATGATTCACCTGCGGTAACATCACTGTAACGCCTTTACGAGCTGTAATCAATCCCAGGAGATGTTCTGAATGAAGCATTTTTCCTCGGACTATTAAAGGCTGCAGTTTACACGCGTTTCACTCGGCTGTTGTTTCCGATCAAGGCGCCTTTTTTTTCACCCTTGGTTCTGCTGTCAGCGCTGTCGACAGAATTTCATATCTCTGAGAGAGGAGAAAGAAGCAAAGAGCACTCCTCTCGCTGTCTGATCCACTGGGCTGCAACCGTGAATGTACAGCGGGGCGGAAAAGATAACTCCCCTCGGGGGGAGGCTGCCAGGCACAACTCCTGATCACCGCCTGCCTCCATCTTTGTTCTCGCTCAGAATGAATGAAAAGGAAAATGCAGTCAAAGTTTACCCAACAGCTAAACTGTGTGTTATCTGTCGCCGCTTGAAATTAAACTTTGACTTTTGATTTCCAAAGGGATGATGGACTTTCTGTTCACTCACTTAAGTGGATTAACACACATCAGTATAATACTACAGGCCAGTGTCTTCAAAGTCACCTTTTGTTCCCGTGAGCCAGAAGACAAAATGACGGCTTAATCCCACCAACGGAGCGGATAGAGTTGAATGTTTTGGGATGAAAGAGTGAAAGAGACATTAGAGGGTAACAATGTGACCTACAGCAGGCGGGGTATTTACACCGAGGGGGCTTTCTGCCTGCATTAAAAAGAATATTTAATCAGGCTGGAATGGGACACTGTCTCTTTGATTTACGTTTGGTTATTCGGATCACTTATTCACTGGCTTGATTTCGTCAATACGTGTGTGTGTTCACTGGCTTCAAAGAGTTGTTGGGTTATCTTTAATCTCATTTTGCCTGAGATCAGTCGGAGACACCAAGCTGACCTGAGTGGAGCGCAGAGACACCCTCGATGGATTACAGCCGCAAACAGCTCCAAAAAGTTGTGCATCATTCGCTTCTGCTGCTCCGAGCATTTTGATCCGAGTGTTTCGAGAAGCTTTTATTATTTATAAGTCATATCATGATTGTACTGCACGGTTATGAACTAAATGAATGGCACTCATTAGCTGGGTTAGCTGGGTTAGCTGGGTTAGCTGTGTTAGCGCTTCGTGTGTCTTTCTCCAGCGAACAGGTCGAGCACATTTTAGTAAAATGAGGTTTCTAATGTTTCTGCTTTTTGAACATTAATAACTATCAGTGCTTCTGTGTTCAGCTCATTGGAGACTTGAGTCGGGAGCAGATTTCTGCGCTCTCTTCCCCGTGCCCTCTGGTTCAGCTCCGATCTCGCTCTCATCTCTTGATACACTCGCAGCAGTGCACTCTGCCCACACACACACACACACACACACACACACACACACTTGTTAAGCTCATTTGCAGGACCAGGGGGGCCAGACTACGGCGAGACTTTTCTGTTTTGAATAAAGACGACGTCGGCCTGTGTGAAAGGCTCAACCTCAGCTGAGTCATTAAAGTGTCCTGACGGCCGATGATCGGGGACAGAGCTGCCACGGTGCGTTATACAAAACAATGGAGCTTTTGAGAAATCTTCACCCAACTAAAAATAATCTAAAGTACTTTCCTTTTTAACCTGTTGAGTAAGTTTTCTTTAAATGTACATTATCAAGACATTTTTTTAAAATTTATTTAACCTTTATTTAATCCCATTGAGATTCAGAATCTCTTCTGCAGGGGGGTCCTGGCCACGAAAGCAGCACAGTAGGTCCACATCAAGAACACATTTGGACAACATCAACAAAACAAACGGCTAAAAACAGCTTTCAGATTCTGTCTCTGTGGCCTTTCACACTCGGAAACAACTCTGAAAAGCTGCTGATATTTCCAGGACACAAACAACCGACAGTTTCTCCTGTAAGCCTCTTTTTACTCTTTTGTCTGCAACAAGTCCGAGTGAGCTGATGTGAAAACGCAGCAGGATAAAATCAGGACGATTCACCTCGAGCCGCTGGGAAGCGGTGGTGATGTTCAGTCCCTGTGACTGGTGCAAGGTGCACGCATCCCTGTGCACGTAATCAAAGTGCTTCATGAGGTGTTCTCCTCCGCTCTTCTTTCTGATTCTGTTAAACTAAACGTAGTATTGATATAAAATTATAATTCTAATGTCGTTAAACATGACGTCTGCGTCGGACCTCAGGAGACCCTGCGCCCCCCCGTCCTGTCTGACAGGGAGAATCTCCAGCAGATGTGAAAACGGCTTCTCGGAGGTTTTCTGTTGCAATTATCTGATTTATGATCAAATAAATCTCTGACAAGAATTCCTCTCTTATTGATCGATCCTGGTATCGGCGTCCATCCTGATACATCATGACCCAACCTTTATTCTCGACTGGCCTGCGGATGAAGTCCACGTGGAGTATTGATTCAGATCTGAGCCTCATCAGAATTACAGAAAAAGCAATTTGAGGGAGAGAAGAAACACAGGGATTGAACGTAAGTGCAGTCTTTATGGAGCGACGCATCTTTGTGATATCAACAGAGGATGTCACGCGTCAGTACTTCCAACATGAAGACAGTCCGCCGGTGCCTTGCATCACTTTCCTCCTCTTCTTTAGAATAAAGACCCTTCCCCGTGGGCTCGTCCTGGGACTAATGTACACTAATAATACATGATCAAAAAAAGAATCCTCTGCACTGCAGATCCTTTTCATTTTCCTGCCTCCTCATGTTTTCAATTCCCCAGATTTTTTTCCCTCCAACATGATGAAATTTTAAAGTCACTCAGCTTGTTTGTATTTTTGAAGTCACAGACTTTATTTGAGCACTAACAGAGTGAGAGAGAGCTTCACACTGCAAGCTTCAATGCTCAATTCAGATTTGTAGCGTACATCTTGTTTTGTTTGGCTGTTCACATAACGGCCTGGATCGGACTCCACATGTCCCAAGTCGGACCTGAAAGACTCGATACCTTTTAACGTGTGCTGTTTACACTCCTGCAGTATGAATGCGACCTAAGACGCGTCCTCGATCCTAAAGGAAAAAGTAGCATGAAGCATTAAACAACATTGCATCATGTCTTCTGCTGTTTCAGCTCATAGAGAGGCAGCAGCATGGTCCCAGATTAAACAGGCTGTGTTCAGTGGTCCCAAAGTAAAACTATACGATTGTACACATTTCAACCTCGTCAGAGATTATCGTCTTCCGTCATCCATCAGCTGCCACGTACATCTTATCACATCCTGCGCAGCAGCAGGGCAGCACAGCTCAGTGCACCTGGCTGTGATCCACATTCATATGAGCCTGATCGCTTACACAGAATATTCTACAGGTGTGTGTGTGTGTGTGTGTGTGTGTGTGTGTGTGTGTGTGTGTGTGTGTGTGTGTGATATAACCTGCAGTGTGATTGACGGAGTAGATGTGTCACACTTCACTGGCTGTGCTAATTAACAGAGTTTGACCTCTGCTCCCACCAGCTCGGCTAATCTGTAAAGCTGCCACGCAGGGTCAAACATGTAACCTGCTTTTTTTTTTTTTTTTTTTTTTTTAAATCAACTCGTAGTTATTCTGGAAATGTCTTGATTAGACCGTATATCCAGGGCTTGACATTTACACCCTCCAACCCGCCGGGCAGGTGCAGGAGGGGGGAGAGATTCAGCATCGGCCTGTAACAGTCAGTCAGGCACGGCCGGTGAGAGGAGTCGATCTGATTGGCTGTTCAGCTATAAGCAAATAAAGGCATGAACAGAAAAACCAAAGAGACAAAAGCAACGTTTTGACCAATAAAACTATCAAGCCCTGGATATATCTTTTTTATTTTTAAAGGTTTAGCATGAGGAGATTCAGCAGAGCTCACAGGTAAAGAGATGATGGAGGTCTTGTGCAACATTTGATCACTCTGGGTGGAAATATAATGTCACCTTTCATTTACATTATTACGTTCAGCTCTTGAGGCGACACGTTGAATCCGAGGCCATGAAGTGGTTTTGTGTTTGCACGCTGAGGGTGTGAGAGCAGAAGCGGACACCGATATGGATCCAAGTGTTGGATGTGGATTGATGGGCGAAGACTTGCAGGCTGTTAAAAAAGTGATGATCCTGTAGGTGTGAGGTGGCTCCTGAGGCTGCAGCACATTTCAACAAAAACGACAAATCTTTCTTCTCCGTTTCTGTGCAAAGAAACATCAATGATAGATTCTTCCTGCATGCGACAGAATCCAACGAGAGCTCACCGCAACACCTGAAGCGTATCTGCAATCTTAAATTTCATACTCTTAAATATTGAATTTAAATCGCATGACAAGGATTAGTCTTTCTTAAGCTCCGTTCAGAATCTGCTGTGTGTCATTTTCTGTTTATTTGAAAAGTTTGGACTTACTAATATCCTTCTCTGTTCAGGAAGAGTTTCATGGAGACACAGAGAGTCTCACTAAGAGGAGGTGACTCAGAGCTGCAGGAGAGGTAGCGAACACGAAGGATAAAACATGTTGAACATGCAACAGACAATATGGACCTGGTTCTTCTTAGACAGTGGAATAATGCGCGGTGCAGTCACATAAAATCCCTGCAGGAGCAGGCGGGTGCAGAGCTGTTACCCTTGTTTTTAAACACTCGAGTCTCGACTTCATTACTTCTTCATTCAGACTCAGTTTGCTCGTTCACAGCTGCTCTGCACTGATCGACAGAGAAGGCGACAACAGTCCCTCTCCTACAAACAGATTGTTAGAGTGCGTCCTCTCTCTCCTCCCTTTTCATTTGTCAATTTGTATCTGACTCGACCAGCTGTCGTTGTTATGACTCGACCCGTCTCGAACATCTGTAAAGTTTGTAAAAGTCTTTTAGTTTGAGACATTAATTCAAGGTCACATATTCTGCATTCCTCGTGTTCCTCTAACTCTGTGTCCCTCCGTCTCCAAACCCCCCAATGATGAGAAACGTCCATCCTCTCCGTCTTCTGCCTGCTCCACTTTTCAGAGAATGTGTGCTCAAACAGGCCGTTTGGAGATGTTCCCTTCATGACATCACAAAGGGCACTCAGAGATCTGCAGTACCGGATGTTTCCGCTTGATTTTAAACTGACTGCGTTGAACAGCTTCTTCATGTTTGTAAGCTGAAGGTAAAAGGCTTTTCTTCTTCCGTTTGTTCGTCCTGTTGGGATGAATCAAAAGGTAAACATCCACATCCACACAGCAGGTGATCTTTAAACGGGATTCTGCGAGGAGGATTTCCCGCTTCGTTGTCAGCAGCGCTCACCTGCCGTGAAAACATCATAACGGCACGTCTCGCCTTTTTATTCATAAATTGGCTCCTATCTATGTTCTCTTCGAGGTGACTAATGAGCAAATATAATCTCCCTGTATGTAAGAAATGATAATTACGCCTCAAGGTGTATTAAACTGCTTCATTAAGAAGGTGCAACAAGACGAGCTTTTAACAGAGATTACGACACTTGGACTGAGGAGGGTTTTCTGATGCCAGCGTTTACAGAGAGGCTTCAGTTTTTAATATGTTGTAATATCCAATCAGAGGTGTCCGGATGTGCTGCCACCATTGGGATACATCAAACACCAGCAGCTGCTCTCATGTATTAATTATATTTTTACAAAGTCAATGTTCCCTTATCAAAGTACTTGTCTTCACAGAACAAATACTTCTAAGTTAGTCTGAACTCTATCCTAAATCATTACGACGTTCCTCACTTTTTATTTCTCATTAACATGCAAATTTGTGCAGGCATGAGCCCCAGAATTTAATCATTTCCTCCGCAGGGGGAGCTTCTTTTATTTTATTTTTTTATCACGTCTCACAAATATAACCCTGATGTCAAAAACAGATTACTTTTTTCTTTTTTTTTAAGTGTGCAGATCTTTTAAGTTAAATACATTCAAATCATGTGTCAAGTCAAAATCTCGCCCTTCCTCTCATCAGACATTAAATCGGCTCTGTCGGCCTGATGAAAGCTTCTTCTCCTGAACCTGGAAACCCTCGTGAGGATTTCACAGGCTAATGAGAGGGACATAATGGGATGCTGAAGCAAAGCATGCAAGCTAATTGTTCACTCAAGCACAGTGTAAGCAGATAATTAACACTGGGGTAATTTGTCCCTAAGACTACTGTAATAAAAAAGAATAGAGTGGGATCATAGATTGTATATACAATGGACGTAGCGTCATGGATGCACTTATTTAAAGCCTTGTTTTGGTCCGTTTTTATTTGCTATGTTGTTTTTTCTAAACCAGGTGCCAAACAAACTCCACCTGTCACGTCTCTAACTACGTCTACTGAGACCATCAGCAGTAACTAATCCCACTCATACACATCCATACACCGAGCAATTCAGGTTTAAGTGTCTTGCCAAAGGCGATTCAGACGGGTTGCTGCAGAAAATGGCGATTGAACCCCCGACCTTGAGAGACGACGACTCTACCAACTGAGCCACAGTCGCCCCGTGTTGTTAAATCCTAACAACATACGAGCAGCTCCTGTCTTCATAAGAGTGAAGTCAAACTGCGTCTGGGTTTGTTTCTCTCCATGTCCAACCGTTAGCACGAGACGGCCCCGCCCATTCAGGGATGCTTTGGGTAAAGACACAAAGGTGACGTTTCATTGCAAGAGTTCAATTCAAGGACCAAACGACTGCAGGAGGAAATAAGCAAACTAATCTGGACCCTGAGTGAACTAAACTTTACAAACAAAAGGAAAAACACAGAAGTTAGAGAGCAAATCAAACGGATCCTAAAAAAAAAAGGAATATTTAATTTCACTCCAAACTGTTGCTTGTTTGTCTCTGCGTGCTGAGAGCATCAATGCTGTTTGCCTTCCAGCTTCTTCTTTCTCTGCCTTGGTTTTTAAAGGTTTGTCTTTTAGGGGCTTTTTGCTTTGATTTGATAGGATAGTGGGTTGAGTAGGAAACAGGAGAGAAAGTGGGGAAGGACACAAGGGAAGGGGACTTGAACCAGAGCTGCCTCCTTTGAGGACTCTAACCTATAACCACTAAGCCACCTGCACCCTCTCTGTCTGCCTTAGAAGAAAAACAGCTACTGGGCTCAAACACAAAACGCTCTGCACCGATGTAACACAAGCTGCCGTACTCTGCTCGAGGTGCAAAAAAAATCAGAAAAGCGTTTCTGTTCTCGTGCTTGTAGAATCAGTGATCCATAATGTTGCTTATTGCTTATTGATTCCCTGCATTCACAGCACAGGAAAGTGAAAATCATCTGCAAGTTGCATTTTTTTGGGGGGGGGGGGGGGGCGCTCAGATTATGAAATTTGACTTTGAGCCATTTGCTGCTAACGACGTCCTAATTGCACTTTCATTCCACTCGAGCGAGCCACGAAAATAAAGTGTGGTGTTGTTCACAGTGAGTGCAGATTTCTTAAAAGTGTGCATGGCTGTGTTATGACTCTTTAGTTGCTGCCTGCTGTTAAACTCTGGTGATTTGCAGAACTTCCATTAAAATAAAATAAGAACTCATAATTTGGCTGAACCATATGCTCTCCAAGAGACAAATATCAAGTTATTTAGTTTGTTCAGAGAGCCTTGCAGCGGAGGGTTGACTGCCCGGTCAGCCTCTCTCTCTCCCTCTCCCTCTCTCTCTGTCTCTCTCTCTCTGTCTCTCTCTCTCCCTCTCTCTCTGTCTCTCTCTCTCTCTCTCTGTCTCTCTCTCTCTCTCTCTGTCTCTCTCTCTCTCTCTCTCTCTCTCTCTCTCCCTCTCTCTCTCTCTCTCTCTCTCTCTGTCTCTCTCTCTCTCTGTCTCTCTCTCTCTCTCTCTGTCTCTCTCTCTCTCTCTCTGTCTCTCTCTAGCCTGGAGGAAAGTAATGGAGCTGCCGTGGTTCCTCTCAGCTGAGCGTCGTGGTGGTCACTTTGACACCCGTCATCACTCAGAGAAGCTCGTCTACTATCACCAAAAAAAAAAAAAGACTAATATTTTGAAAAAGCACTCATGACATGAGCAACGAGCTGCTCTGCGGTGCTGTCACATCAAGCATCGATGTGTGAAAGCGTAAATTAAGACACCCCCCCCCCCCCCCCCTTCGTCTCCTTTATGTGCTGGATGGCTTTTCCGTAGAAAGTCACTTCATGCAGAAACACGAGCAGCTCTGTGTGTGACTGTTGGCCGAGCGCTTCTGCAGAATGTGCTCAGGCTAATGTGCCTTGAGATGAGAGCACAGGAGCGACGGACACCACTACTCACTGAACGTTTGTTGTTGAACCCGCAGTGATGCAGGAAACGAAGCCCTGAGAAGGACTGACCTGACTTTGCTGTGCACTTTAAACTGATATCTGTGTCTGACTGAGGACTTGTTGGAGTTTAAATCTGACATGAAACATCGCAGGGTTGGATGCTAACGTTTTTAGCATTTCTACAGGACACACTTTGCCTTTACATTTGGAGACCCGGGTGAACTCTGGCCGCCTGTGAGGGCATGCACAGTCAGGTGTGTGTGTGGCTGTCGGGTTTTGATTAAGCTCAGGTGTGGGGAGCTTATGTCTACTCTTGGACTTCAGCGCTGTGTGCTGACTCATTCCCTCACCTTCACAGGAAGGAGGCGTGTTGCCTGTGTGTTCATAAACACAAACTAATAACTTTCCCGTGTTTTTTGTCCGTTGCTCGTCTCTCTGTAAATAATGATGATGATACGCCAGCCTTTTGTGCTTTTCCTTCAAAGCCCCGCCTACCTTCTCTGGTCCAATCAGATCCAGAGCATTCAGGAGCAGAATCTAAAGTTAGAAGGAGGACATACTGGCTGCTGCATTGTTGTCAGAGAAGCTTCAACACAGCATGTTTCCTTCATGATCACAGAGGAAGAGAGCAGCTCTCTGATTGGCTGATTGATCACAGAGGAGGAGAGCGTCCTGCACTGATGAAGTTCGTTGTCATTTCAAAACCTCGATCCATCAAAACAAAGTTGATGCATCGTCACTAAAAACATAGCTTTCTTGCTCTCTTTGCTTCAGGCAGTGAGTTCCCCTGACACATGAATCATTATGCATGACGATGAACTGATGATGGCGTAAACACTGAAACCGTTTCATAACATCCTTCATCTTCATCAAAGCAGTCACCTGATTTACCCTCCTCATTAACTGTCACAGAAGAATCCTCTATCGATCTGTAGCTGCTGCTTCAACATGGCACCGTGTCTGCTCTCTGTAATTACTCGGCTGGAGCTCCCACATGTTCGCCTTTTCTTCAGGGATAATGCACAGTCGAAGCAGTTTCAAGTCTGAGAATAACTCATATTAAGTTTATAAGGGAGACCGTGGTGCAATTATACCTAATTTAATTCCTTTCTTTGCCACAGAAGACGTAATTAAGAAAATTAGGAAACGATTTCTTTCAACACCGCTAAGCAGCCACTTGAAATTGAATTATCTCCTTTTCCCTTTTTCCAACAGTCGCAGAAATTAGGTTGCACAGCGCGACTGGATTACGACTCCTGTGTAGAAAAAGAGAGAGAGGAGGAAAAACCAGCGACTCCACTTTATTACTCTCCTGCAGAGTTCACAGCACTGTGGCGTCTAACTGGGCCGCAGCCCACAGACAGCCAGACGGTGCGTGCACTCCCAGTTCAGACTAAGTGTTACAAGCAGCTCCTGCACAGACTGTGGGATACTGTTGTCCGACTGTTCCCCAGGAAAACTCCAGAAATGTTACAGCACATGTGATTATGAAGGCTGTGAAGAAAGTTTCCCAACATCACTCTGAGTCAGCTCGGCTCGTTAAATAATCAACCACAAACTGTTCCCTTCTTTCGTTATAATGACAACAAAGTATTCAAACTTTAAGGATTTGGCTTTGTCTTTCTTAGATGTTTATTAGGTTCTATAAATGTACCAGTGTAAGATGCTGAGTCATCATCGTGTGAGAGCTGCACACGACCTGATGCGTATGAACGTTTGCCGGCCGTCATCGTCAGTATTTCGTTTCATTCTTTAACAAAGACGCGTGAGGAATCAGCAGGTGAGCAGAAACAACGCTGCCCCTGAATTGTAAATATTTCAGATAAACATCCCGAGCAGAGAAAGTTCTCGGAAACTTTGGAAGAAGGTAGGCTGGGTGGGTCCATGCACCGCCTCGCTCGATGCTTCCTGCAGAACAATAAGGTACTCTGATCGTTCTGCTGTGCCAGGCTTCACAATCATTCCCGCATCTCACACTTTTCAACATTTCCTCCCAGTCGGATAGCGTGCTCATTTACTGTTTTGTTTTTTTTCTCACTTGGAGAAACAATTGACCAATTACAGCTTTGTTGGTTTGGAATATGGACGGAGACAGAATCAATTCCCAAAACCAAACACTTGTGGAAAAGTTTGACTCAGTACTTCAGTTTTTTTTTTTTACTTCCAAAAGGAACACATCGATAGCTGAGTTCATTGTGACTGCAGTGATGACGACATCCTGGCGTGTGTCCACAGAAGTGATGTAGTTTCTGTTGAGCACAAAGCGAAGCTGCAGGCGTCCTCTGGGGAGCATGCATGTGCCTTGGTTTTAAATGTCACGCTGCTGCGCCTCTTGGTGTTTACTGAGGAGAGGAAACAAATGATTCATCCAGGTGACTATTTGTTGAAATATTTCTCAAGTGGGCCGAAGTTCTGCACGGACGGAGCAGCCGACCATGTGGCATCAACATCCCGAGGCCTCGCTGCCAGCGGGGTACAAAGAGTCAAACTTTTCTGGTTGGCTCGGGTTTTTTCAGGTTCAGATCTCAGCGCGGTGCAATCTGTGTTTGGCTTCAGGGCTCAGGTGAAGTTATCATTCGCGCTCTTAGAGAAAAGTGACGGATAACATCAGATCCGGTTTATTGAGACAATCGTAGATGAGAAACAAAGTTTGACACCAGGACGGATTTGAGCTTCTTTTTTTTTTCCTGCACTCTGGCAGCAAACAGCGGCTGAGCGCAGTGTTGTAAAACTTTATGTCAACAATCTGAACGTCTTCCTCGTCTCCCGGTGAGTAGGTGGTGGACGCGGTGAAGCGCTGCAGTCATGGTTGATGAGCTCAGCTTTCTCTGCGGCAGCATTGATTCACTGCTTTAGAGGAGACTTAGGACCACTGAAATCACACAAAGACACTTTAGACACTTTGGAAGGAAACCAAGTATTGATACTGAGTCTATTTAAGAGGTACTAATGTTGATGGAGATCTCGGATGGAATAATCCGGATTGCTTCAGGGTTATTAAAGGCCACTATCCTGGGACTCATCTGTTTTTAAGGTCTGGAGACTTTGGCTTCGATGAAGTGCAAAGGAACTACCTTTACTTTTTTACTTAGCTTTCCCATCTTTAAAGGGTTGTTCGTAGCACAATGACTCTTCAGAGGAATAATGGTCAAACGTAAGACGCACGAGAAACAACAGAGATCCTTGACTGGGGCTCTTCGCAGCTTTTATTAAAGTAAAATGCTGAGTAAACATAAAGTATAAATGTGTGCACAGTCCAACACATACTGAAACAAAAGCACAATACAGACATACAATGAGAGGAATGCTGCAGATCCTGCACTTCCTCAGGTGTCCCCTTTGCACTGGCTCTAAAAGCTGCAGAGGTCAAACCTTTTTCAGGTCTTATATTCGAGCGATAATTAATTTTTCATCATTGCCAATAAATGCTCCGGTTCTGCTGCTGCAAAATCTTAAAAATCCGTATCATGCACACTATGCACCTGAATAATTCAGTTTGAGGCTGTGACTTCCAGACCGCAGCTTTGATACCTCTCCAAATATCACTCCGTTCATCACAGCTGTCGGGATTTCCTCAAGCGAGGCACCAAAGTCTCGCCCTTTCCAGGCTTTAAAGATTCAGTCTGCCTCTTTCCTCACCTCGTCTCCCCTGCTGGTTCCACTACTGCGTCCTCCTCCAACACCTGTGACACAGCTGAGCTGTCTTCACCAGCACAAACCTCCCTCTCAAGCCCAAATAGAGCTCACTCCTAAATACTGACGAGTTGTCAAAAGACCGTGTGACTTAGACAAAATGAAATGTTAAAAAAGTCATTTCTTTCTCTATTGTTACATAACTGACAAACATTATTATTAGTATGTCAACAGTGATCTGTTTTTATTACCTAGTTGAGTTAAAAAAAAAAAAAAAAAAAAGTCATATATTCAACATCTGGCTCCGTTTTTTGTGTTTTACTGAAAAACTTGAAAAAAATGAGTTAGGTGATTATTTTAACAAGGTGACAACATGCAAACTACACAGAGAGGCTCCTGTCAGACAGGGATTCGAACCAGGAACTGTGGGGCAACAACGCTAACCCCCATTGGGTGCAAAACAATTTTTTGTCAAAAAAAAACAAACCAGAATCTTATGATACAAGAAAAAATCCGAAGCACTGAGTTCGCTCTGCAGGACAGAAGAGGCGGTTCACTCTGTGCACGATGAATCTCTGCATGAAAGTGTTTGACTGAAACTAAAAACTCAAAGATCATCTCCCTTCATTCAGACTCTGAAGAGCAAATAGAGAATAGAGGAGATGGGTGTGCAACAAGGAGTCCATAAAAACAATGTTGTTTACAGCTCACATGAATATCAAAGTATGAATGAAGCAAAGAGTGGGCGTCATTACGTCCCAACAATCCCACACAGCTTCTTTTACGCCGTTGAAAACAACATTTCATCAATCCAGGAAATGAGAGTCCCCCGTCACTCTTTTAAATGGACAACGGATGAGCTCATGCTGTGAATTGTTTCAGTTGAACTGCTCGGCACTGCGGTGCTTCATAGAGATGTTTTTCTCCCCCTGAGTTTAAAGAAGAGCCTCTTCATTACAAGGTAAAGAGTGAAGAGGGTTTCACAATCCGGCCAACCTCAAGTACACCTCCAGTTCAGCACGATCAAAACCAGCCTAAACGTCTGACCCACTTCTAAGTCGATCTTCAAATCTACTGTACCGGGATCTTACTGGCAGTTTCACTGCGTTGCTGTTTGCTGCCACTCTCGTCGATGCTTCTGTTTCCACGGCGATCGCCTCGGTCTGAGCCAGCTGCTCCACTCCGCACTCCGTCTTTTCAAAGAGGAACTCTGCAAACAGGCAGCAAGCTGAACATCATAGCTCGACCCAGACAGGAAGTCAATCACTCAGTCTATCTATCAATCATTATTTGCATGGCGCTAATTACCTCCAGACGCTTCACAAAAGAGTAAAGGGGAGGATGTGCTTCCTGTCGTCCACACTTCCTCGGAGCAGGACGTGCGTGAACGAGGACAGCGCTGGTTTTTGGGATGACACAGTCTGATGGTCAGACAAAGAAAACACACATCCAGTCAGCTTCAAAATATATATATATATTTTTTTTATTGTTTTATAAAAAAGACAACAACATATAATAATAAGAAGAAAATAATCAACAAAATATTAAAAAAAATAACATGTTGAAAAAGGAGTAGTAAAAAGTATAAACGTATTTATTCTCAATCTTAATCACATATTGCTGCCGTCATTTCAGTTGATAACAAAATAAAGCGTAGGCAGCTTCCGAGATTGTTTTTACAGTACATCTTTTCCGTCTGTTATTGTGAGCTTCCTCCTTCCTTCCTTCCTTCCTTCCTTCCTTCCTTCCTTTCTTCCTTCCTTCCTTCCTTCCTTCCTTCCTTCCTTCCTTTCTTCCTTCCTTCCTTCCTTCCTTCCTTTCTTCCTTCCTTTCTTCCTTCCTTCCTTCCTTCCTTCCTTCCTTTCTTCCTTCCTTTCTTCCTTCCTTTCTTCCTTCCTTCCTTCTTCCTTCCTTCCTTCTTCCTTCCTTCCTTCCTGCGGCCTGTGACGAGACCAAGATGTGTCTCCAACCGGATTTGAAATACCTTCACAGCTCCCAAACACGGCAGCGAACATCAACACATGATCCAAGAGGAACGCTGAAAGAGAAGAGCAGCTTGTGTAATCATGGCAACAACACGAGCGCCTTCATGATGAAGCACACAGTCTGACGTTCGGTTATCTTATGGATGCACTGTGACTGAAAAGACGAGACGTCACACGGAGACAATCTGAGATGTTCAAGTGATTTAAAGTAAAAGAGGGAGCAGAAGGTCCTGCAGCTACAAGATCTTCTTAGTTATTTATACAGGCGCACTTGCACTTTGTTAATCAAGTCTGTGCACCACAAATTGAGACAGATGGAGACAGAAAAACCCTGATGCAGCACAGAATGCTCCATGCAGCAGGCTTTTAAATGTTCATTGGTTAGATGTTTATTTCTGTGTAGAATATCAATGCAGTGCCAGGAACACCATCAGATTTCCCATTAGTGCCGTTCTTTCAAACATTGAATGCATGCAGGTTTGGGGTTTGTTGAAGCTTTCTCTCTTTTTTTCCATCCTATAATCTCCCTCTTTGCTCTGCTTCTGTCTCCGCAGCTACGTTGGGGACGTTGGAGTTCAGTTTGCAGTACGACCAGGAGAACAACGCGCTGCACTGCACCATCAACAAAGCCAAGGTGAGCCAATCGTGAAGCCTGTGAATGGGTTCCTTTTAATGCACTTTCTGCAGCTCGTCCAGTATGTGAGCCTACACAAACTGGCAAAAAAAGACTGTGGAATAACAACTTACCAAACCCCTCTGTTATCTGTGAGCGAGATGTTGACGTCTATTTTAATCTTAGAAAGCTGTAATTATTTCTACAGCATGTTGCTAACAAACAGAACAGAGAGTGTGCATCCAAACAATGTCGTCTCCGAGCATTAAGCTGCTTAAATCAGTTTGTTTTGTTAATTAAAAAATAATCTAATTGGTGGAGACCAAAAACAGAAGTGAAAAGAAGCCCCGATGAAACTTGCTCGGTTCAAACTCAAGACGAAGCCTTGTCAGAGGTTTCCTAGCTTCCTTTTCCTGTTGATACTTCATCACATCATTCTAATAAAAAGTCCCTTTGTTTTCTGATCTCCTCCTGTTTGAGGTGTTGATATGCTGGAGCTGTTGTTTGCTTCTTAGAAATTCAAATGTATTTCATCCACAATTCAATGTTTTCTGATCAATTCAAAGCATCAGTTTTTTTTTTAAAGCATTAATATGAAAACAGAAATATTACCATATACTCACCATTTCTTTTACACAGAAATCCTTTTCTTCTTACTCACTTAATTACTTCCAAGCTTCCTCGTCTTTTCTTCTCTCTGCATCGAGCTGCTTATACATTTCAGCCTTTCCTGCAAATGTGCCAGTGTGGACTTCTCATGATGAACAGTTGATGTTGCAGGGAAAATCCTAGGTGTGACATGTATGGTGTGAAAAGAAAACATGTCAGTGCACCAGCCTGTAGAATAATCAGGGTCACGTAAGGTCACATCTTATGCAAAACACATTTCTCCATGTTCCTCTAACTCCAACATGTCTACAAACCCCCCAATGATGAGAAAAGTCCATCCTCTCCGTCTTCTTCCTGCTCCACTTTTCAGTAAATGTGTGCTCAAACAGGCCGTTTGGAGATTTTCCCTTCATGACATCACAAAGGGCAGTAGCCCCTCCCCCAGGTGGGTGACACTCCCACAGCTAGGTGTTTGTTCTGCCCTCTGAGTCTGCCTTCTCACCGTAAACAATAGGACATGGAGCCAGAAAGCAGCGAGTACACCCGAGCCCTTCCAGAGAGGGGGCGTGGTCAGACACAGCTCATTTACATATTTAAAGCTACAGACACAGAAACAGCCTGTTCTGAGCAGGGCTGAAATAGAGGGGTTTATAGACATGATCAGATACAGGATCAGAGTGGATTTACAACAACACACTTCACACACATGATGAAGATAAGTGCTAATACATTAGCTGACTAGTAGTTCATATTTATTTTTTCCATAGTGCCTCTATTAATTTCTTACATATTCATCGATCTTATGAGAAACTTTTGCTACATTTTTATACTTGAACTTACAGTGTTTAAGTTCAACATTACAGTGCAAAAAAAAATCTATACAAAGTAAGTAACAAAGTCATATTTTCTTATTGGGGTGTGTTTTTTTAATTCATTATTCAGGTCACACTGAGGAGCTGGCCTATCGTTTATCAAGAGGCCTTCTAGATCACAACAGATTAATGTTGCAGCTGAATCAATACTGTTTCCAGTCTTCCTCTGGGCAACCAAAGTAGCATTGATTAATTGCTGAACAGTATAAAATCAACTAAACACCCAGCATACTGTAGGTGGAATACATTAACCCATAACTAATTTGAACACAATGCCAATTTAGATTGAATATATAATAAATATGAGTCCGCAGGTGGCGTCCTCTCTGATTTCTTCTCCTGTGTTTGTTGTGATGAAGTGGAGCTTCGGACAGCCGCGGCTGCCGTCAGCAGCTGTAACTCTCCCTCTCTGTCTGCCTGAATAGCTGGTATTGAGGGGAAAGTGGCATCAGAGGAGCCGGTCTTGGCAGGAGCGTTGGACAGCAGAGAGGGCATCAAGCCATTTTGATTTATGGTGGCTATTTCCTATACTGCTCTGCTCCTGCACTTTGGCTGCTGCCTAGCCGACCGGAGAAAATGATTTTTTCTCTCTCTCTCTCAAATACTGGATATACCCATTTCTGTGATTTAATTTGTTTGCTAAATCCCTTATTGGTCTTTCTCACCATTGATTTTTTTTTTCGTGTTGCTCCCGCTGCCAATGTTTCAGTAGCTTCCATAACATTGACTGAATGGACCCCAATTAAGCATTTCTCTGATTAGATGTGGAAGACTGGGAGAGAGTTAATGGGGTTTGTTAGAGTGACAGTGTGCAGGAAGGAAGGAAGGAAGGAAGGATAGAGTTTCATATTTATGCAGCAATAACAACTAAAAGGGAAAGTGCTAACATTGTCATAGCACACACTGAAAACATCACTATAACTTATACAACGGGGTTATAAAGGGGAGCAAAATGCTTCAACACTGATGATAAATCTGACACGAAAACAAGAGCTGAAATAATTTTGCATAAAAAAAAAGACTTATTGGCTGATTTCTCGTCCGATGTGGCGAGTCTTGTTTCCTTCCTTGTCAGATCAGGCAGTTTGGTCAGTGGCCCTCTGCTGTGCGGCTAAAGTCAGGTAAAAGGGAGAATGGGGTCGGTCAGACAAACACACATCACGCTGCAGTGGAACACTTTGTACATGTATGATGTAAAATCTTAAATGCAAGTCTTTGCATGTCTATTATCATCTGCAACTATGAAGCAATGCTCTAGTATCGTGCATCTTCACGCTTTGAAGCGTGCAGAGCTAAGCTGTGAGATATGATGTGAAGAGCAGCTGTAAACTGTAATATTCAACAATGGCTGAATGATAGAGGTCAGAGAGAGAGAGAGAGAGAGATTTTACATGAACATCCTAATTAAAGACAGAACATCACAAAACATCCTAATTAAAGACAGTGACGTCTGTTAATCAGCTGTGATTACGATGGTGAAAGTGAGTGTGTGTTGTCATTAGACTAAAGGTGGCGCACTCGGTTAAGTTAGTCCCCCCTCCTCATGCGTGTGTGTCCACTTTGTGTACCCGTGCATGAGATGTACCGTGCCAAAGCAAACTTCTTCCAAGGAGGTGCAGGGAGCACTCGCGCTGCTCACACGAACTGGACTTTAGGTTAAACGTGATTGGGCACGCTACGGATTGGCTGATGTGACGGCGCCCTGAGAAGCCCGTTTAAATACCCAGACGGTCCAGGAACATGCAATCAAATCAGCACCTCCCACCTCGAGTCACCTTAAAGACTGGGGAGAGACACGAGGAGCTCTGACACAGTCAGGGCTCTGCACAAACTGAACTGTTCTGAAGCTTTCAGAGTCAGCGATGAAGCATTTAAATCATCATTCACAACTTTTTAACGGTTGAAGTGAGTTTGTCTTTCACTTAGAAAAGATGTCGACTTGTGATTCAAGTCTTTTCTTCTCTTTGTGCCTTCGTCTTAGTCCCGCCTTCACCAGTGTCCTTTCACACGCGTTAAAGCTTCTGGCTCTGAAGAGCCTTAACTTGGCCGTGTGACTGTTTTTAGTGAGGCTCATTTTTTCAGAACCACTTTTTGATTTGATCATTGAATCAGACATATTTTGACCGTGTCAGACTGAAAGCAGGAGTCGGTTTAATTTAACAGAGGCAAAGAAAAAAAACAAAAAAACTTGTCTCATTGAATTCATTCTGAGGCATCCAGAGCCTCTTTATTCAACCTGTATTCACTAACAGCACTGAGCACACAAAGCTGACTGCATGATTGCCCTTCAATTAAGCCGCCAATCATCACCTTTGCATTTTCTCCTTCTGCTCTGTTATTACGTAGAAATTATGTATTATTTATCAGCCGCTGTGTTTTCCTCTCGCGGTGCTTTGTGCGATTCTAAAAAGGTATGAATGATTTGCACAGTGTATAGGCACAGAAATAGAAGCAAACGATGAAGGCGTTGTTTGACTTGTTCTTATTCATTACTGCTCATTGTGACTGATATTTAGGCTCATAAAATCTCCAGCAGTGTAACGTGTAAATATTCTGTGGCGAACGATGCGTACGCTAAAAAATGAGCGAGCCGCTCCTCCAACCTATACGACTCCACCGGACGTATCAATAACCTCAATCCGGGGAATGTGTGTTCGTCATCGAACGACCTTTGACCCCTAACCCTAACCCAAGTCCAGATAGATGTGGAAGCAGGAAGAGGGTCGTTGTTTGCGTCTCAGTAGTAACACACGCAAAAGACTTAAATTGGTTGCTTCTTCTGCGTTCTGCTTTTTGACAGATTTGCGAACCAACAACGTGTCCAATGCGACCTGCTGTATCAGAATGTGCTGGAAAAAAAACCCCAACATATAGGTGGATACAAGGCTTTAACTAGTAACACCTCTGAAGATGACAACATTAAAATGAAATCATGATAATAATATTGAAAACACACTTTTTGATTAGCAAACTGGGATTCTGGATGTTGCACTGACACGACCATGAAATGATGAAGACGATGGCCTTTCATTGCAGAGTGAGTCATGAACCCTTCATAATCAAGGCATTAAGAGTCCCCCACCCCGCTAACATGTCTCCATCTATAACTTCCCCATCTTCACCGGGCGCTCGCTTCGCCAAGTGAGTCAGGTCCTCTCCGTTGTAATGGATCACATGATGGGAATAAGTCCATTTAGCCTCCTGAAATGGGGCTTTAATTGATTTGAATGGGAGTACATGCGTGTAGAGAATTGAGACGGACAGGGACAGCTCGGTGCGAGCAGGTCCTCCCTTTGTCTCGTGGTCGTCTTCTCTGCTGGCAGAAGGAGTCGGCATGTGTGGGTTCTTCATGACTCGAGCACAGATAAGAGAGTTTGTTGTGAATCTCAGCCTCCGGGGTTTTTTTACGCCACCGTTACTCCTGATGAGGTTTTAGTGAATCGTAAAGAGTGACTCACAGCTTTCGCTCTCAGACATTCGACATCGATTGAGGTCATTTTCCCGACATAACTGCAGGTTTTGTATCGGTGAAGGTCAATTATGTCACGAGGGTTTAGACTTGAAAAAGTTCATTTTCACTTTGTCAGTATGACAAACCAGTCCAGAGTGCACATATCTCTGAGCTGTGAGGAGATACAGATTTAAAGCCAACTATTCGAACTTTCCTCGCTGCCAAGATCTCTCACTTAACAGCCTCCTCATCCTCCGACGAGAGGGGAGAATAAAGAGCAGAGCTTAAAATACGAGAGCAGAGCTGAGAGCTACAAATCCCATAATTAATTGAACTGACTGTGTGTCAACGATGATTCATTTTTATTATGAGAAGGCCAATAAAGATCAAGAATCAGATCCTCTCCAAGCTGTTTCAGGCAGCCACAGGTGTGATGAGGACAAAGTTAAATGCAACACCTGTTGCTTTGACCTGATAACTGCTCTCATATCTGGCAAACCCAGGGGCGTCCAAAACGGCCTCTTTGGACCTTTAAAAATATATTTTTTTTCTCATTTTGATATTCAGAAAAACTGACGTTCCTCATCCTGCCTGGTTGAATATTTACTCACCTGAACGTTTGTCCACAAGCGGCGAGCCTGCGTTTTAAAGATGCCGGATCAGTTTGAACTAGCAGGAAACGATATGATATAATCATCTAGAAAGCAAAAAAAAAACGTATAAATTAAGGGTGGGACTTAAACATCGTAATTATGATTGATTAATTAATTACAAGAAAACAACATGTAAATTTTTTTTAACGCATTTAATCACAGTTTGACTCATAAACAGTGCAGAACTGTTTGTCATTGTCCACGCTAGCCCCACGCTAGCCCCGCGCTAGCCCTTCGCTAGCCCTGCGCTAGCCCCATGCTAGCAGCCCAGCGTCTTTTTTTCAATGGTTTTAAATGAGTAGAGAGCGTTAGCAGCAGCAGGTGGACAAGAGTTTTTTCCTGAGACGTTAATAATCATCCAATGTTTCAGGAGTGTGCTGTCGACATCACCCTATCACACTCTTTTCCAGATGTGTGATGTTCCTCATAGTTCTGCCACCTACAGATCGTGTCTTTGTACCCGACGTCCTGTTTGCTCCGGGTCTAAATCAGGATGTGATCTAAAATAGAACAACACGCAGTAGAAACTGACAGAGCCGTGTGGGTCATACAGCAGCCGTCGTCAACAGACTGTTGTCATGGAGACCAGAGGGACGTGCAGCGCTTTTCTTCTCAACGCTTCATGCAAACACTTCAGAGCCAGCGTGTTTCTGCCCCCCCCCCAAAAAAAACCCACCACAAAGAGGAGGGAGCAGTAATGTACAATCTGCGGGTGACTCTTAGTGAAAGACGGCTTTTACATTTATTAAATCTGCGTGATGTGAAATAAAATAACCGTCGCTTTTTTTGTCCAACTTGAAATGTCACAAAGCAGCAGCCTGCTCCTTTCTTCAGCTCCTCTTAACTGTGCTAAATAAAGAACTCTCTGCGCTCGCCGTGAAAGCATCACAGTACGACTTGAGCCAGGTAAAAAGCATTGGCCTCTGTCAATGTACTGCAGGTCTACTTATCACTATTTATGGCTCCCCACTTTATCAAATAACCATCAAATTATCCAGAAGTACTCTCTGCAGGAGGTCCATCTGCAGAGGAAAAAAAAAACAAAAAAACTCTGCTCACTCATCCTCCATTGTTTTAGTTCCTCGGCTTCCTCAGAGCAGAAAGTGACAGTCTGCATTCAAACTCTTTCTATAGGGAAGATGTTACGCACTCGCTGTTTTAGCGGAAACAACCTATTAACTTCAGGTGCCCTGTCTGCCTCCTGTGACTCAGACACGGCTGACTGAGAGGCTGAAATCACTTTGTTCAAGTCCAAATCAGCACTTGTAAGTAGTTTCACTCACGTCTGACTTCATTCATGTTTTTTTCCTGCGAGCAGGGCAGACGTCTGTTTTACATCTGCTGGTGTTCACGAGTCTCCTGTCCGTCCGAACTTTTACACTGCATGTAAGTGTGACTGAAATCATCTTAAGTTCTCGTGGATATGAAGCTATGAGTTAACCAAAGTGTGCTAACATTAGCCTGCTAGCAAAACAATGCAGGCTGCAGGCAAATGCTGCTCAAGCGAATGACAAATTTGCTCACGGTGCTTAATCAAAATTAACCAAATTAACGTTTTGGTTTGATGCTGGAGTTAAAGAGCAACATCTACTGTGTTAAAAAAAAGTTGCACATTCTTCCTTTAATGCCTCTTTTAATAATAAAATAACTTACAGTATTGATTGTCTGACATTTCTCAGTGGATGGCAGCAGCTTAACTCCAGAGAAGTCTGTCTGAGCCGCCTGCAGATACCGTACACGCCACAACAGGAAATGACCTCATCAGCTGTCAAGAAAATAACAACCTAAAAGTGCAGGAGGATTTTCCCAGTAAAGGCAACACACTGATCAGCAGTGTGTGTCACAAGTGCAACTTCTCAGATTTGGTTTTCGGTCTGGCTGCACAAACAGCACAGCCTTGATAGCAGGATTTTTCTCAGGCCAGTTAGTCTGGCCCACGTTTTGTTCCTGCAGTCAAACTGGGAGGTTACGGGAGTTCTTGAATGAGTTTCATGGGCTCTTGGAGAAGTTACAAAAAAAAAGGGCCATTTGCTGCCTTCACTGTTGGCTCTCACTCGGCCTCGCTGTCCAAGTTTATCCAAACTTTGCAGTCCGTGTGCTTGGCACAGCGAGACACAGGTTTGTTTTGAGAGGGAGGAAAGATTTGATGATAATTCTTTAAGTAGTCTTCAAACACGTCAGAACAATAATAACTATGCTTATCTTACACAATGTTATTTTTTTTCTAACCTTTATTTAAACAGGTTGGTCCCACCGAGATTAAGAACCTGTTTTCCAAGAGAGACCCGACTGAGACATTCAGCAGCCAAAACACGGAGTTAAAGACAGAGACACAACGGGAGACAAAAACACCAAATTCAAACTGCATAATAACAACTAGACCAGAGCAAGTTAGGCATGTGCACATTAACCTACAAGGAGGAGGACTGTTAGCTGGTGGTGCTAACACCGCTAACGATAGCCACATTTGATAAACCGATTTGTGTAAATAAAATATAAAAAATACTCAACAAATTAACTAGTCTGACTTTTCATTTGGGTTTAATTGACAAGGAACTAGTAATGCTTTAACACGTGCAGAAAACTCCAGATATTTCCAGGAGGAGCTGCATGTGTGAACGCAAACAGCCGAAATGTTTCGCTCAGACTTCAGCCGATGAGCTGATGTGAGAATGCAGCAGAATTAACCTCGAGCAAACAGGAGGCGGGTGACATGTTAGCGTTGCACATAGAATATCTTACCTCAGGAGACCCCCCCTCCCCCCCCTCTCCCCCCCCCGGAGCAGTCCTCCTGAAATGATCTGTAGATTTTCAGGCATGTTTTCACAGGAGTGTGAAAGCGGCTTAAATCAGGAGGAACATCTTCGTTTTGTGACTCATCATTCAGCCGACATGTTTACTGTGCGGTGTGCTCTACTCGATTTTCTGTCAAAGGTAAAGTACATCTTTGTCTCATGCAGAGCTTCCCAAGGCTTTACCTTGACCTCATGCATGGATACATCGCGGATATATTACCTCTCTATAAGAGGAGCTTGGCATATCTGCCCACACATTTATAAAGGAAATAGCTACACATGGAGTTTTCTTTTCAAGGCAGCGTCTCCTGCAGAATTTGCCCTCATAAGTGAATCAGACACTGTCTCACTATTCAATTTCAGATCCAAGACCTGTTTATTCAGAACCGCCTACGACACAACCTACCTTAACACTCCACTGCAGTCTTTCATTCTCTTCCTTCTTCTGCAGACTGCCCTTTCATTCACTACACCCACACACTTGTGTGGGAGCACACAAAACACACACACACACACACACACACACACACACACACACACTGGCTCTCTTTCTTGGATTTTTTTTTTTGCTCTTTTGTATTCAGGATCCGTGTTTGTATCTGTTTTCATATTGTTGGTTTTCACACAAAAAAAGCGTCATAAAACAACTTGTCTTCATTTGTAATCCTTGCATTAAAGTAAAAGGGAGAAAATCTGAAAAATTGTCACACGCCAGCTCTAAATATTGATGAAATGTCTGACAGACTTTCCCACAAAGCTTCTCGCGGCAGAATGAAGTGAGTAGCAGCAAAAATCAATTGTGATTCATATCTTCACAGTTAGTTCTGCTGCTGCTGTCAAGCCGTCGGTCTGAGGCTGTTTTTTTTATTGCCTTTTGTTTAGACAGGGCTTTGTTAAGTTTGTGCGTCATCAGCTTAAAGGAATGCTTCAGTGCTTTTGGTTTTTTTTTTCGCTTTCTTTGAATGAGTGAAATGATAAGATGGACATCAGCAAAATTAGTTGGTTGTTTGTAAGACTTCACATAAAGTGAAAGAGCAAATGAGGGCAAAATAAAATATGAATAAGGATTTTTATTTTTATTTTTTTTATCTGCAAACAAGAAGAAATCAATCGGCAACCTGGGCTGTTTAAACATACAGCCAATGCAGATGTGTAAAAACCGCAGTTCCTCAAGAGTCCACTTGAGGTGCCCCAATAGTCACATACATAATCATTCAAAAATGACCATACAGTAAGGATTAGGATATATTTTATTGATCGCCCAATGGAGGAAATTTGGGTGTTACAGCAGCTTGAAAACAGGAAATATAAACATCGTGAATAGCAAAAAGGGTTTTAAAACCAATTACGAGCAAGTTTACATTAATTATATAAAAGAAGAACAAAACACAATATAACATATAATACTATTTCAGATTAAAGAACATTGTGCAGCATTAATGATATTGTAGAAAGTACTCACCATGTGAAAGATTTAGCTTCATGTTTTTCTGGGACTTCGGTGACGATGTACGGGCTTCACTTCTCTGCTTTGTATTCCTGACTCAGATGTGAAGCTGTTTGTGTAACTCACACTAGTTTACTTGTTGTCTCAAACTGCAAATGAAATGTTTACTTTGAAATCAGCACGGCTTTAATCAGTTTTCTCACTGACGGTTTCTGAAGAAAACATTTGAGCAGCCGTGTGTTTCTCAAAGCTGAGATTTATTTTGTGTCTGTCGTTTGTTTTTTTTCTCTCTTGTTTTAATTGCATGTTAATTGCCTCATCTTTGATTTCACGTGATCAATGTTTTTCTTTTCTTTTTTTTCACTCACTCTTTTGCATGCTCTCCTCGTCTCTGTGTCGCTGCTTTATGTTTGCTGGGGAAAAACAGCTTCCTATCCCCAGATATAAGAAGGTAAGCTGCTGAGCTACATTTAAATCCCAACCTGTCCCTGCTAATCCCCTCGAGTTATCCAGCTAACACTGAACCCCTGTAAACTCCCAACCATCACCAACCTATAGCTCACCTCCTACTTATCCCCGTTATGTTCATACCGAAGACTGCATATAAATATGGACATGTCTCCATCTCCTCGTGTTGTGCAAAACTGAAGACAAAATACAACCTGGTGGCATCATTTACCCCACATACATCCTGCCCCACTAAATCTGTTCCTTACTTGAATGTGAGTGCAGCCACCTGTACACACATCACAGGAAAACAACGTGACACTTTGACTTTCTGAGGAGGATTTTGTCCATGTTGTGTTTTATTTTGAAAGTGACCAGTGTCCTTGTCTGACTTCCTGGCTGTGAAAACACAAAGATTGTCTCGAGTGTCAGTAATCGGCCGTAGTGTGATGGATCGCTGCAGGCGGAGTATGTGGTTATAGAGTAAAGACCAAAAAGGGGGCTGGTTCGTGGAGCTGTGGAATTCAAACCCCGCCCCTCCTACTTACCAAAACACACATTTAACTTACCAATCAAACGTAAAACAGATCCTTCAGGTCTGTAGAGTCCACAGCAGTTGACAGTTATAAAAAAAAAAAAAACAATCCTCAAGTTTGTCTTTATTGCTTTTCCTCTCGTCATTCCTCATCTTCTCTGCCAGTCAGGTATAGAAGGCTGCCGAGAGCTCATTTGTCAACGGAGCTGTCAATCATGACGCTACATTCATTCTTTTTCTCAATTTAAAAACTGCTGAAAAATAAACTTCTGAAAAAAAAGACACGTGGACATAAATCTGCATAATAAGAACTAACTTTGATGATAGAATCATGTTTGATAAAAAAAAATAGATTAATAGATGTTAATTTTAGTTTTGATGTTTGGCCCTTGTCCCATCTGTTAACATGGAGGGGGCGGGGTTAAAGCCACATATTAAATATTTTGGCGCTCTCGTGCCGTCCATTCTTCATAAAGTGAATAAAACTCAGTTGTTTTATTCTTCCCCTCTGCTTCTCTCCTCGTCTCTTAAAAACTGTTTATAGGAGATTGTAAATCATTACTCATGAGGACAAGTCCAGTAATTAGAAGGAAACTTTTTAATAACTGTTGCTGTCTGCAGAGCAGTGCAAAGATTGAGCATGTTGGACTCAAAGGTGGAGCAGTTCATTAATTAAAGGAATGGAATCAGTCGTTACTTGTAATTAATTGTTGTAATTTATGTTTGTGTTGAACCCTCGTTCCTTGAACCAACAGGCCTTTCTTCTGCTTACATTAGCAGTTTGCTGTCGTAGCCAGAAAGCCCTTCACCAACGGCCTTTGGTGGATAAATCACATTGTTAGTGTTTCACCTTGCTGCTGGAGAGGCGCCATGTATCACAATCGCATGTTAATTTTAAAATGTGTTATGAGCATGTGCTGTGTTCACACGGACGATGCCAAGACGAGGAATAAAGAGACAAACATTGACCCTGAAGAAGACGCATTTAAACCTTTGCACCTTTATTAATGTTGTCTGAAGTGGTTCGTCCGCTCCACTGTTTTCTTTGGTTCCTGTCTTGAAGAAGTCCTTCATGACGGTCCTTCTCTGATCCATGTGTGGAGTGGCTGAACGGCTCAGGTTTCCTTCTACTGTGCATGAAAAATGTTTGTTTGTGTCCAACAGGCATCAAAACCAGAGGACACTTTAATTATTTTAAGTAAATCTGGTGCACGGCAAAGATGGGGAAGACTGAAATTAGGATATCTATTGTTTTTTAAATGTCATTGTATGAAACCAACCTTATTATGGGAAAACCTCCAGCATTATCTTGAGATATTATAAAGGAGTTGAGAGCTCGAGAAAACAACTGCGGGAGGAATTCAGGGTTAAGTGTGTTGCCCAAGGACACATCGGACATGTGGCTGCAGAAGGCCTTCGAGTAGAGAGATGAGACTCGACCAACTGAGCCCCAGCCGCCACTATATTACTGCTTCATCACTGGAAAACACTCAAATAAAATATATGTATGTAAAAACAGGCACTATGTTGACTGACCTTTACTGGAATCATCTCACATGTCACCAGCGAACCGTCCTGTCATGTCGATTTCCACTGAACAACGTCAGAACATGCTCCGCTGCAATCGTCGTAGCGGTTCGGTGGTGTCACTAATGTCTGCTCTCATCACCATGCACGGCTCTACACTGCTCCTAGCTGTTATATGCATCTCGCAGACGTACAGCGTTGAACATCCCAGGACACGCCAGGCTGATGTCGTGCATTTGTGTCGTTAAAAACAACTATACTGTCGGCCTGTAGTGGTCACTAATGCAGCCCTTGAAAGTTGATTTATGGGACATTGACTTGCATTGAAATGCATTGTTAAAATAAAAAATGTCCTCCTTTTATTCGGTCTCTTATTTCCTGTTTACATATGAGAGTGAAAAATCTTTCACTGATTGAGGATGTTATCGCTCGCTTAGCCGTAGAAGTGCTGGTTTAGTTTCTCTCTGTCGATAAAAATCACAGCTCAGCGCCTCTGATGAGATCTTTCACCAAATCAATGACATGTTATCAATGACATTGAAAGCAGCGTGACACTGCGGCACGTCCCCCCCCCCCCCCCCCTTCTTTTCCTTAAGCCGCTCGATCACCAGTGCTGACATTCATTGGTGACGAATAGGACCCATCTGTCAACTCTCCATATTGCTTACTTCCATCAATTCAGGATCGCTTGGAGGAGCCTTGACCTGAGTCCCCTTCCCTGATCCCAGCTGTCCCCTGAAGCATTAACCCCGTCTTTAACAACGACTGTGTGTCAGCTCCCTGTGGAGCCGGTCCACGCCCCGTTTCATCCATCCTGTTATTTGCTGCCGCTGGAGATTGATGCGTCCTCCACCTGCATGTTACCCGGGCCAGTCAGATATGATAATGAAGACGTATTCGCCGGCTGACTAAAAGGCTGATAACACTGTGGGGGGGGCATCACTGTGGTGTACTGCAGAAAGACACATGAATAATATAAAGAGTTCTATAAGTGCGTCACATATAAATTTAATGGATCCAACTTGGAAAAGTACGCTAATGAACGGGTCCAGAAGAATACTAATAAGATGCACTTTACTGTTTTGACCAAGAATCGTTTAAAGAAATATTTTGTAATTGCCAAATATGGGCTGTATTAGAAAAATGAGATTTACTGGTTCAGACTGTATCAAACGTGGACGTCGTCCCTGTCATGTGTCTCTTTGGTTTCCATAATGTCCATAATGTGGACGTTTGTCTCGTAGCTCGAGAACCTAACCTCCCACGGTCCACCTAGCTTTTTTTTTTTCTTCTGAGCACCATCTTTATGTTTGTTTGTTGTCTGTCTGTCAATTTTTCTTTGATGATTAGATGAGCGTTAGCAGCAGCAGAAAGCGGCCGCGCCCGGCGTTCTTTTTCTGGGAGCTCCGCCTTTTTATTGCAAACAAACTCAAATAAAAAAAAACATGCAGTAAAAAAGTACAGTGGCCGTTTATCCGCAGACTGTTGTCATGGCGACAGGATGGACAATTTTCAATCTCAGCCTGCAAACGCTTCACGCAAACACTCCGGAGCGCTTTTCTGTCCAGAAAAAAACGCCATAACGTTTCTTACACTGATGGTCAGATCCTTAACTTCAGTCAAACAGCATCTTTAGTTTACGGCCTCTGTATTCTTCATAATCATGTCTCTCAGCTGTAGAACACGCCAACTCGCTCACTTCCTCCGAGAGACGAAACCGAAGCTCCCGATTCCCGAAACAACGAGAGCTCAACTTCATTTCACAGTATTTAAAGTCTGTTATTCAAGGCGACTGTTGTGTGAGCTGGGAGGTGTGTGCACACACTGATGCATGTTACCCATCTGCCTTTCGCAGTGGTCATTTTTTCCTCCAGCCCTCGGTAATTATGATCAACCGTGTATTCACAGTGTGCCCGCGCGCAATCAGCAGGATGACGCAGCTGTCCTGTTCATCCCCATCCAACCCCGGGTAATGGGCCTCCACTTACACCACAGCTCAGGTGTTTGCTGGAGGCAACAATGCAGGTAGATGAAGACGGCACATTAACCTCTCCAATCAGCTGTCATGCTGCTTCCTCAATAACAAGCGCAGTGTTTTCACAGTCAAAAGGTACAGCTGAGGAGCGCCGAGAACGGCGTGATTTCAACACCCGGAGGGGCATGTAATGGCAGGAAATGAAAACCAGTCAATAAGCTGAAGAGATAGTTTGACTTCAGCTTCAAACTTGTTTCATGGAAGAAAAAAAAAGTTAAGTCTTTGTATTTCGCACTTGGAGTAAACGCTCAAAAATGAAGGCGCTGTCCAAGGTGGCAATATGAGTTACACTTTGTAAAGTACTTTTATTTTGAAATCTGTCATATTGGTTCCTGGCGTCTCGTGCTCACCTGCGCCTTACATCCCCTCCCACCTGCTCATGATTATCTCATAAGTCAGTTCGTGTTCGTTCACGAACATGAATCTGCTGCTACATTGATCAATACCTCTGATTGATGCTGATATTCAGTATAACAGCACTCTGTCTTGTGTAATACCACTTCATCATTATTTATGACAAACAGGACCTGCATGCTCAGTCTGTATCGAGATCAATGACGTCTTTTTTTTCAAGCTGCACTTCCCTAAAATCGATTGCGTTCTGTGATCTTTGTGATGGATACATCCGGTTCTACAAGTGATGTGTTATAGGCATCGGATGTGGCCAATATCATTATAGGTATCTGTGGCAGCTCAGATCTGCATGAATCCTCTCTGTCACCTCTTTATAATACAGGACATCTCACTACAGCGCCCACGTGTCCGCTGTTGTAACAGGCGTGCAGAATTCTTCCCTTCGCCCCGGCTGCAGCTGGGACGGAGAAAAAAGGAGGCGAAATAAGAAAGTAGATTGTGCCGAGGGGGTCACGGCTGGCGCGGAGATTGCAAAGTGATTGTTGACTGTGTTGTTTCGCCTTCATTTTGAAGGCGCTGTGGAAACCCTCTGCCTTCCAGCTCCGGCTCTATCGTTGAATTTTTACAGTGAGGTAACAAACGTGTCCCACAGCAACGACCGAGCAACTCATTTACAATGCAATAAGTGTTAATTTGCTTTTCCACCCGTGGTGTTCGATGAAATAGCCTCCAACCTTTTGTTTGAGCGGTGAACTCAGTCCTCTGGTTTGTGATATCCTGCACAGTAATGTGCCTCCCTTTGAAGCAACACTTCACACTTTAAAGATACAATATCAGTTCGCAGCAGCTCGATTCCAACCCTCCGGCGTCTCACGACTCCACCAACATAACATTTTTCATTCATGGTCGACTTTCAAAAGATGCAAAAATAAAACGCCCTTTGGTGTTACATGAACGCACATTTAATGATCACAAAGTAAAGACAGATGGGGACGTGAGTTAACATCAATGGTGTATTGCAGGATTGTTTTCACTTCCTCACCGCTGAGGAGGAGGTCGGAGCAGGCCGTGCGTGGAGGAGGACGCCGCCGGTGGTTGTGGGAATGAAACAGCCTGATGGTGACGGCTGCTCGTGAATAAACATTTACTAATAATGATTTCTGCATATTGTTTCAGAATTTTGACTTAATTACAAAAGTAAATTCTTTGTTTGCATCTGACGGAGAGGAACGTGTTGGCTGAATTCTGTGGAGAATATTAAGATCAATATTTGTGTCTGGCCGTTGTTTGATTTCTAATGAGCTGCTGGTCGAAGTGTGTGTGTGTGTGTGTGTGTGTGTGTGTGTGTTTTCATCTTTACAGTTTCAGTGTGCCAACTATAATCTCTGTAAATGTTGTCTTCTGACGCTCCAGCTGCCAAAGCCTGGACGAGAGGAGACTTGATTAAAATGTTCATGAGCCTCGAGCCGCCTTATTACCTTGCACTGACGGCAATTAAGCCTAATGATCAGCGAGGAGGAGTTAGTCGCCTTGTTTGCCCCGAGCTTTGCCTCTCAGGCGACAAACTTTTTGTCTCACCTTGTTGGGGACGGCTGTTTGCTGTATACAGAAGCAGCCTGAGGGGAGAAACTTTAAAATGTGCCTCCACCTCCTCCTCATCACATCACTCTGAAAGCGTCTGAAAGGAACACTGGACATCAGTTTGAGAATGCATTTCTGCTTTTAGTTTTTTATGGTGCTGATTTTACCAACGTTTGGGTCTCTGAGGAGACATGAATGTGTCTATCAGAGGTGTGAGGTACAAACAGATTCACGTTAGACTCACAATAATTCATGTCAAAGATTCTGAACATGTTCTAAATGTTAAAAAAAATATATATTATGCTCTGTTTTAATTTATTTTGATTTAAAGTTGATTTGATTTGGACATAGCAGTTACATTGGGACAAACCAGATGCAGTGATTGAAGTGTTTCAGCTGAATGTGCTGCAGGAGCTGGGGATCAAACTGCTTTTATAACCTTTATTTAAACAGGAAGAGAAAAATCATTGAGATTAAAAATCTCTTTTTCAACAGTGTCCTGGACATAACGAGCAGCAGCACAAAAACAGAGAAATACAAAAATACATCAAATACATCACAAATGAATCCTGACCTCCTGACCTTCTGGTTGAGAGACTCCCAGCCTCCCGATGACAGTCATGGGAAGGTTTAAAATCTGAGACTGGTAATGTCTTTAAGAAGAGCCAACATGCATCTGTTCTCTTTGTGTTCATCAGTAATCTGTCATTCTTTAGTTTCACTGAAAATAATCTGCAGCGTGACAACCAAATCCTCCTGAAGCGGTTTCTTATTTTGCGTGTCTCTGTGACGTACCGGAGTGAAGTCCAACAGGCTCAGAGATACCTGTTGTTGTCTCGCGTCCTTTGATGTCTGTCAGAGTCGTCTCTTTAAAAATCAGACGATGCTGTCTCTGTGATATCAAAATGCAGACATGTTTATGAGAGTGGGCCAAAGAAGTGAGTGTCTCTGTGGTTTGAGTGTGTGGCGCCTCGCTGGTGTTTGTTAGTGTGTCATTTTGCTGCCAGTAATTCCTGCTGAGTGCTCGGCTCGGAGCCCGGATCCTCTATTAAGCCTGATAATTGTGGATGAAGAGACGTCATATTTGTTTTGTTTTTCTCTTTTTGGTCCATCAGAGAGAAAGAAGCATAAAGACGGGGAACAATTAAAATAATGGCACCGAGCTCATAATCAAGATCTTCTTGTCTTAGCGTGACGGCTCTTTACAGGATTTGCCAAATATGAAAAGAATCATTTGTTTGAGGATTATGAAGCTGTGGGGCTTCTCTGCTGTTTTCTTCTGCTTTTAGATGATTGAGAACAGTCGACATAAATACTGCAGCCTTATGAAACACTGTCTTCTCCATCGGCACAGAGATGACTTTATCGTAACACTCTTGGCTTTAAGCCACGCTAAAACAATTCCTCTTTACTGCACATGAAAATAAAGTTCACATTTTCAGTCTGCTCTGCAACAGTTAGTAACTTACTGCGTCTCAGAACCCCGAGTCTCTTGTGCCGCCGCTGGGAGTCTGGACGAGACATATTCACCTGCAGTGTTCAGCAATCACTGGAAATCAATCGTAGAAGAAGCACACACACGAGCATGAAAATCTACTTCCAAGCCGTCAGGGTCTCACCCTTCACTTTTCTGTAGGATTACAAAAACCCTGCAGCGAGGAAGATTTGCATGCTCTGCTTTTTATTGTTTGAGGAAATACATCCACAAAGGGCGCCGTGTCAGCGTGCCAGGCTGAAATTAGACCGTATTTCTATATGCAACAGTTTCATGGTTGATTACTCTGAAATATTCAACAGACTGCAGAATGCTGAGGAGACTTTACTTTACTAAACTAAATTACTTATATCAAGCGCTGCAGTCACTCTCTGCGCTTTGCTCCCTTCTAAATTCGCTTCAAGTCTTTTTTCCGATGGAGCACGCTGCAAACACACGTCAAGCCGAACATACAGTCAGATAAGGAAATGCACAGAGCATCCAGTAAAGGTCATATAAAACTCAATATACAGAATCATGATAGTATTTTCCATCACTTCTATCAACCTTGAACGTAAGGTTTAAACAGGAACTGAATGAACAGCATGTCATCTTCTTTTTCTCTTTATTCCCCGTCGATCTTGTCGTTCTTCTGTGAGGTCTTTTAGAGCCACCAAAGACACGATTTAGATTCCTCTGATGTTGCCATCATGTGTTTCTCGTCCTTCCCTTGTTCGCCCTTTGACAACTTTCATTACTCGCTTGTTTTCTTTTTATTTACTTGTTTCCTCTGCATATGTTCACTCGACACCCGCTGGTTAGCACTCACACTTGCACCCCCCACGTCTCCACTATATGTTCCGTATAATGTCTGTTCTTTGCCATACACGATGTAATGTGTTATACAGTGTGTGACACTGTAGTCTATATTTAATGTGTGTTCTGTTTCTGCAGCTAAATAAATAAAGAGAGAAAGAGAAGAAGAAACTCTTTGTTACAAACTTCAGCAAAGCTTCTTTCTAACCTGATAGTTAGAAAAGTATATCTGATAACTGATGCTGCTTTTATTTTGAAAGGTACATAATGCTCATGATGAAATGTGCTGCTGTCTCTACTTTCCCTCAGTCCTGCAGTGAAAATGAAGCTAAAGCAGGAGTGAAAAAAAAACACTGTAGTTCCCCGAATGTCCGCTTGAGGCTTCCCTGAAGGTCCCA